>NC_084888.1:22979303-23302636 GCF_958979055.1 Alnus glutinosa | reverse complement strand
ATTAAGATTATCCAGACTCTTAGGTGATCTTGATGACAGTGTCTGAGGCTAGGTCGCCTCTCATTTTGTGGACTACTGTGTTTAGTCCATTATCATAATATTTGGAGAATAATATTTATGTTTTTATTGGTATGTAATAATGATGCTACGGAAATAATGTTTGTAAATTATTTGTGCCATATGTGGCATAAATCTATCATTATGTGTAATTATTCAATAACACTCTTCCTATATTTTGAAGTATTTTTGTTAGAAGCTCTGATGCATTATTCATGGCAAATCCGTTGCTAATTTATAACTCTGATGAGGTTATAACGGCATGTGTAAAAATTGAAAATTTTCACTTACTCCTTTTTTGTAAAAGGCGAGTCGTTATAGTACCGTCCTAGCATTCCAACTGCTAATGCAATGTTAGGTCTAGTGCAACTTGAGCATACATCAGGGTCCCTACTGTAGATGCATATGGGATACTTTTCATATGCTATTGTTCTAATGCATTTTTGGGACACTGGTCTTTACTGAATTTTCTTCCTTTAGTGATAGGTGCAACACTAGACTTACAGTCACTCATTCTGAATCTCTCTAAAACCTTTTCAATGTAGGCCCTCTGAGACAGTCTTAATATTTTCTGTTGTCTGTCTCTGTGAATCTTTATGCCAATGACATAAGACGCTTCACCCAAATCCTTCATTTCAAAGCTTTGAGAGAGTAACTGCTTAGTTCATGCAGCAAACCTAAATCATTGTTTGCAAGTAAAATATCATCTACATATAAGACTAGAAGTATTACTTTACTCCCACTAACCTTAAGGTATATACATTGATCAACAAGGTTCTTGATAAATCCGAATGAGGTAATTACCTTGTGAAACTTAATATACCATTGACGAGAGGCTTGTTTTAGTCCATATATAGATTTCCTTAACTTGCAAGCTCTCTTACTATCATCATCAAAACCTTCAGGTTGTTTCATATAAACCTCATTCAAGATCCCTATTTAGGAAGGCTGTCTTCACATCCATCTAATGTAGCTCTAGGTCAAAATGAGCTACTAATGCCATGATTATCCTAAATGAATCATTCTTTGATACTGGAGAGAATGTATCATGATAATCAATGCCTTTCTTTTAAGTATAACCATTGACTACAAGTTTAGCCTTATATCGTTCAACATTATTAGAAGCATCCTTTTTAGTTTTATAAACCCATTTGCAGCCTATGGCTACAGCTCCTTTTGGTAAGTCAACGAGAGCCCAGACTTGGTTTTTAGCCATGGATTCCATCTCTTCCTTCTTGGCATCGTACCACAATGTGGAGTTATCCTCACTCATGGCTTGTGAAAACATAATTGGATCATCCTTAGGTCCAACATCAAAGTCAGATTCTTGGAGGTATACAACATAATCTATAGAGATTGCTGGTCTCCTTGTTCTAGATGACATTCTTAATTCTACTTCCTCTGCATTTTGAAATGGGAGTTGTAGACTCATTCTGAACCTGTTCTGTATGAGTTGGTTGTTCTAGAACTGGTTGTGGCTTAGGAAGATCAAATTGATTTCCATGTTCCTCATGAGCCGGTTGTTCTAGAACTGATTGTGGCTCAGGATAATCAATATGATTTTCCTCGAATACAATCAATCTTCCTCTATGAGGAGGAGATTTGGCCAACTCTCGTGCTTTCTCCAATTCTATTTTTTGTGGATGAGCACTCCCACTAGGTTCCACATCTTCTGAAAATTTTGCATTCATAGACTCAACAATCCTAGTACTATGAGAAGGACAGTAGAACCTGAATCCTTTTGAGTTTACTGCATATCCAATAAAATGACCACTGGTTTTCCTTGGGTCTAATTTCTTCATGTTTGGATTGTAAATCCTCACTTCGGCAGGACAACCCCATATGTGTATGTGATTTAAACTTGGTTTTCATCCAATCCATAATTCAAAAGGTGTCATGAGGACAGCCTTGGATGGAACCTGGTTTAATACATACACAACAGTTTTTAAGGCTTTACCCCCACAGAAATAAAGGCAATTTAGAATTACTAAGCATGCTCTTAACCATGTCCATAAGTGTACGATTCCTTCTTTCTGCTACACCATTTTGTTGTGGTGTGCCAGGCATCGTGTATTAAGCATCAATGCCTTCTTTTTGAATTAATTTCACAAATGGACCGATCATTTGTCCATTTTTTGTGTACCTACCATAGTACTCTCTGCCTCTATCAGATCTCACGATCTTGATTGTCTTTTCCTTTTGTTTCTCTACTACCACCTTATAGGTCTTGAAAGCATTTAGCACTTCAGCCTTATTAGTTAGAAAGTAGAGATACATATATTGTGTATGGTCATCAATAAAGGATATGAAATATCTTTGATCATTGAGGCAGGGAGTAGGAAAAGGTCCACACATATCTGTGTGTATGATTTCAAGAATCTCATAACTCCTTCTGGCACCTATAGTGGTTTTGTTGGCTTGCTTTCCCTTTATGCAATCCACACAAGTACCAAAATTAGTAAAGTCAAGAGTTTGTAAAACTCAGTCACTTACTAATCTTTTGATTCTCTTTATGGAGATATGTCTCAATCTCCTGTGCCATAGCAAGGTGGAGTTCTCATCTACAAGGCTTTTTTTTATGCCAACATCAGTATGCAACGATAAATAACTATTCTCAAAGTTGGGATCTAAATAAAGTTTCAATAGACCGTCAATTTTAGTTCCACCACCAATAAAATTATTATCTCTAAAAATACTGAAAGTTGAGTTGATAAACCAAAAACCATATCCAAGTACATCAAGTTTTGAAACAGAAATCAAGTTTCTAGAAAATGATGGAATATAAAAAAATCCTCAAGGTCTAATACATATCCAGTTTTCAAAATAAGTTTGTAAGTCCCAACTGCTACCACTGGAGAGAACAATTTATTTCCTGAATAAACTCGTTGCTCACTTCCTATCAGCCTCCTTGTTTTGAGAAATCCCTGCAATGTATTCACAATGTGGATTGTAGAACCAGAATCAATCTATCATGTATTGCAAGGAGCCTCAACAAAAAAGGATTCATGACATACAAAAGAGATGAGGTTACCTTTCCTTTCGAGCCACTTAATGTATTTATGGCATTCTTTCTTCATATGCCCCTTCTTCTTGCAGAAGAAACGAGTGTCTTTACTGCCTTTGAATGAAACCTTGTCTTCTCTCTTGAAGTTGTGGGCAAACTTGCCTTTCTTGGTCCTTGCTTTAGCACGAGAAACCAAGTGAAAACTTTCTGGTTTCTCATGTTTCAACCTCTATTCCTCTTGAACACACATGATCAATAGTTCATTAATTGACCAGTTGTCTTTATGTGTGTTGTATCATATTTTAAAGGGACCATACTGAGAAGGAAGAGAGTTGAGAATCAAATGGACCAAGAAGAAATCGAAAATCTCAACCTCTAGGGATTTTAATTGAGCTGCAATATCCCCTATTTCCATGATCTGCTCACGCACATTTTTGGAACTATCGAAGGTTTGGCTTGATAGTCTCTTTGCTATGGTGCTCACCATGGCCTTAGTTGAACTCAAAAACTGTGCTTCAACGGCTTTCAAAAATCCTTAGCCTTAGAATATTCAGGGATGGAACCCCTAATGCCTTTGGCAATATGGGACTGTATGTACATTAAGCTGAGGCGATTAGATCGTTCCCACCTTTCATGTTTAGCAATCTCTAGTGTGATACTAGTAGCCGTGATAGCGGGTGGTTCATCCGTCTGGAGTGTCAAGTCTAATTCCATACACCCAATGTAAAGAGCAAGTTCTCTTTCCATTCAGTAAAATTATTACCATTAAGATTCGGAACATAAAAAGTATCATCAAATAATCCATCAGGCATAGCTGCAATAACCAAGGAAAAACAAAACTACTTAAATGCTATGAAGTAACTATATTTGAATTAGCCAATGCCAATTTAATAGTAAATTTCAACCTACCTTTGGCCAAAGTTTGCATCACACATGAAATTTACTCTTTATTAATAAGACTAATAAAATTTAAATATTAATAAATAAAATTCTCCGTACCTTTGGGCTTAAAAGAAATTTTACTTTTAATACTAAATTTGTTATCTTATTCTAATTAAGTCATAAAAATTAAAAAACTTCCCTTCGGAGATAAGTATTAAATTTATGAATTAATTACAACACGATGTCAATTTTTCTATATGAAGTTCATATGTTTAATCTTGATACAATTATCATTCAAAATTGGGATGCTTTGGCTCTCCCAAAATTATCATAATAACTGCGACTTCATTAACATCTAACAACTTTATAGATGCTCATAAATAGTCTCAGGAATAAAATAAACAAATATGAAAATGGGGTAAACGGTGTTCTCCAAGGTACAAGCAGTTGAGTTTCCAAAAAAGTGAGGGGAGTCACAAGGACACTTTTAAATCTCAAGACTTTCTTTGCCAGAAGTTTTCTAGATATTGCATTCTTGGATAGTACCGTAAATACATACTATCATATATGGTATTGTTAATTATTCTTAGGTTTAGGCATCAAACAATTTATATTTAAACAATTAAAATACATTCCTCAGTTCATGTATTAAAGAAACAATAATTTTAATACAGAACAATGTAAATCATAAAGGAAATAAAATTGCAATATGACATAAAAAAAAAAAAATGCATGGCCCAATGGTTTAGTAGGTGACCTTAGGCCCTTTATACTTGGAGAACCCTAAACCCCACAAGAACCTAAGTGCCTCTTTTTTTTTATTTTTTTATTTTTATTTTTATTTTTTTTTTAATACTTAATGGGTTATTGTATTGGGCTGGCCCAAATGGGTTAGCCCACTTTAATGGCCTTTATTTTTTAAAAGCTGGATAGGGCCTTGAATATCTGAATTTGGGTTAGCCCACTTCGTGATCAGTTGGGCTAATGAGTTAAAAACCCAACTTGATGCCCAACCTGACCCAACTCATCTTATTCTTGATGGGTTAAAAAACCCTAGAAGCTGAAAAAAAAACCCTAGCCGCCACCCCTTTTTATGCGTCACTGCCACCCATCCCCTTATGCGCTGCTGACAGTCCCTGCTGCCCTTATGTAGCAGCCAACAGAAGCTGCGGCTTGACTACCAATGGCGACTCTTGTGGGTCGCCATTTATCAAAGAAGTAGCGGCCCGGAAGGGCCACTGCTTGAGAACTGACGGCAACCCACATTGGTCGTTGTTTACTTGAGTAAGGGTCGTTGCTTGATGGCTAACGAGGGTCGCCGTTTTACCAAAGTAGTAGCGGCTTGAAACCTTCGGGCCGCAGCTATCGTAACTGGTGGTCCTTGCGAGCCGCCTGTTACAGTGAGGGAGAGGCCGCAAGGAGCGGCCTCTACTCGTGAGACAGCAACGACACCGTTGTACCCAGCGGCGTTGCCGCAGTCAATGACAAAAATATGGCCAAAGATGGGGCATCCTTCACGGTGACAAAACAGTACCCGAATCAAGCAAACAACAAGAACTTATGAACACTAAATCGATAATGATAAATGTTACAGCCTAAAAAATGTGTTTCTTTCACAGTACAAAAGCCAAAATATTGCAATATTGTGTAAACAATAATGAACATTAACAAACAAAAAATACCGGATTCAATATTGATAATGCATGGCAAAATAAATGCTAAGCAACACGGCATAGAGGCTAACTCTGATACCACATGTAAGAGCATCCCTAGTGAGCTCTCCAAATTTTCTGCAAACTTTAGCTAAACAATCTACTTTTGTTATTTTATCTATCACTTTTAACAAACTTCATACACCAAGCTCTCCAAATATTTCTTTATTTCAACTAAATATTAATTTTTTTATTGGTTTTAAGCAACCACTCCTAACAAATGAGGAGAGAGGAAAAGTGAAAAGTGAAAAGTGAAGTGAAAGAAGAGAGAAATAATAAAATATTCAATAGCTCATGAAATTTGTGTGCCAAATTTGAAGTGAAAATTATGACAAGGGACAAAATAGAGAAATTATAGAGAGTTTGTTGAAGTGGACTTTTTTGAGTTTTTCACCAAATTTTGCTGAAAATTTTGAAATGGAGAGCTCGCTAGGGATTCTCTAAGCATGTAATATTATTACTAAACAATATGAACAATATTAACACGTTAATAACAACATTATAACAACGAAAAATTAGAAGCAGGATTTAGGCTTACCTCCAGCCATTATTGCTCAAGCGTTTCCCAAGAACTTCTGTAGAATAAAATTATAAGGTGTCTTCTAATCTATGCCTTACTGTATTGCCATACTGATGGTGTACATAGGCTTTCTATTTATTGGCTAGGTTAAGGACCCTTATATTTAGTAAACACCATATTGTTCATACTATCAAGGAAACAGTAATTAAATTGATTTCAAATCAATTTAATGATTCTATTACTGTAATTTAATAAATTTAAATTACCTAACCGTAATACCGTATATGCTATTTATTTATTAAATATAATAAATACTATATATGTGGCACATAGGCCATTTATAGAGATAATATCTTACATGTTATTCTCCCGGCCTACAATTTACGGGACCTAAAGGAGTTAAGATTGCAACATGTCTCAATCTCAAGAGCTGGTTTGCATGCTATTTTTATCCAAGTGTAGAAAACTCATGAAAGTTAGCATCACCAATTGGCTAACCGGATATATAACACATATATTCAATACTGTAGTTAAAAGAGTTAGTAAAAACAATCTAAAATAGACCCTAGAAAGAGGCCAAAAACACTAAAAGAGACCTAAAAAGTCCATTACTTGACAAGTGGTTACCTATTGCTGTTTGACCTTCAATAACTGCATTAACCACCGGTTCTAGCAGGGAGGTTGCGGTTATTTAAAAGTGATAACCACCTAAAGTGGTTTCGGTTAAGAGGAAATATTAACTACAACCGCAACCGCAACCGCTTGTATACCCCTAGCAGCCACACTTCCACTCTGTTAGTATTTTATATTGACAACATTCTGGTTGACAAAAACACTTTATGTAACGGTTGCGTTTTAATAAGATGGTTGGTTTTCAATTCAGAATCTTCATGTATTCAGACAGTGTTCAAATCAAAGACAATAACTGATCACAAGCTTCTACAAAATGTCCATGAAGAGTCCTTGCAAAATCCAAGACAAAACAGCCGGTTCTTGTGCAACCGTCTGGACGTGCCTTTGAAGGTGTTCGGACGCCTCACAGTGTCTTATAGATAAACATTGAAGATGTCCGGACGTCAGAGTAACACCGTCCGGACGCCAGGTCAATCAATATTCAACAAAGAGTTGGATTTCAGAAGTCGACACTGTTTGGGAAGTCTCTGCAAGCCGTCCGGACGACGTGGCAACACATCCGGACGATGTCCAGTATTTCAAAATATTCCAGAGTTCCGTTTGAACGCGAAAAGGATTTTAGCAAAGACCGTTCGGACGCTCGGTCAAGCCGTTCGGACGTGAACCCGATAAAGATAGAATTACGCTGTTTCTGAAAGGATATCGCAGAAAACGGTTCGGACGTGGCTAACTTCCTTCCGGACGCTCGCCAGCCAGAGTCTGAATCTCAGCAGTTTTTGAGGTCTCTTTAAGCCTATAAATAGGGGGCTCTAGGCTAGTGTTTTGTATAGAATTCGACAGTGAATTCCATAGTGCTTTGAGAGGGTGTTTAGAGAGAATCGAAGATCCGCTAGCTCTCAAGCCGTTGCCGGTGTGTGCTCAGTTGTTTGTGTGAAGTTTATCTTAGGGGTCGGCCCTATGGTAAAGGAATCCATCAAAAACCCCTTCAGGTGGAAGATCTAGTTGAGAAGCGTTCGTGTCGGGTTACACGTCAGAGTAGGTATGACTACTGCATAAGGGTATGTGAGTATGAGTGTCTTGTAACTAGCTTTATTTTTGGATAGTGGATTTCCTGGGTTTAGCTGCCCCGGAGTGGTTTTTCTCTTCACAGAGTTTTCACTTCGTAACAAATATCTTGTCTTATTTAAATTCCGCATTTAAGATATTTGTTTGCACACAAACACACACACTTGGTTAAATTAGAAGTCAATAATTATTTTCACTCTCACATAGGTAAGTTCATATAAGGTGATCATGTTTGACCTTGACAATTTTGTCTATGAACTTTATTAAGAGTTTACCTTATCCTTCAATTTCCAGGAACATAATAACACTAGAATACATCTCTTTGAAATTGAGGCTTTAAAAAAGGATACAAGTCATTTTAAAAAATTTATAGTATTTTTTAATCATAATCACTCTATCGACTTGTTAATATCCATTGAACCTTGCCTATATGTCAAAATAGAGGTTGGGTTCCTATCGTAAGTGATATTGTAATACCTCATAAATTAATTAACTAGTAATTAACTTGCTACGCCTCCCCATACCTATTTACCAAGTAAATAAGCTCAAAGGAGTGACTCAGACCTCCAAACAGAGGGCTAATCAACGAAAGTAAACTGTTAATAAAATCATAAGATAACTATACTACGAATCACAATAGAACAATTATTGAGAGCAAATGAAAAACTTCCAACATAACTTAATAACAATAAACAAGTATCTCGGTCAAAAACTGGTTTAAAAAACAAACTCCCAAAATATTACATTAAACATCTCAAAAAATCCATAAAACATATAAAAACCAAAAGTCATCAAAGATTCTCATATTCTTGAGCTTTCGCAAAATCAGGATCACAAAAAACTTGATGAATCCCCCACAAATAACTTAACATTGCATCAAGAATTATTTGGTTCAATTCAGGGTCTAATTCCTCAAAGACTATCCTGGCCAAATCCTCCCAAGTCTTCAATCTCATATGTTCCATTGTCAACGGCTGGCCAATTATAAAATAAACATACAAACAAGTTTTACATGTGGAAACAAATCTAAGCATAAGTCAACCACTTAGTGACTAAAGTATACATGGAACACAATCATCATGCAGTGAACTCTAATTTCAATAAAATAAATAAACTAAAAAATAGTTATCACATTGTGTAATACAGTTTGTAATGCCTTGAGGAAAATTAACTGGTAATTGATTCCATGGCGCCAACCCATTCCCATCCAGACGAGATAGAAACACATGGGGGACATTGCAATCTTAAAAAAAGAAAAAAAAAAAGAAAAAAAGAAGAAGAAAAAGTATGTAGTGGAAGACTTCACTTAATAAATGAATCAAGATAACCACTAATTAAACCACAAAAAATAATTACCAAAGTTAAACTAAAACATTCAAACATAACATATATATCCATCTAAGTGTTACGATCTAAGATCGATCATCAAGTCGAAAGGAAATATTACAAACCCAAATCTAAAACCATCAAAGTAAATACAGAACAACTTGATGTAATATATTATTCCTTTTTGGTTGTGGCCTTTATATCACATTTACGGTATTTACTATGTTTATTATTTTTTCAATAAACATATACGGCATTATGGACATTTCCATTAATTTAGATTACCGTAAATATGGAATCGGTATTATGGTTATTTCTATTAATTTAGATTACCGTAAATATGGAATCGGTTAATTGATTTTAAAATCAATTAACGATATTGTTTCCTTGATGGAAGGAAACAAATACGGTGTTTACCATTTTGAGGGTCCCTAACCTAGCCTATAAATAGAGTGCCTGTGTACACCATCAGTACAGCCATCAAGCAATAGGCATAGGTTAGAAGATCCCTCAAATAATCTTTCTTGTTCTTCAGATGGATCGTGGAGACGCTTGAGCAAACATGGCTAGAGGTAAGCCTGAATCCTGTTTATTCGTTTTCCGCTGCGCATGTTAGATTAAATAATATGTTGATTATTTCTAACATGTGGTATCAGAGCCAGCCTCTGTGCTATTTTGCTCAGCATATAATTTTACTATGCGTTATCAACATTGAATCAAGTATTTTTTATTGGTTATCAATATTGAATCAAGTATATTCTATTTGGTATTGTTCACTTCTGTTTGTCAATATTGTTTGAGCAATATTTCGTCTTTTGTGACATGATAGAAACGCATTAGCGATTATTTTGTGAATATTTGTTGTTCACGTACTGTTTGTGAAAACCCATAAATTTGATATAACTATTTTTTGTTTTATCACTATTCTGTGTATTGTGATATACTGCCTAATTTTGAGTTGTTGTAATCTTGATATGGGTATTTTCATAAAGGGGTGGCGGCTAGGGTTCCATTTTTAGGGTTTTCAACCCATCTGGAACATTACGGGTCGGGTTGGTTGGTGACTGGGTAGGGTTTCGACCCATTAAAGTTTTTGGGTTTGATATATTTTCGGGTAGGGTTTTTTTTTAAAACCCATGCAGTTTTGGGCCATTTAAGTGGGCTGACCTAGTTTGGGCCAGCACTATACATAGACCCAGAGGCCTGACCCGATTAAGTGGGTTGACCTAATTGCCAAATACAGTAGCCCATTTGGAGTCTTGTGACCCAAAAGCCCAACCCAATATAGTAGCCTAATACAGATACCCAACCCAAATTAAGTGGGTTAACCCAATTGGGTCAGCCCAATACAGCAACCCTTTTCAGTAACCCATCAAGTTCTTTTTAAAAGGGGAATTTAGGCCTTATGGTGTTTAGAACCTAGGTTCACCAGGTGTAAAGAGCCTTGTCCACTTACTAAACCATTAGGCCATGTGTTTTATTATGTCCTCATATTAAAGTTTTATTCCCTTTATTATTTACAGTACTGTGTATTAAAATTATTGTTTATTTAATACATGAATTGAGGAATATATATTTTAAATTTATATTGTTTAAATATAAATTGTTTGATGCCTAGACCTAAGAATAATTAACAATACCATATATACTGGTATGTTTACAGTAACATCTAAGAATGCAATGTCGGGGAAAGTTCTGGCAAGGAAAGTCTTGGGATTTAAGTGTGTCCGGTGTGACCCCCCTCACTTTCCTGGGAGCTCATCTGCTTGCACCTTGGAAAATGCTGTTTACCCCATTTAAGTATTGGTTTGTTATATTCATAAGGCCATTAAGGGGGCATCTATAAAGTTGTTAGATGTTAATGAAGTAGCAATTATCATGATAATTTTGGGAGAGCCACAGCATCCCAATTTTGAATGACAATTGCATCAAGATTACACACACGTAATTATCATAATAATTATGGGAGAGCCAAAGCATCCCATTTTTGTATGATAATTACATCAGGATCACACGCATGAACCTCATAAAGATTTATTAGATGTTCATGAATTACAGCGTGATTATTATGATTTTGGGAGAGCCAAAGCATCCTAATTTTGTAATAATTGCATAAGGATCGTACACATGAACTTCATATAGAAAAATTAACATCGTATTGTAATTAACTCATAAATTTAATTACCTATCCCCAAAGGGAAGTTTTTATTTTTATGACTTAATTAGAATGAGATAACAAATTTAGTATTAAAAGTAAAATTTCTTTCGGTTGCCCAAAGGTACGAAGAATTTTATTTATTAATATTTAAATTTATTAGTCTTATCAATAAAGAGTAAATTTCATGCGTGATGCAACCTTTGCCCAAAGGTAGGTTGAAATTTACTATTTAAATTGGCATTGGCTAATTTAAAATAAAGTTACTTCATAGCATTAAAGTATTTATTTTAATTTTGGGTTATTGCAGCTATTCCTGTTACTCTACCTTTTGGTGGTTTTATATTCCAATACATTATGATAATATTTTTCTGACTGGAAAAATGATTGATATGCTTTTTCATTTGGGGTGTTAAAAATTTTGGTACTCCGTGTGGACAAACCACCTACTCCCGCGGAATTAAGTACGCCACGTGAGATTATTAAGCATGAACGGTGGAAGTGATTTAATCACTTAAGTTAGATGTTCATGAAATCTCATGTCACTAAAGTCATCAGGGATTTATTCCTGAATGTTTTAGAGCCAAAGTTTTATAAAGGTTGTTTATGAACATTTAGTAAGTTCAAACAAAACTTGGCCAGCACCCTAATAGAAAAAGCTTTAAAGACAAACCTTTTACAGTTTCTGAAGTGTTTATAATCCCATTATGGGAATGAAGGATATTATAGATTAGCTTAAGTCCCTAAAGATTGAGATTTTTGAGTCATTGTTGGTCTATTTCAATTTTTTGAATTCTCTCTTCTAAGTGTAGAATTTTATCTTGTGACACACGTAAGGATAAATGGTTAGTAAATAAACTTCTAACCATGTGTGTTCAAGGATATGAGAGAATTTATAAAGTGTTCACATGATTATTCATGTCAAAGGAAGGACCAATAAATGCAATCATGTCCAACACTTAAAGCATGAGAATAAGGTGCCAATAAAGTATTATGGCAATCAAGATACATATTTCTCATGAAATAAGGAAAATTAAGGGCATATAAAGAAAGATTGCATGAAGTATAAGAAATGACTTAAAATAAAGATAATCTCCATATCTAGTATGTCGTGAATCTCTTTTAGTGACTCAATCAAATATATTGTGGATTGATTATGGTTTAACAATCCACATTGTCAACACAAATGCAGAGTCCTTTTTAAAATGGATAACACGTGTTTATAATTTGAGCTTGTTGGGATCTATAGGTTAATTTTAAAATTCAGTTATAATTTTGACCTCAAAAAATGATTTATATTCCATAATCTTTTTGAAATCTATTTTCTAGTTTGGCTTATTAAAAATTTCAATTTTATTTTAAACTTGAAATTTTTCTTATTTTTGGTGGAATATTGGTTGGGGTTTATTTAAAGTCTATTTAAAATTGACCTACGTCCCAATTTTTGAAACAAAATTATTTGTTTATTTCTGCATAGTGATGTTGACGTAAAAGTAGAGTCTTTAAGAATTTAAAAATGCTCTTGTTATGGCTTTGGAGATTGAAATATATCTCCATACAGAAAATAAAAGTCGGTGATTTACTGACTTTGGTACTTGTGTGGATTGCATAAGGGAAAGCATACCAACAAGACCATTAGAGGCGCCAAAGAGAGCCTTTTAAAATTCTTGAGATCATGTACATTGAAATATGTTAACCTTTCCATACTCATTGCCTAAATGGTCAGAGATATTTTTATCTCTTTCAGTGATGACCATATAAAGTTTATGTATGTCTATCTTCTAAATATTAAAGCTGGGGTATTGAATGCTTTCAATATCTATAAGGAAGAAGAAGAGAAACTATATGAAGATCATAAGATCTAATATAGGCATAGAGTATTAAGGTAGGTACACACAAAGGGAAATGATTAGTAATACTAATCTGCTATTACCCTTATAGAGTAAAGCTTTGAAGACCATTGTGTATATGTTAAACAGTATTCCATCTAAGGTTGTCCATAAGACACCTTTTAAAGTATGAAATAGATGGAAGCTTAGTTTAAATTATTTACACATATGGGGTTGCCTTGCTAAAGAGAGGATTTATAATCCTCGCCTAAGGAAATTAGATTCAAGGACAATCAGCGGATCTTTTATAAGCTATCTAGTAAACTTTAAAGGGTTTTAATGTTTTATTATCCTTCATATAAGCCTAGAGTTGTTGATTGTAAAATTTCTAGAGGAAATGGAACCTAGTGGGAGTGCTCATTCACATAAATTGGAATTTGAGGAAGCACTAGAGTTGGCCAAATCTCCTCCTCATAGAGGATGATTGATTGTATTCAGGGAAAATCAGATTGATTATCCTCAATCATTTATAGAACAACCAACTCATACAGAACAGGTTCAAAAGTCTATTTTCCCATTGCAAAATGCAGAGGAAGTAGAATTAAGAAAATCCTATAGAATAAGGAGATCAACAATTCTTAGTGATCATGTTGTATATCTCCCAGAGTCTGATGTTGACATTGGACATAAAGATGATCCAAATTGTTTTCACATGCTATGAGTGGAGAAAACTCCACATAGTGATTCAATGCCATGAAGTAAGAGATAAATCTATGGCTCAAAAGTCAAGCTAGACTCGTAGCCAATGATTTTACTCATAAAGAAGGCATTGATTATCATGAAACATTCTCTCCAGTGTCTAAGAATGGTTCATCAAGATAATCATAGCATTAGTAGCTCATTTTGATCTAGAGCTACATCAAATGAATGCGAAAACAACTTTTCTGAATAGGGATCTTAAGGACGAGGTTTACATGAAACAATCAAAAGGTTTTATAAATAACAGTCAGAAAGCTTGCAAATTAAAGAATTCTATTTATGGGCTGTGATAGATCTCTCAATGGTAAGATACTTTTTTCAAGGTTATTGTTTATAGAAAACCTTGTTGATTAGTATATATACCTTAAGGTCAGTGGGAGTACAGTAATCTTTCTCGTCCTATATTTGCAAGTGGTGATTTAGGTTTGCTACATAAAGTTCACAAAACTTTGAAATGAAGGATTTGGGTGAAACCTCTTATGTCTTTTGACATAGAGAGTCACAGAGACATAAAGAATATTAACATTGTCTCGGAAGGCCTACATCGAAAAATTTTGGGAAAATTTAGAATGAAGGATTTGCACCTTCAGTAGCAATTAAGAGGACTAATTAAATACAAATTAATGTCCCAAAAGGTATTGGAATAAGGGCAGATGAAAAGTTTTTTCTTTAAGCATCTGCATTATGCATAACCATATGACTGACAATAAGAATATTGGGTCAATAAAGTGCTGCAAATAAAGTCTTGCGGTATATGCAAGGAACCAAGAAGTACAACTTAACCTAAGGATACACTTTCCATTTGAAAGTGGTTAGTTGTTCAGATTTGAGTTTTGCTGATTGTGTAGATAGTAGAAAGTCTACTTTAGGGTATATATCTTTTTATTGAAGGATATATCCTAGAGATGCAGTATGCAGACTATAGTTGCTACGTCTACCAAGAAAGCTAAAAGTCTAGCGTGCTATGAATTTAGTACACAGGCATGATGGTTGAGACTTTTGTTGAAAGTCTTAATCTTGTCGATTTTACAGTTAGACCATAAAGATACTCTGCGGTAATTCTACTATAATCTTCTTTTATAAGAATAAAGAGTAGAAGCAGAAGTAAATCGACATCAAGTATCTCAGTACGAGAGATAACATTAAGAGACATAAATGGTCTATTGAGCATATAAGTACTGAATTAATGATTGCGGATCCCATGACTTAAAGTTTACCGGTAAATAAAGAATAAAGTCATGCGGAATATATGAGACTCATTAATTCATTTTTTGCTTGGTTTGTCTCTTTTTGGTCTATGGACATAAAGTTATTGTAATAAAGATCTTTTGTGCACATTTGTTATTTTATCCATGAGGATAAATAAAGTTGGACCCGAATGACTTATAGGAAGTTCATTCATAAAGCTTGATTATCCATAAGGTACTCATGTAAGGAGTGTTTTACATCGTGATACATGGAAGGGACGACCTAATTTTATAATGGTTTTACCGCCATGATTCGTGTGAAACATTTCTTAACTGAGTTGGAGGATTCCATAAAAGATTGGCCAAAACTAAAGAACCTAATACCATATGGTCATGTGTTATAAAGTCCAAGTGGGAGAATGTAATATATTATTCCTTTTTGGTTGTGGCCTTTATATCACATTTACGGTATTTACTATGTTTATTATTTTTTCAATAAACATATACGGCATTATGGATATTTCCATTAATTTAGATTACCGTAAATATGGAATCGGTATTATGGTTATTTCTATTAATTTAGATTACCGTAAATATGGAATCGGTTAATTGATTTTAAAATCAATTAACGATATTGTTTCCTTGATGGAAGGAAACAAATACGGTGTTTACCATTTTGAGGGTCCCTAACCTAGCCTATAAATAGAGTGCCTGTGTACACCATCAGTACAGCCATCAAGCAATAGGCATAGGTTAGAAGATCCCTCAAATAATCTTTCTTGTTCTTCAGATGGATCGTGGAGACGCTTGAGCAAACATGGCTAGAGGTAAGCCTGAATCCTGTTTATTCGTTTTCCGCTGCGCATGTTAGATTAAATAATATGTTGATTATTTCTAACACTTGATCCATACCAGGTCTTGAAGCCTACTCAATAAAAGGTACAATATTGTAACACACAAGAAATAATTAGGGCACTTAACGACCTAGTAATTAAGATAAGTCACTTAGAAAATGGAAAAAACCTTAAAATTTGAAGAGAAAAAAAATTCCTAATACTAGAGTTGGGGTTTGAACGAGAGTTTTTCTCTTTGAACAGAACGTTACAGAGGTGATGCAAAATGTCTCATTTTCTAGGGCGTTCGAACAGGACAGCGAACAGTGAAGGATTGAATGAGGCAGAACGCCTCATTCATTGAGGCATTCGAATGGCGTGCGAATGGGCGGTCTGGATGGGACCTCTTGATGGCCTGGGGTCCATGCACGTATCTTGAGGGGCCCATTCGAACGGTGATTTATACCGTCCAAAACGCCACATTTGACAAGAGAATTGGGCTTTAAACACGTTTTTAGCTTATTTCTCTCACTTTTTTTTTCCCGATCTTCGAATTTTCTCTCTTCTCTCACCAAGGGTTTAACCCTAGGGTAATGGTTCAAGTGGGATTCTAAAGCCAAATTTAACTATTGAAACATAATTCTTGGTGTTAGAACATCGAATCTACTAATCGATTTGAAGTAATCCTTGAACCCTATATTATGCTTGCTTTGGGTTGATTTTTGGGGTTAATGTTTAATTCCTCAAATTTCTTTAGAGCTTTTGTAGTTCATGGAGTTCAAAGTATTCCTCTAGCAATGGGTAGGAGTTTCGTGCTGCGGAACTTTGGATTTTTCCGTAAATCAAGGTAAGACCTTAAACCCTATATTTTCCTAAAGTGTTGTAAATTGAAATTTTCGTATCTAACCCTAGAGTTTCTCTATGGGTTAATGTTATTAGTTAATTGGGTGTCAAATGAAATCCTAGAATTTCAACAGGTTATCATGGGTAGATGACACTTGTAATATTCGATTATTATTAAGATGTTTAGAGTTGAAATAGGTTGTGAAGTGTGAATAATGGTGCATTTGCAATGTGAAACAGGTAGTGGGCATTGCAAAGCTGGGTTATGAGCCGTTTCTCTAAGGTCAACCAGATATTGTAAGTATATTTACTTACCGAGGATGATACTACTTTTAAATACTTTAATGTTTTAAATGTTTTAAGGTTTAGTAAGCATTTTTGCTTTCCAAGAAAAATAATAGATTTTTAATTGATCTTCCAAACATGATATGATGGTTTAAATTTGTTATGATGATATGTTGTCATAATATATAACTTATGATTACTTTCGATGAATTTAATTGTGTTGAGATATGCTTTGATAAATGATTTATACGTATTTGCATTGGTTTATAAATGATGATGAATGCTTGTTGAAATGTGTTAAAGTTAAAATGTAAATGGTTGCATGAGCATGAAAATAAGGCAAGTAACGATTTTATGGCATGCATCACGAACATGTACATGATCACACGATATGAATTAAATAGATAAATGGATTAAAAGGAAATAAAGCATAGTTAAGGCTAGTACGCCTGTACTTGAGCATTCAAATGGGTCAAGACGAGTAGGGTGAAAGTCCCAGGTATGGAGCCAGTCCTACCCGTCTATACTTGAGCATTTGCATGGATCAAGATGAGCAAGGTAAAAGTCCTTGGTATGGAGCAAGTCTTAGCCGTTTGTACTTGAGCATTCACAAGGCATGTGATAATGAAAGAAAAGAATGAATGTACACGTGGCATAGTGTTTATGGATATTTTATATGATATGAATTATCAGAGATTTCATGTTAGATGTATTAGTATGTATATAAGTTTGAAATGAATAGAGCATATGCATACAATTATATCTGGTTGCACATGATGTTTTATGGATTCTTGCTTGACATGACTATATGCTAGTGTTTCGCAGAAGTTTCAAAATACATGTATATGCGTATAGCTGAGTTATATAATGTATAAAGTGTTATGACTTAGACTGTGGACTCATATATCTGCCTATGTAATTATCCCATTATCGCATAGATCGGTTGTTGATGCCAGTAATGGGGACTATGACGAGGATCCTGCATACTTGGGCTTGTATGATTGAGGTCTTTGGGTGCTGGTTATTTTGGGTTAGACTATTTTGTTAATTTATAGAAGGACTGAGACTGATGTGACTATTGGACACACTCATGATGTATATTGGCTTTTGTCGCTTGTGACACTTTTGTATATTTTTTTGTATGTAGTTGGTGATACAATGTTAAATCTTTAAAAGATAGATTTGTATGTCAACTCTGTGTGTTATGTATTGTTATGATATATTTAGATGTTTCCACTTCAATGTATTATCTCTGATGTGATATGCTTATGTTACGAGAAGTTATTAGGTATGCATAGGTTATTGCGATGATTAAGAAAAAAAAGAAAGAAAAATTTATTGAAATCGGGTCGTCACAAATAACATGCGTACACAAACCCGAGGTAAGTAAACATTTCCTCTTGCTTGTGGGTCCTCATGCACTATACCGTCTTGAGGTTGTCCACAAAGAAGATTCTAACTAAATCATCAATAGAAAGTCTCTTGCGTCGGTTCCCATACCGAATCATCTATGAAACTAGTGCTAATTATAAAATAACACATGTTTTACATATGAAAAGATACAAGCATAAGTTCACGACTTAATGAATAATAATATACATGAATTAAATGTTATCAAAAGGTTTTCAAATTACAAGCAATAAGATTCTTAGTTTAAAGATCATGTGACATGATGATGCAATATATATATATAATCACATGTTTATCTTAAAATAAGTGATAATTAAGATAAGCATGTCAAAGTTTAACTCCATATGATCTATCCAAGCCTTTAACCCATTCTTGGTAGGCTTGGCGATATCCTGATGGACTTGTAGTACAATACAGGTGCCACAGATATTGCTGCATACCGACATACTAGCAGTCCAACCGAGTCCGACATCAGGTGGCCCACGATACTAGCAAAGCCTTTATGGTGGCCAATCCTTTCATGGTGCGCCTGCCATAAAGAATCATTGGATCCAAGACCAAACAATAAAAATAATTCTCTTTAACCTTAAGGCCACCCCGTATAATAGTAAGCACATGGTCGTTATCTTTCATGTACTGGTGTATCATGTCATACGATGCAATTTTTCACAGTCGTTTACATGTATGCATTTACAAACTCATATTTTCATCTTTCGTTAATCATTAATTATTTTTACAAAGTGGAGTCCACATCATTCTAAAATATATTTCATGGAGTTGAAAGCATGTACATTTGATACATAAAATAATCATGTCGTGAAGAATTGAAATAACATGTATCTGTGTGAGTTTTACTCATTTGGGTCATGGGATTCCACCGCGCCATCCACCAAACCTTCACTAACCTCCAAATCTGTGAATCTTGTCTTGTTTTTTGAGTGCATGGTTTTCATGATGTCAATTATTTGGGGTATTATAGAAATCAACTTGGAATGAGAATGGAACGATACTCTCTGATATAGCTTTTACTTTTCAACAGAGGCATGTTCGAACAATGAGCTTCACGGTTTGATTTGCAGCCTCAAAAACTAACTTTTTACTAAAATTTTCCTAGTGTTTTCACTTTATTTTTCATTCCACTTACTTAGGAACTTAATTCAACTAAGCATTTTAATTATTTCTTAGGTGTTATAGACCTAGCCGTATGACTTTGCTCACCAAACATTTCCTTTAGACAACTCATGATATTTGCTGTGAGTGAAACATCCTACATTTGATGGTGGATCACATTTGTTACAGAGACCAAAATGTAGCACTTGATCATCTTATTGGACTTTTGCTAGTGCTTGTATCGCTGCTTGTCCTCTTGAGATGCTTCCAAAGTGGAAGATCAGGGCAGGGTTGAGACATCACATATTTGTGCCCTTTAGTCATGAGCACAATGTCCAAACTACGTTTCCAGTCAACTTATTTTGATTCAAGATAGTTGCAAGAGGGCTACAAGAAGGCATTTTAATATGAAATATTTAAACAAGAACACATTCAAGCCATATACATTTTGTAAAAAAAGAAATATAATATGAAAACCCAAAAGAAAACATAACATATTTAAAATGCAACGACAACCTAGTCATTTAACTTATATCCCTCGGCAGTGCGGATAATATTAATTACTTAACTAGGCGAGAACTATTCTCATCATTAATTCCATCTAGTTATCTCATACCAAACATTAACAATTTTTCGCTCTTCCCTTAGCCTTTAAGTCTAAGATGACAAAGCTTCAACAGTGAAGAGTATCACTTTAAACTTATTAAAGTGTATACCACTGTCATCCTTGAGTAACTCTACTGCTAAGTGGTCATTCTCGATGTAATCACATCTTATCTATTCCAAGGAAGTCTATTTTTGTAAACGGTAAAGTAAAACAATATCCGGCAGTGAAGAAAGACTTTGTGGTCAATGCAAGGTGCTTTACTTTACATTACTATTGTAACATCCCAGTCTCATATTGGGAAGATATGAATAGCTCGCATAGAGTGAGTGGTTTATAAAGGTACTCATGGGTGTTAAGTCCTACATTGTCTAGTTACTAGGAGAAACTGGGATTTATAAAGGATTTTAAGAAAGCTTCAAATTGACTAATCCTTCTGGGGTGATAGCGTAGATGTGGCTAGCGTTTTTTCCCGAATCCTTACAACTATAGACCAACAATAGAGACCGTGATACTCGACTCTTGAATTCCTCTCCTACTTGATGTGCTCGTCAATCTTCAGGTGAGGCTTCCAACTTGGAAGGTGGCACTCTCTTTTAGACTTAGTTTATTTTTGGGGAGGCTTTCAACAACTCTTTCCTTACACGAATAAGTTGAGGCTAGCAGCGAGGTGGGTAGTTAATGAGCGAATTTCATTCCTAATGAATGTGATTATTTAATAAATCACCGGTTAAATAAAAGAAGATATATTTTTGTAACTAAAAGAAATGCTAATGACCTAATTAAAATGTAACTTGAACGTCTTTTAATGTCTTTCATTTCTAGTAAGTAAACAAAGTGCTCCCAACTACGACTATTCTTTCATTATTTCATTTTTTTTTTCTCTGTATTTTTTTTTGTTTTTTTTTTAACACGTACCCCCTCAAACAACCGCCCAATTGATAATGTCTCCTCAAACTTTAAATTTTTACAATGTCCCCCCAACTACCAAAAATTTTCATTTTTCTCCCCAATGAAGAAAATACCCTTAATAAAAAAAAACTAAAAAATAAATACATAAAAAACCAAGGGTAGCCAAATTTAAAAATTATAAGAAAAATTAAAAAGTTTTTCGTTTTTTTAAGAAAATAAAAAATTTTGTTATTTTAAAAGAAATATTGAATTTATTGGGATATTTTTGTTTTATTGAAAAAATTGTAAGGTCATTTGCTTTTTTACTGGTCTTGGGGTACATTGACAATGTTTTGGTTAGGGGTGGGCACGGGGCAGGTCAAGGGCAGATTTCCGCCCTTTTTACCTTCGCCCCGCACCCTTGAGGGTTAAGAATTTATCATCCGCATTCCGCATAAGGGGAATCCGCAGTAGGGTGGGTTCATACGAGGCTGGGGGGATGCAGGGTAAAGGTGCGGGTTTAGCGGGGCAAGGCGGGTTTGGGCGAAGAAGAGGAAGATGAAGAGAGATTTGCTCTCGACATTCGAGAATCCCATAGACAGCCAAGCGAATGAGAGATCTCGACCAACGACAAGGCCAAGCGAATGAGAGATTCTTCGATCCCGACCGGTGACCAGTACCTATCATTACCAAAATGAAGAGAAGAGGATAGAGGATGGGGACAGGCTGCAGCGCTTGGGTTAAAGGGTAGTGAAAAAATAAAATAATGACTTCCAACAACCAAGTGTGTGTTTGTGTGCAACAAAATATCTTAAATGCGAAAAAATAGAAGAGACAAGATATTTGTTGACGAAGTGAAAACTTTGTGAAGAGAAAAACCACTCCGGGGCAGCCAAACCTAGGAAATCCACTATCCAAAGACAAAGCAAGTTACAAAGCACTTGTACTCACAAAACTCATCGCAGTAGTCATACCTTTAACTATAACACGAAGCTCATCGTGAACGTTTCCCAACCAAGTCTCCTACTTGAAGGGGTCTTTGATGGAATCCTTTACCTTAGGGCCGACCCCTAAGATAGACTTCACACGAACAAAGTAGTGCACACCGGCAACGGCTTGAGAGCTAGCGGATCTTCAATTCTCCCTAAATACCCTCTCAAAGCTAAGAGAATTCAATACCAAATTTTGTACAAAACACATGCCTAGAGAGCTCTATTTATAGGCTTTAGAAAACCTAATTCTACTCAAAATCGAAGTCCTATGGGCGGCGTCCGGATGGCAAGCAAAGGGCGTTTGAAGGTCAACTGTTTCCGCGTCTGAAAAGGAATTCCAAAATTTATCGAATTTCTGGCGGCTGTCCAGATGCTACTCTCTTTCCGTCTGGACGTTCAAGTTGCAGAATTTTTTTCTTAGCTTTCCAACGGCACTAATTTCGTCTCAATCCGATACTCGAGCAGAGAGTTATGATAAAAACACTGAGACGTGTGCAAAAATCTTCCTGGAAACCTGAAAAGCGTCTGGATGGTGTTGCCATTCCGTTCGGACAGTTGCTGTTTCCCGATCCGTGTCTGAACATGAAATCCAATTTCTACTCGGACTCTGAATAGCTTGACCTAGCGTCCGAACGGTGTAGCTCGGTCGTCTGGACAGCTACAACGGCGGAAGCTTCTTAACACTATGGGGCGTCCGTTTAAAGGCCTGTCCGGACGGTTGCACCGGAACCGTCTGTTTTAACTTAGAAACTGTATTGAATTTTCATGGACATCTTCTAGAAACTTGTGACCATACACATAACATGAAATGGGATACTGCCCATATTACTTGAAGACTTTGAATAGAACTGATAATCCTGTTAAAAAGCAACCGTTACATAAAGTGTTTTTGTCAACCAGAATGTTGCCAATATAAATTACTAACAGGTAAGAACTAGGAAGAAAAGAATGAAAAAAATGAAGAGGGAAGGCGCTAGGGTTATGAACTTTTGCAGGTAAGGGTTTTTTTGTTTTATAATTTTCTTCATGCGGGGTGGGGTGGGTCCCCGAGGTTTTAAAAAACCCCAATTCGCAACCCGCCCCACCC
Source organism: Alnus glutinosa (assembly GCF_958979055.1). Lineage (NCBI taxonomy): Eukaryota > Viridiplantae > Streptophyta > Magnoliopsida > Fagales > Betulaceae > Alnus > Alnus glutinosa. The sequence continues at coordinate 23,279,452 of NC_084888.1, read as the reverse complement.
CGCATGGGTCTACCGTTTTTGGACCCGTACCCATAAAAAAACAACTAAAAACCAGAATTTTCGAGGCGGGGCGAGGAGGGGGACACAGGGTGGGGCGGGTCCACGGGTTTTTTTCCACCCCTAGTTTTGGTAGTTTGAGGATATTGTCCCAATTGAAAGTTTGAGAAGACATTATGAATTAAGTGGTAGTTTGAAGGGGCATGTGAATTTTTTTTTTTTTAGTTGGTAGTTTGAAAAATATGTGGACTTTTTTTTTTTTTTTTTCCTAGTGAGCCAATTCCCTTCTCTATATATATTTTTGGAATTTTTCTTTATGTCAAAATATTATATATTATGTCTTCACATTTCACAGCAATCCAAAACTCAGAGGAACTAAAATATATTAAAAAAAATAAAAGAAAAGAAAATAAAAAAGAGCGTGAGAGGAGCTAAACCCAACCAACGAACCCTTCAGTGTATTAACTGATATATATTATTCTTGATTCAAAAACTTCAAGGCAGACTCAGCCTGAGCATCTCTCTCACTGTAAGTTTTGTCCTTCACTTCTTTCTCTCTTCCTTATTTTACACTCCTGCCATTCGTTTGATTCTCTTTTTCTTTTTATCCTCTGCTTGTTTTTGGTGATGGAAAAGTATCTTATCCCCATTTTTCAATTTTTCGGGACTCATGAAAACAGAAATCCCTTGTAAATTTCGTTTTTCGAAAACCAAAAGATCCAAATTTTTATTTTCTTTTTCTTCTCGATTTTCTTGGCCGCCAAACAGGATTCTACTCTTATTCTTGAGCAATTGATTGGAAACGGTGTGAACTTATCTGGGCTATGTAAAAATAAAAAGAATAATTGTAAAGTTGTCTTATCGGTACTTGTGGAGTTGTCCTATATCATTCGTATAGCATAGTGGGACTTATTATACTACGGAGAAGATGTAATTTTGTTTGTCACCACTAATACCAGAGAAAATTCTAGTTTTGTGAAGTTGATCTATATTTAAGAGTTGGGTTTTGAAGCTTGGTAGCTCTATTTTAAAATGGTAGCAACTAACATGATTGGTTTTCTGGTGTGGCAACTGTTTGATGAAATGCCTCAATGAAGAGGAAACTTACATTCCCGTGGAAGTTTTTATTTCTTATGTTTTATATTTTAATACTTGTGATCGTTTTTGGGTGTTTTGGCAATTGCTTTGAAGTTGAGGTGATAGGTATTTACAATGGAGACGGAAGAGGATGAGGTGAAGAAGACGCAGTTGGTTGATGCCCGAGCAAGAAACATCAGTCACAATGTCCGGTGCACTGAATGTGGGAGTCAATCCATTGAAGATTCACAAGCGGACATCGCAATTCTTCTTAGGAAGGTACTGTGCTTACTTTAGATGATTATTGGGTACATGGAAGTTGTCTAACCAGTTTCAGTGATCTGGGCTGATACTATACTTGGTGTTATATAGTCACAAAGGATTTTATTTTGGCTAATATTCTAGTTGTAATCAAAGTTGTGAATTTTTTGAATTCAAGTTGGGACATTTGATGGTCTAGTTTTGGGGTAAGGTGCGAATGGAGCACTTGTCAATTTCTTTAAGTTGATACTACCATATAATGCATATGAACACACTGAACTGTTGGAGTGACAAGCTTTATGTGACAGGCACAAATTTTTCTTTCTTTCTGGCTCTTAATTTTTGCCACATTCTGATTTTGATCAACCTTCGTGGATCGCTAGTTCAGATGTCTAGGGCTTGGAATAAGCCTTTTACTAGAATCAAGGTTTCCATCATTTATTACCATAAACAACAGTTCCTTTTCACAGTGATCTCAACCTTGCGTCAACAATTGGATTTCTTTTGTTTCATGAAGAAAGTACTTTTTTTTTTTCATGATCAAATGGTGAGCTTTTGGGGCCATGGTTTTCTTTGACAAATAGAGCTTAAAAGTACAATGGATGAGGATTCCTATAAAGAATAAGATTTCAGTTTGTATACTAGGTATTAATTCTAGGGTAAGTTTATTTCAATGTAAAATGTTTTTTGAGAGAAGATATCTTTCGGGAGAAAATAACTGATTTTCCATTGTCTGGTTGGAACTCTAAAAATAATGTTGAAAACATTTTTAGTTGTTTGGTTTGTATCGAAAATTGGTATCCGCTGCCTCACCGGAAACCGTCGGAAACTGACCAAAAACCATTGGATTCCATGGCAGAGAACTCAAAACAATAACCCCCCCATCCCATGGGAATTTCACTTAGGAAAAAGAAAAAAAGAAAAACCACAAAGAAAGTGTGGAAGGATGTCTTTGTGGCTGGTTGGGGGAGAGGGGAAGGAGAGGACATCTTACACTTCTCAGAAGCTTAAGATGTTTTACACTCCGCAGTGCTCCACTGTACCGTTGATTGCAAATCACTTTCCATTGACCAATAGCTTCCGTCCAAACCAAATATTCAGAAATGGCGGAATATATTTTACATCTAAACAAATGGAGTAATAGTTTCCAGTTTAGTTTTTTGTATGGAAAAAGTTAAAGTATCTTAAAGAAAACTACTTTTGTTACATGAATTATTGTGGTTTCTTTGTACTCTTCTGATAGTTTTTCAATGAGTAGGTTTGAAAATGAAAAATTTGCAACCTGCATTCTAATAATGCTTCCAGTACAGTTAATTCGCGATGAGATTCAAGCTGGGAAATCGGACAAAGAGATTTTTAAAAAGCTTGAGCAGGATTTTGGGGAGACAGTATTATATGCCCCAAAGTTTGATCTGCAGACTGCAGGCTTGTGGCTATCTCCGGTCAGTCTAAGGGCCTAAAACCACCATAATAAAGTAATTCTTAAACTGTAAATTGTACAGAAGTTAACATATTGGGCTTTTTTGGAACAGCTTCTAGTTGCAGGTGCTGCTGCAGGAGTATGGGCTTACAAAAAGCATAGGCAGAAGACCAATGTTCACATCATGGCTTTGGACCTTGTTAGAGGTGTTGCATTGACCCCAAAAGAGAAGGAAACAATGCTTGATCTCCTCACACCTCCTCCTTCACAGGGAACTACTCCCTCCTGGTGGAGGAGATGGCGAGGTTTATGATATGTCTTGCTAATTCCATGGTTTCTTGTTTGTCTTAGTTGGTTTGAAACTAAGATGGCAATTTGAAAACTGTGGTTAGACCACGATTTGCAAAAACTGAGAATCAACTTGTTGGAGAGTTTGTTTCCCTGGATCTGGAGTTGGTTATAATAAAGAAGTATGATTGCCTGTACAGTGTTGCACTGCATAAGTTTTGGCTCTGTACATTAATTTTTTTATTTTTTATTTTGGATGACTTTGTACATTGAGAGATGGCTTATTATTTTATGTCATGATTTAAAATATCTTATTCTTATCATGTTTGAAATATCTGATCTTATGTTTTTCTTTTTCCAGCATTCTTGTCTAATTGGACTGAATGGATTACTCTTATCCAATTTTTATTTTATATCATGATTTAAAAATATCTTATTCTTATCATGTCTGAAATATTGCTTGCTGATCATCATTTTTTTTTTTTTTATTCCAGCATTCTTGTCTAATTGGACTGAATGGATTACTCTTATTCAATTTTTGTGAGTAAGATGAGATTACATTAAAACAAAGAAAAATTGCTAAATTGGTCCATGTGGTTTGAGGTTGTGACAACTAACTCGTAGTTTCCAAAGTTTCAAATTGCTGTAGTTTGAGGTTGTAACAAAGAAGCCCCTCCGTACAAATTTCAACCATTTTTTTTTTTTCTACAGGGTCATCTTAAAATTATAAATTACTCTAAAAATTAATTTTTTAAAAAATATAAAGGGTTGGTTCTAGGTGGCCGACCATCCAACAGCTATGGGGTGGTTTGGCCGCCTTTAGGCTGGTCAAAGGAGGTGGCGGTTGAACCAGCCCAATGCCCTAGGGTTGTTCAGTAAGCTCCAAATTCGAATTTGCTTCTCTTTTTCATTGAGAACCGGAGGGAGAGCAGAGAGTGAGAGGAGAAAGGAGAGGGGCATGGTCATGTTCATGGATTTTGGGTCTTTTTGTTGCTGGACCACCTAGGCATGCTCGCATATGCCTTCTTTGACGAGAAGGCCTAGCTCGAGATTGCAAAGAGACAGGCCCACAACCAAAAATCCCACTCCTTATTCCCTCCACAGTGCTCGGTAGTTGCTGCCTCAAGCTGTGGAGAAAAGGTCGCGCCATCATGTTGGGGGTGGCCAAACAACCCCTAGGCTTTTAGGAGTGGTCAGCCACCTAGCGCTAATCTTTTTATCTTTTTATCTTTTTTTTTTTAAAAAAAAAAATTCTTTTAAAAAAGTTTTTAGGATAAATATGTAATTTTATAAATTACCTTGTTGGAAAAATGGAATTTGTATAGAGGAAGTTATTTGTTATAATCTCAAACCACAATGAGTTTTTTTGTCACTTTTGAAACGCTAGAGTGTTATTTGTCGTAACTTACACATGGACTAATTTAGTAATTTTCCCTTAAAGCGATAAAGAAACAAAAATACACAAAGAAAGCGTAGGGGTTCCCAACAATCATCCTAGTACCGTCCATGTAGCATTAAAATTTTAACATAGAAATGCTACAATGAGCCGAAGAATTGGTTTCGTCGAACAGTCTCTTGGCTCATAGACCAAGAAAATGGTTGTTGGAAATGACAGTTCATGAAACTGTCCAAAGGTTGGGCAGCATGGAGGAACATGTGACAACATTAAGAGAACTTGATTGCTACAATGATGTGAAGATCGTACTGAAATCAATTGGACTAGATCTATTGAATATTATAACACCCCGAAAAATAAACCTCTTTTTAAAATACAAGTGGATTTTAAAACAAAGTGTATTAATTGTATTTCTCTATAATGTTCTTGTGATTTTTCTTAGAAAAAAGAAAAAGGATTGATCCAAGGGTCTTAGAAACCTTAGGGATCGATCCCAAATTTAAAGGGATTGATCATAACATATCAAAAACTTGTTTTTGAGCACCCAAAATCCTAAAAGCTCGACTTTCAGTTCCTATAAGACCCCTATAAGACCCTACAAATCTTAAGAGAAATTGTTTGCATAACTTTTCCACCTCCATTAGTTTTAGATAGAAAGAAGAACCTTAAACTTAGGTTTTCTTTCAACCCCAAAGGAAGAAACCTATCTCTTTCAATTATTTTTCAAGGTAAAATCCAAAAACCTTCAATCTTCATTGTTTTCTTTGCGTAATTCCTATCTATCTACACAGTTTGATTGCTTAGATTATGGGTTGAAGTTGGGTAGTTTTTGAAAGAAAAACTATCATTTCATATGGTTTTCAAAAGAGATATCCATTATTTTATCTGTTGTCTTGTGATTTGTTTTACAAAATAAAAAAAATAATTTCATGTAATTTTATGCATGGTTAAGATTTGTGGATTGATTTTACAAGCATGAGTTTGGATCGAATAAATATTTTACACAGCCACACACACATTGTCTTTTATATGAATTGTATTGTAAAGTTTTATGGTAACCAAGGTAATACCTTTAATGATTTTGTATTAAATGTGGAACCTTGATACCTAGATGTGTTCTTGATTATTTTTTGGAGTTGTCAGACTCTTAGGGACATTTAGATTTGGTTAGATTGATTGCTATGGGCTTAGAAGGACCCAAAATAGGTACTGGATTTGGCTTGGATCGATCCTTGCCCAAACATGATCAATACTGGCCTAGACAGGATCGATCCCCATAGTCCAAAATGCTTAAATTAGGGTTTCTTAATTGCGTTTTTGGTTTCTATGTGTGTTTTAGGGTTTGTTCTTAGTTTTTGGCCGATATTAGTATTTGAATTTGCATAACGAGAAGTTAGATCTTTCGGTATGTTTGAGATTCGATATGAGCAATTGAGATAAGTAAACTCACTTTGAAAGTATATACAATTATTTTTGCATGAGATTGTAAATGAAAACTATGTTGTAAAATCAAAGAAAATAACAAAACAATATAAAGAGATTGCAATATGTGAAACTAGTTCTTTAGGAACTATGTATGATTATTTTCTATTATTGTGTGTCTTTACATACAACTCAATACTCCCTTTCATAGACATGGAATCATAATGGGAGGTTAAGGAATATGAAAAGGTAGTACATGAATTAAAAGGCTACATCAATGTATTACATGAATGTTATGGAATTTTAAAAGATGTGTAGAATTCCAAGAGATGGAATTAAATGGTCATCCACCAAATGCATGAATGCATTCATAACACTCCCCCTTGGATGACCATACACTACGAATATGCCTCGTTAAAACCTTGCCAAGGAAAATCCAGTGGAAAAAAACTCGTGGCGAAGGAAAAAGAGTACATTATTCTTGTGTGTCATCATATGCTTTAGGACTGTCTCATTAAAATCTTACAAAGGAAAACCCAATGGGAAAAACCTTAGTGAAGGAAAAAGAGTACAATCAGCATAATCTTTTTACTCCCCCTCATTAGCACGACAAACTTCAATTGTTTGTGATGAAAGATCTTTGAGTTGTTGCATTCCAATGTTATTTACCAACTTCTTAAATGTTGCAGTTTGTAATGTTTTGGTAAATAAATCTGTCAAATTGTCACTTAATCGTATCTGCTCAATATCAATGTCACCACTCTTCTGGAGTTCACGTGTATAAAAGAATTTCGGTGAAATGTGTTTTGTTCTATCACCTTTAATATATCCTCCCCTGATCTGTGTGATACAAGCACCATTATATTTATATAATATTGTCGGACTATATTTGATTATGGATAAACCACACTTTTCTCGAATGTGTTGAATTACTGATCTTAGCCATATGCATTTCCGACTTGCTTCATGAATTGCAATAATCTTTAAGTGATTTGAAGAAGTAGCAACAAGTGTTTTCTTGACAGATCTACATGAAATAACAGTACTTCCTTGTCCTTTCATACCACACCTGTAACATTTATCTTCATAGTTCTTTGTAGGTTTATTCTGTAAACCTTTGTTTTCATTTTGTTTCGCCTCAATGTGGTTCCACTTCTAATGGAAATGAGCATTTCTTTCGTAAGAATTATGAGTGCATTTCTAATGACCTTTATAATTTTTCTTTTCTACCACGTCAATGTCCACGACCACGACCACAGTTTCCTTTATTGCCATGAAATGAGGTTCTATTTGCTTTAGAAAATGGTGTAAAACCCGTTGGACGAGATTGATGATTTTTCATTAATAACTTGTTTTGCTCAGCCACTATAAGACAAGATATTAATTCACAATTTCTTGTGAAATTATGCTTTCAGTATTGCTGTTGCAGGAGCACATTCGAGGCATGAAATATGGTTTATATCATATTTCACCATAATGAGCTTTTTAGGAGGATAATTGTCTTCTGGTGCTTGTATCTCTCCCTTAAATTATTCCACAAGGTTAAGGAATCTTTTACTGTAAGGTACTCATTTATGATGGTGAAGAAAAATCATTGCTTTAGCACAATCCTACTGGGATGCTTGATTTTCATTCTTAATAGTATTTCTAAGATTCATAACATCAATATTCATAGCATTATAATGATAACATTTTAGTTCATATTAATCTCACATGGATCATAAGATTCATATGTTATAATATGATTCTTAAAACACTAAAAATTTGTAAGCATATGTTAGAATGTTAATTAACAAAATAGATAATAAGATTACTGAATCTTAAAGAGACTTACGATGAATTAAGAATATCCCACGGATAGCTTTTGATGTTGAAGATCAAAAGAACACAACAACTGGCTAGAGCTTCGTGCTGATAACTGATGTGCAAATTATAATACTCGCAAGCGCACGAATCGTTTGCAATATAGTGTGTGCAAGTGCGAGGTCGAATCCACAGGAAAATGGTCAAATATTGGTGTCTTGTTTAATCAACTTCATTTTAACCTATTCCAAAGGTTTGAGGATTGATTCAACAACAAAAGACTAAATAAAAGAGATGAAATGAAATATGCAAATTAAAAGGAACTAAGGCTAAGGAATCTACCAAACCAAATCCAACAACTCACACTCTTGGTTTCCACTTGAACACCCAAAGAACATTAAGCTTTGGATGTCATTCAAGTGTCTTAACCACAAACTCTAGAACCATTAAATGAATCCAACTCAAAGATAAATCACAAAGAGTACCCATTTGAAATCAAATCATCCAATGTATCCATTCAATGAACAAATCATAATGGATATCATCATTCAAATCGATAAAACAATGTATCCATCGGTTGAAACACAATAAATGTCCTATATCTACTAAAAACCACATTCATTGCAAAAGATAAAGCATTTAAATGAATGGAACTTGAACAACAAATATGATATATCATCAAATGTGCAAGTAGTATAACAAGAGTGTGAGTGTCATTAATGGAAAGGTTTCATCATCAACCTTAGTTGAGGTTACTAGCCTTCCATGACTAAGAACACCACAAGAAAATGAAGAACAAACATGGAAATAAAAGAAAAGCTTTACAAAGAGAAAGTGTCTAAGAACAAAAGCTACTGGAATACACTACAAAATGCACGAAATTAAACCTATCTACTGTTCTCTGAACTCTCCAACAAGGAGGCATGGCTATGGCTTTTATAGAAGGAAATTAGGGCTAGAAACCCATGTAAAATGACTCCTCTAGCCCCCTCTAGGGTTCTTCTCTTGCTAGAGACAACCAAGAACACGAAACCAGCGTGTTCTGCTACGAAAATCAGAGGGAGAACTGCTTTTTGTCATGGAGAAGCTCCTGATTGGGTGTTCTGGCTCGCTTCTGCAAAAGTAAGTTCTGGGAAATTTCGATCGATCGATTAATATTCGATCGATCGACTTCGGGCAAAAATCGATCGATCGAATTTAAGTTCGATCGATCGAGTTCTTCAGAACTTCCGAATTTTCCAAGCAATTCCTTATGAATTTTTCCATTCCTCACTTATTGACCTACAAAACATAAAAATACGAAAACTAACCAAAGCATCAGAAAATAACAAGACTAAAGGTCTAACTAATGTAAATCAAGGGGTCCAAATACACAATATTTGGCACTCATCAATAACGTGTTATAAAATCAAAGAAAATAACAAAACAATATAAAGAGATTGCAATATGTGAAACTAGTTCTTTAGGAACTATGTATGATTATTCTCTATTGTTAGCTCTATGGCGTCAATCCGATTATATTGCAAATATTTTGATGATAACAAATTATATCTTGTTGCTCTAATGTATTTACTTCAAGTATGATAGTTGCAAGAAACATTCGAGCACACATTCTCAAAGGACCAAAAAGAATCAAAGGCATTTGGAATTCAAAGCAAGAAGCCCTTAAGCACTGAAGAACTCAAGATTGAAGAATCCGTATTTTATTAGGGTATTCTTGTAAAGCTCCTATATGATTGAACTTCTGAGTCTCCTTACTCTAGAATGACCTTAGGACCCTTCATACATTGCATACATGAGTTTTTGAAAATCTGATTTCATTTTTGGAAAATTAGCTAATAATAATCCTTGTCTTTGAAAATCATATTTCATCTTTGGAAAATTAGCTAACAATAATTCTTGTCTTTGAAAATCAGATTTCATCTTTGGAAAATTAGCTAACAATTTCTGACTTTGAAAATCTGGTTGCAAATTTGAAAAGTTAGCTAGCAACAATTTCTGACTTTGAAAATGTGATTGCAACTTGGAAAATTAGCTAGCAAAATTCAAATTCTCTCCAACGTTCATATTCTTGCTAGACCTATAAATACATGACCTTGGTTCTCATTTTTATATCATTCAGTCAAGTGAGAAACAAACAAGCTTAGAGCTCAAAGCATTCTTTCATTTCATATATTCAAATTCATTTGAGCCATTCAAGTTCAATTCATACAAGAGTTCTAGTGAGAGAGATATTGTTGTAAAAGCTTTATTTGTATATCCTTCTCAAAAAGGAGAATTGTCATTGTGAGAGAAATCTCAAACCCGATCCACAATCAATTGAATCAAGAGGGTTGGTGTGACCCTTGTGAGGTGTGAAGGAGATTTTCCACCTTGTGAAGAAGAGTAGTGTACTCTTGAAGTGTAAAGGTTTTAACTCCACCTGCAAGGAGTTTGGTTTAGTGGATTGAAATCTCAAGTGGTGTGCTTGGGGAGTGGACGTAGGTCAGGTGGACCGAACCACGATAAATCGCTGAGTTTGAATCTCTCTCTTTATCTCTTTATTATTCCAATATTTATATTCTCTGCATTATACTGCATTTTATATTGTTCTAAATTCTTAATTCAGTACAATTTTTATTAAAAGAAAAGTTTGCCATCAACCCTATTCACCCCCCTCTAGGGTTGATTATCTGGGTAACATCTATTATTGTGTATCTTTACATACAACTCAATACTCCCTTTTATAGACATGGAATCATAATGGGAGGTTAAGGAATATGAAAGGGTAATACATAAATTAAAAGGCTACATCAATGTATTACATGAATGTTATGGAATTCTAAAAGATGACATGAATGTATAGAATTCCAAGAGATGGAACTAAATGGTCATCCATCAAATGCATGAATGCATTCATAACAAACTAGAGATTTTCTTAAAGAATGAAATAATATGATTTTTCAACATGATGTTAGTCTTTATTATATTTCAACATGTTTTATTTATTGTTAGTTTTTGATTGGCTGCATTCTATTGACAAAATCACTATCATGTAATGTTGTTGCTTTCACAGGGATGCCGTATGTTTCAGAGTCTTCAGATATTCAGAGTATTAGTTTGTAATTGGCTGCATTCTGTTGGACAAAATCACTTCCATGTAATGATGCTTTTAAATAGGGATTCAGTTATTTTCAGAGTCTTCATATTCAGAGTTATACTTCTAGAAGATTTTGCACAGATTCCAAGTCAGGGAAATCGGATCCCTTGCATCCGTTCGGAAGACGTGATATTCCATTCGGACGCTCAACTTATCCAAGCATCATCCGTCCAGACGACGAGAACTTTCCGTCCAGACCTTCCTTTGTGTCGAGAACCTTTGAACTGTTCCTAGTTGCATCTAACCGGATGTCTCAGCAACACGGTCGGACGCCTTTCAGTGTTCGACAAGGAAAAGGGCTTCGTTCCAAAACACATTTATAGGAAGACAACTACAAACGTTCGGATGATGTGTGTTCCCGTCCTGACGTTATCCTTGATAAGGCAAGTTATGCATACAAAGTTCAACTATCCAGACTATAGTATCCATGGTCCGGACGCGCAAGCCTTAATATGGAAATAGTGTGCCACAGAAATTCAACCGTCCGGACATCAGTCTTCATGGTTTGGACGCTCAAGCCTTAATATGGAAATTGATTGCAGCTGAAGTGCAACTGTCCAGACGCTAGGGCAACACTATCCAGATGCAGCTCTATTCAGGAAAGAATTTCAAGCGAATTTGTAAAGCCGATCGCACAGTTGTCTGTCAGGAAGCCCTCAGCTACCAAACGGACGCCGCCTAGGAAATTCAAGTTAGACGTGAATTTGGATTCCTATAGCCTATAAATAGAGGCCCCTAGGCATGTTGTTTGTAAGAATTTGGTAGTGTTTAGAGAGTTTATTTTTAGAGTTACTGTGCTGATCCTCTCACTTTCAAGCCGTTGCAAAGTGCTATTGCTGTGCTAAATTGAAGTCTATCTTAGGGGTTGACCCTAAGGTAAAGGATTCCATTGAAGACCCCTTCGAGTAGGTGACTTGGTTGGGAGGTGTTCGTGTTTGGTTACACGTCAGAGTGCTAGATACGATCGCTGCATCGGGTATGTCAGTGTTATTTTCTATGTACTAGCTTTGTCTTCTGAATAGTGGATATCATGGGATTGGTTGCCCCGGAGTGGTTTTTCTCTTAATTGAGTTTCCACTTCGTCAACAAAATATCTGTCTCTTTATTTTTTGCATTGTGATATTTTGTTGCACACTATTTCACACACTTGATAAATTAGAAATCCTATAATTTTCAAAGAGTTTATTTCTTTGATATGGAAAGAGCTTTATTTTGACAGTTGCAGTGTCACAAGCTTCAAGAAGGCTACTTCATAAATTCAAGGAAGATTTTGTGTAGATTCCAACTCAGAGAAGTCGGATCCCAAGCTTTCGTTCGGATGGCCCAGTATAATGTCCGAATGCTCATTAGTCAGCAACATCCATTCGGACGACATGGTTATTCCGTCCAGACTCCCATCAGTGTCTAGAAGTTTTGAACAGTTCAAGGTTACATCCATCCAGACGTCTCAGCAACACATTCGGACGCTCTTCAAAATTCCAGAAGAATCTAGTGTTCAAGTGCATCCGTCTGGATGACATGGCAATACCATCCGGACGCCTTTCGGTGTTCGACAAGTAAAAGGATTTCCTTCGCAGACACATATATGGGAAGACAGTTGCAACCGTCTGGACGATAGATCTACACTGTCCGGACGCTATCCTTGATAAGGCAAGACGTGGAGAAGAATTGCAACCGTCCGGGCGTTAGGGCAACACTGTCCTGACACTAGTCCTTGTTATGAAAATTACGTGTAGCTGAAGTGCAACCGTCCGGACGCTAGGGCAATAACGTCTAGACGCGACCCTATTCAGGAAAGAATATCAGCGAATTTGGAAAGCCGGTTGCACAGTTGGTCGTCCAGACGCTCTCAGCTACCGTCCGGATGCCGCCTAGAGAAAATTGATTTAGACTCGATTTAGGTCTTCTGTAACCTATAAATAGAGGCCTCAAGGCATGTATTATGTACAGAATTCGGTATTGAATTCTCTATAGCTTAGAAAGGGTGTTTAGGGAGATTTGAAGATCTGTTAGCTCTCTAGCTGTTGCCGGTGTGTGATTTGATCAGCTGTGAAGTCTATCTTAGGGAGGAGCCCTAAGGTAAATGATTATTCCATTGAAGACCCCTTCAGGTAGGAGACCTGGTTGGGAGGCGTTTGCATTGGGTTATGCGTTAGAGTTTAAGGTATGATCACTGCATCAAGGGTGTGCGAGTGCTACTGCTTTGTAACTAGTTTTGTCTTCTGAATAGTAGATATCCTGGGTTTGACTGCCCCGAAGTGGTTTTTCTTTTAACTGAGTTTCCACTTCGTCAACAAAATATTTGTCTCCTTTAAATTCCGCATTTAATATTTTCTTGCACACTGTTCACACACACAGTTAATTAGAAGTCATATTTTATTTTCATTTACTAATCATGTTTTATCAATAGACAGTTATGAAAATGTTAAAAGGTATGTAGATGAGATTTACGAGTACCCTAAATAAGAGTTGGTATGAGATTTATAGATTACTCGATGACGGGCATTCGTTATTAATTATGATTACCCTAAAGGGGGAGTCAGTATGCATTACGGATAACTCGGTGGCAAGTTTTTCGATTGGTGTTGGTACACGTAATTACTCGGTGATGGATTTTCAGCATGAGCTACCGTTACCTTATTATGGGTACTGGTATATTTTGACGGTAAAGCTGGTATGTTTATGGTGCCTTGTGGTGAAGGTATCAGTATGTTATGGATCACCTATAATAGGTATCTAATATGATATGTTAACCTCCACTGTACGAGGGTTAATGTACAGGTATGTTACGGTGTCTCATGTACTAACATGTTATGGATTACCTGTAATAGGGTTCCAGTATGATAAGAAACCTCCACCGTATGAGGGTTAATATACATGTATGATGATGCAATAAGATGAGGATATAGAGAATGACATGTAAAAAAAAAAATTATGTTTTAAATTCAAACATTTTTATGACTCAAAGAGAAATTGTCATGAATCATGCCCTGTTTTATAAAATTGTTAGTTTGCATTCTCCATCAAACATTTTTTAAACACTTTGTAAAAATCTTCTAAAGAGCATGGTGTCATGGAAAGTCATTTTGAGTCTATTGTAAGGGCTTATTTCATGGTTTTCTTCTATTTGATATTTACGTAAAGTTGTGAATTTATGCAGTTGCTTTTCCACCTATAAAACATTCATCTGTTTTACAGTTTAGCATGTGCTAGTGCAAGATTACAATTAGAGGTCTTTCTCGAGGCTTGCGTTGGGAAGTGAGGCCCTCGTAGAGGCAGTGTTATTGTATTTTTAGTTAGTCATATTTCTGTAAGCTTAATTATGACTAGACAGTTGTTATTTCTGTTTAGACACTTTGGTTTTGTAATTATTGGTAAGCGATACTATTAAGGTATTAATGTACATCTCAGATCATTATTTTTTTCCTCATTCTGTTATTTTATTCACACTAAAATATTCATTATAGGATAGTGTTCTTAGTTAATTACATGTTAATTAATTTTGGAAGCACTATCAATTACTCTCCAAGTTAATTATTGGGGTAATTACCTTTTCCCCCCATGAACTTCCAAAAAATGCGCGATGCCCCCATAAACTACCAACTCGACCAAAATAGAGCATTCAACTAACAAAGACAACCCTTTTCCCCCCATCCGTCAGTCAAAGGGGTTAAAACAAACGGTCAACGGGTCACGTGACCGTCACACGCCGTTTTATCCTCATTTTCTTCCTCTTTCCCCCCCATGAACTACCATCGTCTTCCTCTTTCCCCCTCATAAACTACCACTATCTTCCAACATGCCCTCATGTAAAACAGCACATGACCCGTTGACTGTTTCTTTTAACCCCTCTAAATGACGGAAGGGAGGCAAATGGTTGTCTTTGGTAGTTGAATACTCTATTTTGGTCGAGTTGGTAGTTCATGAGGGCATCGCGCATTTTTTGGTAGTTCATTGGGGGAAAATGTAATTACCCCTTAATTATTCTGACTAATTAATTATGTGGGTGTTACAGATGGTATCACGACATTTGGCTCTAAAGACCGTAGAGTTGACCTGAGCTTAGCTTTTGAACTGAGTAGGTTTAGAAGTGCAAAATAGATGACTTCTAATTTATCGTGTGTGTGTGCACAATGTGTAACAAAATATTATAAATGCGAAATTTAAATGACACAAATATTTTGTTAACGAAGTGAAAACTCAATGAAGAAAAAAACCAATATAGGGCAACCAAACCCAAGAAATCCACTATCAGAAGACAAAGCTAGTACATAGACAGTAAGACTCACATATCTATATGCAATGATTGTATCTAGCCTTCTAACACGTAACCCAACGCGAACGCCTTCCAACCAAGTCTCCTACTTGAATGGGTCTTCGATGGATTCCTTTACCTTAGGGAACCTCTCTAAGATAGACTTCAAGAATGAGCACATCAATAGCACAACGGCAACCCTTGGAGAGCTAGCAGATCTTCACAATATCTACCTAAACACCTTCTCTAAGTACAGAAGAATTCAATACTGAATTCATGCAAATTACATTCCAAGAGGCCTCTATTTATAGGCAAGAAGACATAAAATCAAGTCTGTCTTTGATTTCTCTAGGCAGCGTCTGGACGCAAGCTGAGGCCTTCCGGACGGACAACTGTGCAACTAGCTTTCTATAAAGCACTGAAAATCTTTCATGAAAAAGGCCGCGTCCGGAAGGTGTTGCCCTAGCGTCCGAACGGTTGCACCTCTACTGCACGCAATTACCATAATAAGGACTAGCGTCCGGACAGTGGTGCCCTAACGTCTGGATGGTTGCAATTCTTCTCCACATCTTGCCTTATCAAGGATGGTGTTTGAACAATGTAGACTTGTCATCCGAATGGACGCAGCTGTCTTCCCATATCCGTGTCTGCAAAGGAAAACCTAATTCTCCTCAAACTCTGACTGGTGTCCAGAAAATACTTCCATGTCGCCAGAACGGATGCACTTGAAAGATGGATTCTTCTTGAACTCTGAAGAGCGTTCAGACATGTTGCCACGACGTCGGGACAGATGCAACCTTGAATTGTTCGAAGCTTCTAGACACTGATGGGAGTCCGGATGGTATTGCCACGTCGTTCAGACGAATGTTGTTGACTGACGAGCGTCCAGACGCTTTACTTGGCCGTCCGGACGGAATCAAAGGATCCGACTTTTTTGAGTTGGAATCTGCACAGAATCTTTCTAGAATTTCTAAAATAGCCTTCTTAAAGTTTGTGACACTGTAACTTGTCATAATAAGGCTCTTTCATATCAAGGAAATAAACTCTGAATATCTAAAGACTCTGAAATATATGGCATCCTTATTAAAGGAGCAACAATACATAATAGTGATTTTGTCAACAGAATGTAGTCAATCATAAACTAACAAACTCTCCCTTTGGCCATTTTGGGACAAAAATCACTTGACTGGTTAAAAATACATTCCAAGACCAAAACTAAAAATACTTCCCCTTTTTGTCTCAAAATGACAAAGGGTAAACAGAGTATAGAAAAATTACAGTTATAAAATACTCCCCCTAGATGTCTCAACAGGACAAGGGTAAATAGAGTATATAATATCCCAAAAATACAGTTTGAAAGTCCAAACACAGGAAAAACAAAATTGTAGAAAACCCAAATAATCAGAAGTTTGTAGAACAATTGATAGAGGAAGGAACAAAAATCCTCCAAGTACCAAATCATGCTGATCCACTGAAAGTAAGTGACATAGAGAAATTCGTGCAATAAGCTGGATTTGTGCTATTTCGGCTTCTAACTCTTGAAGTTGGGTACCAAGATTGAAAACCTTCAGTCGCTTGAGTCTGCAAAGCCTGACACTGATTATCTGCAGATGGAAATCCTCTAGTCAACTGGTCTGCAAGATAATTGAGAAGATTTACCACTGAATCTCTAACTGATATAGATCTGAAGAAGGATACTACGGAAGGCTCTGCATGAGATGGGGGGCAAAAGCTCATCTTAAATCTTGAGACCTTTGAAAAATTTGAACATACGAATTTCAATTAATTTTCCAAAGGGTCCATCTGTCAGACATAGTGTTGGGAGACATTTGATGATATATTCTTGAAACAAAATTAAACAGAAATATCTCCAAAAATACCATTACTGAGAAAAATCAGATCATGTTAGTTCCAAAAACAATGTGGTATTTATGACGGCTATCAAATAGATGTAAAGGAAAAATATAAGCAATGCAGCAATTCATAAGGCATAAATATTTCAAGATCAACCCAACACACAGACATAATAGGATTTTCATGCACAATATCTGAAGAAAAAAATATCACAATCAACAAATACTCCAATATTCTAAAAAGCACATAAACTTGAAAGAACAAAGGAAGACACAGAGAAGATCATGGAATGAGAAGAGATGTGTAGAGAATGCTAGAATCTCGGGAGAAATCCGCGAGACACACACAACATGACATGATAAATCAATAAAAATGCAGTGCTATGTGAATGGCAGAGAAAGCAAAGAGACAGATAAGAACCTATAAGGATCGCGTCCGGATGTTTTACCAATTCGTCCGGACGGTCCACTTGCCAGACTAGCAATTGACAGGACCGCATGCGTCCGGACTCTAAGCCAAGTCTGTCCGAATGCTTCAAACTGAAAAGCTGAAAACAGAGGAAAATTTGAAGAAATAATAATTTTCCCTAAAGTTAGCTTCAGAACACGCATATATAAATAACTGATAAGACAGTCAAATAACAAATCAAAAATATGCAAATGTATAATTGAGAGTTAAGTATTCAATTAACACAAATTTCCCTACAGATAGAAATTTTAAATAGATTACTCAACTTATACAATGTGTGTGTGTGTGTGTGTGTGTGTGTGTGTGTGAAAGCTTTCTCAATAAGGTATGATGTTCGCTGATATGATTTAAAGCAACTGAATTTTCTAAATAAGAGAGAAATTTTCAATGAAAGATCAGTCAAAAGTCAAACTTTATTTTACTAGGGCCTAGCCACCATCATCTGATACACTCCCCCTAAAATATAGCACTTTTCTTTTACTTAGTTCTTTATTGACCGTCTATTTCCACAATAATTTGGTCATTGACTGTTTCAATAGGGACAAGTGCAAGAACAGATTTTACAGCACATTAAGCAGTGATCTTTTTGTTTATCCATATTTATTAAAATTTGAATGCTTTTTATCACTTAGTGTTGCAACCTAGAAAGAATACCGGAATTTATGGGTTCTAGGTTCAATTAGCGAGTTGGTCAATTTGACCATCTTAGCAAAAAAAAATCTCACTCTTATCAGAATTTCCAAAAGCTAAAAATCAGAGAGTAAAAAAAAATGTACCTTAGGGGAGCTTTGGATAGTTGTTGTGAGTTTTAATGAGTACTCGCAAGCACACGAATCATTTGCAATATAGTGTGTGCAAGTGCGAGGTCGAATCCATAGGGAAATGGTTAAAAATCAGTGTCTTGTTTAATCAACCTCATTTTAACCTAGTTCCAAAGGTTTGAGGGTTGAACAAGAACAAAAACACTTAGGAAAGAGATGAAGTGAAATACGCAAATAAAAAGGAACTAAGGCTAAGGAATCTACCAAACCAAATCCAACAACTCACACTCTTGGTTCCCACTTGAACACCCAAAGATCATTAAGCTTTGGATGTCATTCAAATTTCTTAACCACAAACTCTAAAACCATTAAATGAATCCAACTCAAAGATAAATCACAAAGAGTACCCATTTGAAATCAAATCATCCAATGTATCCATTCAATGAACAAATCACAATGGATATCATCATTCAAACCGATAAAACAATGTATCCATTGGTTGAATCACATTAAATGTTCTATATCTACCACCAACCACATTCATTGCAAAAGATAAAGCATTAAATGAATGGAACTTGAACAACAAATATGATACAACATTAAATGTGCAAGTAGTATAACAAAAGTGTGAGTGTCATCAATAGAAAGGTTTCATCCTCAACCTTAGTTGAGGTTACTAGCCTTCCATGACTAAGAACACCACAAGAAAATGAAGAACAAACATGGAAACAAAAGAAAAGCTTTACAAAGAGAAAGTGTCTAAGAACAAAAGCTACTGGAATACACTATGAAATGGACGAAATTAATCCTCTCTATCCTCTCTCCACCTCCTCAACAAGGAGGCATGTCTATGGCTTTATAGAAGGAAATTAGGGCTAGAAACCCATGTAAAATGACTCATCTAACCCCCTCTAGGGTTCCTCTTTTGCTAGAGACAACCAAGGTCACGAAACTAGCGTGTTCTGCTGTGAAAATCAGAGGGAGAACTGCTTTTTGTCATGGAGAAGCTCCTTATTGGGTGTTCTGGCGCGCTTCTGCAAAAGTAAGTTTTGGGAAATTTCAATCGATCGACTTTTAAGTTCGATCGATCGATATTTCAGGACTTCCGAATTTC
Organism: Alnus glutinosa; assembly: GCF_958979055.1. Lineage (NCBI taxonomy): Eukaryota > Viridiplantae > Streptophyta > Magnoliopsida > Fagales > Betulaceae > Alnus > Alnus glutinosa. Next base: position 23,260,197 of record NC_084888.1, on the reverse strand, counting down.
CAAGCATTTCCACATGAAATTATGCCATTCCTCTCTTATTGACCTATAAAACACAAAAACACAAAAACTAACAAAAATATCAGAAAATAGCACGGCTAAAGGTCTAACTAATGTAAATCAAGGGGTCCAAATATACAATATTTGGCACTCATCAAATACCCCCAAACTTAAATTTTGCTAGTCCCTTAGCAAAACAAAATGAAAAACTAAATCAAAGCATGGAACATAAATCCTCTTTCGTGGGAGAAACGTTTGCATTTAGCATATGCAACAAGCCTTTTAAACCCTTAGGACTCCCTAGTGGACGAGTGAAGTCTCGTGAGGGTTTGTCAGAAATGATACCCATAAACATTGAAGTACTGAATTATCAATTGAGCAAAAATCCTCATTCAAACACATGGTTCACACATCATGAGTATGTTTAACAAAATGAATATCATATCATCATGTTATCAAAAATCAATCAACTCATAGTTGGAAAATTGAGACAACACATGTTCAAAAGTGTAAGGTGTGAATAACATATAGTCATGGGGTTTCAATTTTTCTCAAAGCATATATATCCAAAAATTCGTAGGACTTCCATCAGATGAAAATAACCAAGGCTCAACTCACATTTATTATTATTCATTTATTATTTTTGTGTCGGCTGTGCATTGCTTGACTCCATTAAGCTTTCTATTTGACCCATATAATGAGTGTTGGGCCAGTGACTCCCAACCCAGATGGTTTTAGGGCACTAGATGTAAAAACATCCCTAAGGGCTTAATTACTCAAGTAAAAAGGCTACGAAGTCAAACTAGCCAAACAAACAGCCAAGCTGAAATTCTCATCTTTTTACGCGAACACCCAATGCTTAGCGAGGCAAGGGGCCCGGTTACTCAATGAGAACTCAAATTGGTGATATTATTATTATTATTATTATTATTATTATTATTATTATTATTATTATATTTTTTTTTTTTGAACTATAATAAGTCAAGGTTTCATCAACAAGTCATCCTACAAATCTCAAGACACACAATTTTTAATTCAAATCTCATGCCCCACAGAACCAATGCTAATGTGCTTGTGATAAACAATTCAAACATGTCAAGTCTCTCTAATCCAAAGATGAGTCAAAAGATCTCAGATTTTAATGATGTGCAAAATTCAACATGTTAAACAAACCAATGATATGCAAACCATAGTAAGATGTAACCATGCTCAACTAACAATAAAGTTTTTTTTTTTTTTTTTTAAATGAAAGCAAATATTAACAAAGCAAATATTAAATGATAACAGACAGAAATGTCTACCCCACCTCCAAACTAGAATGACACATTGTCCCTTATGTGACTAGAGATACAATACCGAAATGGTGATGCAAGTTGGGCACACTGCAAGAGAAGCGCTCCCCCAAACTTGAATGGCAGACACTGTCCTGAAATCACAACTAAAACACAAGAAATAAAATCAAATGATAAGGAAAAATGATGAGGGTTGCCTCCCACAAACGCTAAGTTTTCAGTCTTCAGCCAGACTTTCCATCCTGACGACAATCACTCCGAGTAACTCGGATCCTCTAAAAGGGTCGTCTCAACCTCCAAGCTCTGTAACTCCAAAAATGGCTTCAGCCGTTGCCCGTTCACTTGAATGTGCTGCCATTCTTTGGATCCTCAATCTCAATGGCCCCATAAGAAAACACTAAACGAACAATGAAAGGGCCTGTCCATCGAGATCGGAGCTTCCCTGGAAATAGATGCAGACGTGAATTGTAAAGAAGGACTTTCTGACCGGGTTCAAAAGATCGTCTCAATATGTTTTGGTCGTGAACCTTCTTCATCCGTGCTTTGTACATCCTAGCACAATCATAGGCATCGTTCCTTAGCTCTTCCAATTCATTGAGTTGAAGCTTCCTCTGTGAGCTCGCCTTTGTGAGATCGAAATTCAGCTGCTTAATGGCCCAGTAGGCTCTGTGCTCCAACTCCACTGGCAGATGACATGCTTTTCCGTATACAATACGGTAGGGTGACATGCCAATCGGGGTCTTGAAGGCTATCCTGTATGCCCATAGTGCATTGTTCAACAAAAGAGACCAATCTTTCCTTGACGAGTTCACCGTCTTCTCCAAGATCCTCTTGATCTCTCTGTTTGAAACCTCCACTTGTCCACTCGTCTGAGGGTGATAGGGAGTGGCAACCTTGTGCGTGATGCAATACTTCTTCATCAGCTGCTCGAAGACCCGGTTGCAGAAATGCTTTCCACCGTCACTAATAATTGCTCGAGGAGTACCAAAACGAGCAAATATAGTGTCCTTTAAAAACTGGACAACAACTTTGTGGTCGTTGTTCTTGCAGGCAGCAGCCTCTATTCATTTGGACACGTAGTCCACCGCAACAAGTATGTACAGATAGCCGAAAGAGGTTGGGAAAGGTCCCATGAAATCAATGCCCCATACATCAAAGATCTCAACAATAAGAATCGGGTTGAGGGGCATCATATTTCGACGTGAAATACTCCCTAGCTTCTGACAGCGCTCGCATGAGACACAATAAGTGTGAGCGTCTTGAAAGATGATTGACCAGTACAATCCGCACTGCAAAATCTTTGCAGCGGTTTTCTTTGCACTAAAGTGGCCTCCACAGGCATGATCATGACAGAAAAAGATGACACTGGATTGGTCAGGCTCGGGTATGCAGCTCCTAATGATCTGATCGGAACAATACTTAAATAGGTAAGGATCATCCCAGAAAAAATTCTTCACCATGGACATGAATTTGGACTTATCTTGCCACCCCCAATGCAAAGGCATTTGACCGGTGACAAGATAGTTTACTATGTCAGCAAACCATGGTGAGTGAGCATGAGAAATATGCATCAATTGCTCATCGGGGAAGGTCTCAGAGATGGGGATGGCTTCTTCCGTGAAATCCACAGTAATTCTCGAGAGATGATCGGCCACCACATTTTCGGAACCCTTCTTATCCCGAATCTCAATGTCGAACTCTTGTAACAGCAAAATCCACCGGATGAGGCGAGACTTAGCATCCTTTTTGAGAAAAGATACTTTAATGCTGCGTGATCTGAGTAGATGATGACTTTCGATCCCAACAAGTAGGATCAAAACTTATCCAAAGCAAAAACGACCGCCAGCAGCTCCTTCTCAGTGGTCGAATAATTCAGCTGGGCGTCGTTCAGAGTCCGACTCGCGTAATAGATGACATGGGGGAGCTTATCAATGCGCTGCCCCAAAACAGCTCCAACCGCGTAGTTTGACGCGTCACACATGATCTCAAAAGGTGTGCCCCAACTGGGGGGGCCGAATGATAGGTGTGGACGTCAAAATCTTCTTCAAGGCCCCAAATGCCTTCTTGCAGTCCTCGTCAAAAATAAATGGGGCCTCCTTAACCAACAACTTGCACAAGGGCCGGGCTATTTTGCTGAAGTCCTAGATGAATCGCCGATAAAATCCTGCATGGCCCAGAAAAGAGAGAACCTCTTATACCGTTCGTGGGGGGGGGGAGGTTGGATATCAAATCTACCTTCGCCTTGTCTACCTCAATCCCCCGAAAAGAGATGACGTGCCCGAGCACAATTCCTTGCTGTACCATAAAATGGCACTTCTCCTAATTGAGCACCAGGTTCTTCTCTTTGCACCTCACTAAGACTAACGTGAGGTGATGCAAACACTCCTCAAAAGATGAACCGAAGACTGAGAAGTCGTCCATAAATTCCTCTAGGAAACGCTCCACCATGTAAGAAAAAATGCTGATCATGCACTGTTGAAAAGTAGCAGGTGCATCGCATAGCCCAAAGGGCATGCGTCGGTAGGCGAACGTCCCGAACGGACAAATGAAGGTCGTCTTCTCTTGGTCTTTAGGGTCCACAGGGACCTGGTTATATCCAGAATAACCATCCAAAAAGCAGTAATACTTATGCCCGGCCAACCGCTCCACCATTTGATCAATGAACGGAAGAGGAAAGTGATCTTTCCTGGTGGCGGTGTTTAGCTTGCGGTAGTCGATGTAGACTCTCCATCCAGACTGTACTCGAGTTGGTACCAACTCGCCTTCCTTGTTCTGCACGACCGTTACTCCAGCTCGCTTGGGCACGACATGAATAGGGCTCACCCATTTGCTGTCAGAGATTGGGTAGATGATTCCTGCATCCAATAACTTGATTACTTCTCCTTTGACGACTTCCTGCATGGTCGGGTTGAGCCTTCTCTTTGGCTCCCTCGATGGTTTGGTGTCTTCCTCCAGATGTATCTTGTGCATAACCACCGAGGGGCTGATTCCCTTAATATCTTCTATGGTCCAGCCTACAGCTTCCTTATGCTCTCTCAAAACGTCTAACAATTTCTCCTCCTGAGCAGCATGTAGATCCAAAGAGATGATTACAGGAAAAGTCTCGGCTGGACCTAGGAACTTATACTTAAGATTGTCCGGCAGGGGCTTAAGTTCCTTCTTAGGAGGTTCAGGTACTGTTGCCTCCTCTTCTTCCTTGCTCTCCAGAGGAGCAAACTCTAAAATGGCATTTGCTTGCTCAAGTAACTCATCCAAGTCCAGATCCTTTCCGAACTGAGCAAAGCATGCCTCCAAGGGGTCTTTTGTGCTTGATTCTTCAATACTTTCCTCTAGGACTTCCTCTATCAAGCAGACGCCACTGATCTCATCGCACTCCCTCAGCTTCTTGCTGATGTCAAAAATGTTCAGCTCTACTGTCATGTTGCCGAAGGAGATCTTCATCACCCATGTCCTGCAGTTGATCAGGGCGTTAGCCGTAGCTAAGAATGGTCGCCCTAGGATTATCGGTATCTGAACTCCCACATTCTGTACCGGCTCGGTGTCAAGCACTATAAAGTCCACGGGGAAATAGAATTTATCTACCTTGATCAGAACATCCTCTACTATTCCCCGTGGAACTTTGACTGACCTGTCAGCCAATTGCAGTGTCATGGAGGTAGGTTTCAATTCTCCCAACCCCAATTGCAGGTAAACTGAATAGGGTAGGAGATTGACACTGGCTCCAAGGTCTAGTAGTGCCTTCTCAATGTGGCTGATGCCTATTGTGCAGAAAATAGTAGGACATCCGGGGTCCTTATACTTGATAGGCAGCCTACACTGGAGGATAGAGCTGACTTGCTCGGTCAAGCAAAATTTTTTTGGGACATTGGTTTACCACTTTACAGTTACCAAATCCTTCAAGAATTTGGCATAAGACGAAACCTGCTGGATGGCATCAAGAAACGGGATGTTAATCTGTACTTGCTTGAACACCTCCAGAATGTCCTCATATTTTCCTCCCTTCTTTGGCACGAGAAGTCAATCAGGGAATGGCGCCTTAGGTATGAACGACCTAGGGAGGATCTCAATGGTAGGAGCGGCTATAGGTGGCTCTGCACCTCTTTCTTCAGTGCTCCCGCACTCTCGTCCTTCTTGTGCAGCCAGGTTCTCCTCAGGGAGAACCACTTGGTTGTCCAATTGTCTGCCGACCTTAGTGTGACAACAGCTTGCACATTCTCCTGCCCGTGCACTGCGTTCGACGAACCTCCACTATGGAATTGCAACTTCAGGTTCGGCACAGGCTTGCTAGGGAGCTTTCCCTTCTCTCTTTCCCCTAGGTGACTCGTGATTTGCCCGATTTAGGTCTCCATTTTGGCAATTGCCTGAGTATTCACCATAGTGGTGTTCTTCACATCGCTAATGGATTGACCTGTGAGCTGGATAAAGGCCTTAAGAGTGTCTTCCAAAGAAGACTGTGAAGAAGAGGCAGAGGATTGAGCAGGGGCTTGGTATGTCGGTGCTGGTTGGGAGGGACGGCTTTGATGGTGAATCGGCTGATGAAATCCCGGGGGGTATTGAGTATGGCTTTGGTGTGGAGCTCCCCCTTGGGTCATCGGCTGATTCTGCTTCCAAGAAAAGTTAGGGTGGTTCTGCCACCCTGGATTGTATGATTCGGAGAAAGGTCCACTGTATTGTTTCCGATAATCGTTGAAAGCATTCACTTGCTCCATTGGTGACTCGACAAAAGCCGACTGATGTGAACCCCGTCAAGAATAATGAGACCCAACAACGAAAGGGAACCCAAGACCGTTCTAAGGACAGATTCGAATGGAAAAACCTCAACCCGTTGTTTATGACAAACAAGAACCTCGGTATAAGGAAGACGCCACAAACGGTGGTGAAAATTCCATTTGATAAGTCGAGATGAACGCCACGAGAAATCCCGTTAAGTTCGAGTAGTTCTTCAAAGAACCAAAGAGAATAAAACCTCATAAGTTTTATGAATCATCAATGTCTCCTCGATTACATGGTAGGTACACCTATTTATACAAGAAAATTACTTGCGGAGAAAGTAGTTCTAATCCTAATAAGTAAACAAATCAATTCCTAGCAAGGAAAGAAAATAAAGTCCAAATCAATTCCTAGCAAGGAAAGAAAATAAATAAAGATCTTAGGTAGGTAAAGAAAATAAGTCTTGCAATCCGATCCTTCTAAATTAACGAACAATCTCAGCAGTTCTTAGCCTTGACCGGATCCTTCTAGAACTTGAATCAAGGTGACAATTCTTTGTTGCCCACGTGGATCATGCTCAATGGGCCTCCCCGAATTTGCTTGAGCCCATAACTCTTGGATGAGTCCATTGAGCACATCCTTGAACTTCTTTGCTCGTGCTCTCGTAACCGGCCCAATTGGTACTTGAACGAGATCCTTCAAAGCGGTGCCTTGATCTCCATCATTCCCCTCCTCTTGAAAAGGATTTGCCCTCAAATCATCACCTACATCAAAAGGACTCAAATCAGTAACATTAAAAGTGGTACTGACATTGTACTCACCAGGTAAATCTAGCTTGTAAGCGTTGTCATTGATACGCTCGAGGACTTGAAAAGGGCCATCTCCTCTTGGGAGCAATTTGGAACGTCTTTTCACCAGGAATCTTTCTTTTCTCATATGCAGCCAAACCCAATCTCCGGGTTCAAAAACCAGGTTGCGACGTCCCTTGTTGGCTTGTGTGGCATATTGTTCCGTTCTTCGCTCAATGTTGAGTCTTGCTTTCTCTTGTTCTTCTCCCCACCGAAATCCAACGTTCTTCTTAATCACTTCGGTAAGCGGTGCGGCTAAGCTACTGAAGTCCTTCACGAACCGCCAGTAGAAACTAGTAAGTCCATGAAAACTACGAACATTACCTACACTTGTGGGGCTCGGCCAATCTTGGATTGCACGTACCTTCTCCTCATCAACCTGTATACCTTGTGCACTAACAACAAATCCCAAAAATACAAGCTTATCGGTGTAAAAAGTGCACTTCTTTAAATTAGCAAACAACTTTTCTTTCCATAGCACATCTAAAACGGATTTCAAATGTACTACATGATCGTCTATGTTTTTGCTATAAATGAGTATATCATCAAAATAGACAACAACAAATCTGCCTATAAATGCACGCAAAACATGGTTCATAAGTCTCATAAAGGTGCTCGGAGCATTAGTCAAACCAAAAGGCATAACTAACCATTCATACAAACCATATTTTGTTTTAAAGGCAGTTTTCCATTCATCTCCTTCTTTTATCCTAATTTGATGATAACCACTTTTTAAATCAATCTTAGAAAATATGCAAGAACCATGCAGCTCATCTAACATATCATCTAAGCGTGGGATAGGATGACGATACTTTACCGTTATGTTGTTGATGGCTCGGCAATCAACGCACATTCTCCACGTCCCATCCTTCTTAGGTACAAGTAAGACCGGAACCGCACATGAGCTCATGCTCTCCCTCACGTGCCCTTTCTCCAACAATTCACTTACCTGCCATTGAAGCTCCTTTGTCTCCTCGAGATTGCTCCTATAAGCTGGTCGGTTTGGGATGGTTGCACCGGGAACTAAATCAATTTGATGTTCAATCCCTCGGATTGGAGGTAACCCATGTGGTGTTTCCTCGGGGAAGACATCCTCGTACTCCTGCAAAAGAGAAACAATAGAACTAGGCAAAGCAAGGTCAAGTTCGTTATTGTTTAAAAGTGCCTCTTTGTACAAAAGTACAATCATCGTTTGTTTTGAAAACATTGTCCGCTTGATCTCACTCACTTTTGCATAAAAATTCTTTTTTTTTCTCTCTGATTTTCTCTCAAGGGCCGAACTTTGATTTTCTTTCTCTCTCTCATTTTTCTCGGCCTCTCTCTGTTTTTCACTCTTTTTCTTTTGCTCACTCTCTTTCTTTTGATCACTCTCCTTTTGTAATCTCACTTGATCCTCGTATACTTGCTACGGTGTCAATGGTACAAGAGTGATTGATCGTTGATTAAGTACAAAAGAGTACTTGTTCGTAAAGCCATCATGCTTCACTTGCCTATCGAATTGCCATGGACGCCCTAGCAATAAGTGTCCCGCCTGCATCGGTACTACATCACACAACACTTCATCTTCATATTTACCGATTCGAAATGCAACTAACACTTGCTTGTTCACCCTTATCTCACCACTATCATTTAGCCATTGCAACTTGTACGGTCTAGGATGTTTTATCATGGGCAATCCCAATTTCTCCGCCATAATTGTGCTTGCAACATTAGTACAACTACCACCATCAATAATCACACTACATACCTTGTCTTTAACGTAGCACCTTGTGTGAAAGATGTTCTCCCGCTGTACTTCATCAACTCCTTTTGCTTGCAAGCTCAATGCTCTTCTCGCCACCAATGTCAATGCGTCAGGGGCTAAATATTCCTCATCGGAAACATCCTCCAATGGCGGCATGTTGTCGGTGTCGGAATCTTCATTATCGGTCACAATTTCTCCATTGGCTTGCAACACCATGGCTTGCTTGTTTGGACATTGACTTGCTATGTGGCCCCTGCCTTGACATCTAAAACACTTAATATCACGATTCCTAGAGGTAGAGGCTTCGATTTTACCTTGAGGAACGTGGCTGGTGGTCACGGACTTGGGCTCGGGTTTGGGCGTTTGTGACTTGTCCAGCGGCTTGGCTTGACTCAATTTCCAAGAGGTAGAACTAGAGTTATGGCCTGCACGTGTCCCACTCCCTCTCTTGAGTTGTTGTTCCACTTTGATAGCCATATGCACCATATCTTCCAATTCCACATAATGCTGCATCTCTACCTTATCATGGATCTCCCGGTTTAAGCCAAGTAAAAATCTAGCCATTGTAGCCTCCCGATCTTCCTCTACATTAGCACGGATCATAGCAATCTCCATCTCCTTGTAGTAATCCTCTACGCTTCGACTCCCTTGTCTAAGACCTTGTAGCCTTTTGTACAAATCTCGGTAGTAGTAACTTGGAACGAACCGTTTTCTCATCACTACTTTCATCTCCTCCCATGTGTCTATTGGGCGTTCTCTATTCCGCCTCCTGTTTATCACAAGCTGATCCCACCAAGTAATAGCATATTCAGAAAATTCAATCACAGCTAATTTTACCTTCTTTGTCTCGGAGTAGTTGTGACAATCAAACACGAACTCCATCTTCTTCTCCCATTCAAGATATGCCTCAGGATCAGATCTACCTTGAAAGGATGGAATCTTCATCTTAATACCACCCAAGTTGTTATCTTCACGATTCCTAGCTTCTCTAAATCTTCCTCCAGGTCTCCTATTGTTAACAATGGAACCCCGATCTTCTTCTTCATCAAAACCAGACCCATAACGCTCTTCATCCTCCTCCCTCGGTGGAACTCTTTCCCTTCTACGAAAATTACGACCGTTTTGTGGTTGCTCCTCACGTCTATTCTCCATCTGATCTATCCGTTCGTGAACCTGCTCCATCTCCATCTTCATCACTCGCCTCATCTCACTCATCATGGCCTCCATAAACATTTTCGGATCGGCCAATTTTGTATCACCTTCGACAATGCTCTTACCACTATCGTGAGACATGATTGCTGCAAAACAAAGGTTAGAAAGAAAAAAAGATCCTCACGAATCACTTCCTTACGTGTTTACACTCAAGAAGGTGGATCACTCTCCACTCGTGTTTCACTCAAAATAATATGGCTTTTACCCTCTGATGTTCTCACCACTCTTGCCTTTTTCCACTCGATAATTCTCTCTTAGTTCTTTTGAAACTAAACAAACAACTCAAAATTTCCAGCAACAATTCACCCAGAACTACTCAAGGAATTTCAGATTTGAATACAAGGAATATAGAAATTTTCAGATTAGAAATAGAAGGAATATGACAGTTTGGAATTTTGGAAGCACAGAATAATGAATTTTTATTTTTATTTTTTTATTTTTGGACTTTTTGGACTTTTTTTTTTTTTTTGTCCGCAACTTTCTTTTTTTTTTTTTTTTTTTTCTAGTCACAAGCAGCAATAATAATTGTAATTGCCAAAAACGATTGATCAAATTTCAACAAGCACATGAAACTATACAAAGGACAATTGAAAGCGACGTGTAAATCAAAGATGGAAGTTGCAGATATGGAAAGAAAATCTAAATCTTGAAATTATTGATCTGAAAATTAAAGCAAAGATTCGCGTAATCAATTAAGAATGGAATTCAAATCTGAAAAATTAAAGCAAAGATTCGCGAAAATTACAAATCTGAATTTTGACACGATTTTTGTTTTTTGATGATTAGCAATTGGCTTTTAAGAATAATGAAATAAAATTTCAAAATAGTGATGTGAAGGGATATGCAAACCTGAACTAGAAACTGAGCTCTGATACCAAATGATGTGAACCCCGTCAAGAATAACGAGACCCAACAACGAAAGGGAACCCAAGACCGTTCTAAGGACAGATTCGAATGGAAAAACCTCGACCCGTTGTTTATGACAAACAAGAACCTCGGTATAAGGAAGACGCCACAAACGGTGGTGGAAATTCCGTTTGATAAGTCGAGATGAACGCCACGGGAAATCCCTATAAGTTCGAGTAGTTCTTCAAAGAACCAAAGAGAATAAAACCTCACAAGTTTTATGAATCATCAATGTCTCCTCGATTACATGGTAGGTACACCTATTTATACAAGAAAATTACTTGCGGAGAAAGTAGTTCTAATCCTAATAAGTAAACAAATCAATTCCTAGCAAGGAAAGAAAATAAAGTCCAAATCAATTCCTAGCAAGGAAAGAAAATAAATAAAGATCTTAGGTAGGTAAAGAAAATAAGTCTTGCAATCCGATCCTTCTAAATTAACGAACAATCTCAGCAGTTCTTAGCCTTGACCGGATCCTTCTAGAACTTGAACCAAGGTGACAATTCTTTGTTGCCCACGTGGATCATGCTCAATGGGCCTCCCCGAATTTGCTTGAGCCCATAACTCTTGGATGAGTCCGTTGAGCACATCCTTGAACTTCTTTGCTCGTGCTCTCGTAACCGGCCCAATTGGTACTTGAATGAGATCCTTCAAAGCGGTTCCTTGATCTCCATCACCGACAATGATGGGCAAGTCTGTGCTAAGTGCATGGGACTAGCACAGATGGAACAGCAGTCAACATGGAATGCATTGGCAGCATTTATGGACTTGCTAACAACTAGGGCTTCGACCTTTTTGGTAAGGGCATCTATCTTCATTTTTAATTCTACATCCTCTTTAACCTCGTAGATGCCTCCCTTCTTCTGAATGCGAGCAACTTTATCTTGACAGCTTGAAAAATCCCACTGCTGGGAATTGTCGGATAACTGATCTAAGGTCCTATACGCCTCCTCTCCAGTCAAACTCATAAATGCGCCTCCGTTCATCGACTCGATCATGCTACGGTTGGATTGAGTTAATCCTTGATAGAAAAATTGCACGAGTCTCCACTTCTCGTATCCATGTGGAGGGCACTTAATCAACATATCTTGAAATCTCTCCCAACTCTCAGAAAATTTCTCATCTTCTTCTTGAGTAAATGAGCTTATCTCCTTCCTACACTCATTGACTTTGGACATGGGGAAGAATTTGTTGTAAAACTTGTTTAGCAAGTTCTCCCAAGAAGTGATGGAATCAGGCATGTTTGAATCCAACCATGCTTTGGCTCTATCATCGAGTGAGAAAGGAAATAGCCTAAGATGCACAGACTCTTCAGAAAAATTTTGAAATTTGAAGGTGACACAGATGTCTTTGAATTTCTTCACATGGCTGTAAGGATTTTCGAGGTCCAAGCCATGGAATGCGGGTAGGAGTTGGATGACATGGGGCTTAAGGTCAAAGTGAGTGGCATTGGTTGGGAGTAACACTATATATGAAGGAGAATTTGTTGCAACGGGTGCAAACAAATCCCTATGTGTCCTAGTATGATCGACATTTTCTCCCCGATTCCTGTCATTCTCACCCGCATGCATGTTATCTCCCATTTCAACAGAATTTCTAAGCCTTCTCCTAAGAGTTTTTTCAATCTCGGGATCTAAAGATGTCAAGTCTAGATTCAAAGATCTTCTACCAAGCATACACCAACGTACAAACAATTATTTAACCAAAAAGACAAACAAAATAAATAAAGAGAAGAAATTGCAAATGGGGGACAAAATTCTCCAAGGTGCAATCTAGGTTAGTTCCCAGGTAGGTGAGGGGGGTCACACTGGACACACTTAAATCCCAAGACCTTTCCTTGCCAGAATTCACCTTGTCATTGCCCTTAGATAGCTAAGTAGACCCACACTAGCAAAAATGTTTTTTTTTTTTTTTGATGATTAAAAGAAAAATAGCACAAACAAATTAAGAGAAATAAAGACTAACACAAATGCATATAATGACACAAAGGTAGCAACAAGGGCAAAAATTAAAACTTACAAGATTGGACCAAAAAATGTTTTGGCAAAAATTTCTGCTACTGAACTTATCCAAGAGCTGCCTCCTATGTTGAAGTCGATCGATCGAATCCTTGGTCGGTCGATCGAATCTTTGAAACTTTGCAGGACCAGGAACAGAAACAGAAACAGAACAGAAATTCTTTTTTTTTTTTTTTGGCACGAATCAAAAACTAATAGACAGTAATATGAAGAATAAAACTACACAAAAATTTTAATTAAACTAAAATAAACTAAAAGAAATCAGACAAACAACAAAATGATGTAAAACAGAAACAAAATATGAGCAAAATATACTAGAGAAAAGAAATACTTACCTGATTTCGAGCTGCTGCTGTCTGCAGAATGTTCCCTCGATAGAAGTTGTATTCGATCGATCGAATTTTCGCTCGATCGAATTTCTTCTCGATCGATCGACTTTTCGTCTGGTGAATGTTCTCTCGATCGATCGAAATATGACTTGATCGATCGAATTTTCAAGGCACTCAGTAAGTTGCAGCAGCTACAGAAACAAGTCCGGGAGAAACAAAAGAGAAACTTAGAACACAGAACGGAAGCTAAACAACAGAAAAATGAAACAAAAATCTATCTAACTAGTAGAAAAACAAAATCAATCAAACAAAAACCAATTTTTGAACCGATTTCCCTGGCAATGGCGCCAAAAACTTGTTGTGAGTTTTAATGAGTACTCGCAAGCGCACGAATCGTTTGCAATATAATGTGTGCAAGTGCGAGGTCGAATCCACAAGGAAATGGTTAAAAATAAGTGTCTTGTTTAATCAACCTCATTTTAACCTAGTTCCAAAGGTTTGAGGGTTGAACAAGAACAAAAACACTTAGCAAAGAGATGAAGTGAAATATGCAAATAAAAAGGAACTAAGGCTAAGGAATCTACCAAACCAAATCCAACAACTCACACTCTTGGTTTCCACTTGAACACCCAAAGAACATTAAACTTTGGATGTCATTCAAATTTCTTAACCACAAACTCTAGAACCATTAAATGAATCCAATTCAAAGATAAATCACAAAGAGTACCCATTTGAAATCAAATCATCCATTCAATGAACAAATCACAATGGATATCATCATTCAAACCGATAAAACAATGTATCCATCGGTTGAAACACATTAAATGTCCTATATCTACCACCAACCACATTCATTGCAAAAGATAAAGCACTAAATGAATGGAACTTGAACAACAAATATGATATAGCATTAAATGTGCAAGTAGTATAACAAAAGTGTGAGTGTCATCAATGGAAAGGTTCCTCCTCAACCTTAGTTGAGGTTACTAGCCTTCCATGACTAAGAACACCACAAGAAAATGAAAAACAAATATGGAAATAAAAGAAAAGCTTTACAAAGAGAAAGTGTCTAAGAACAAAAGCTACTGGAATACACTATGAAATGGACGAAATAAATCCTCTTTATCCTCTCTCCACCTCCTCAACAATGTAATACCGGGAAAGACACCCTACTTAAGTTATTAAGATATGTGCATAAGTACAAGGCTTAAGAATTGCTAATAGTCTAATAAAATTATGTATTTATGCATGTAAAGAAATAGATCAGTAAAGTTGAAATCGATCGAGCGACTTTCTGGTCGATCGAGCGATTATGGGTCGATGTCGATCGATCGACTAATTTTGGATCGAGCGACTTTATCCAGTGTGACGCAGCTTACGGGTAAACAGCAGAGAAGTGATTTTCTACCTTTGATTTTGAACCCATTGCTTATGGACGGCTCCAAATGATTGAAACTTATTTAGTTGGCCTAAGTTAGCTTAGTTTGGTTGAAATTGAACTAGATATGGTAGTACAATCTAATTATGACACTAGATATGGAAAAAATAAAAATAAAAAAATCTAATATTAGATATTACATGATCTTGCATGGATATCTCTCTCTCTTGCTGTCAAAGATCCGACCATTGGAAGAAATTGTGCTGGCTTGATCTCAGCCATTCGAAGTTATTATATATAGCTTGCATGGGACATCAAAAACCAGCTAAAGCCCTCCCCATACCACTCACGTAAGCCTCCCTTCCCTTCACTGTTTTGATGCTGGATCTTCCATGGAAAATCTCTCTCACTCTTCTATGAAAACCAGCACTTATGAGCCAGAAATGAAGCCTCAAATCTCCTCTTGTTTCTCAACAATACACCAGAAAACCAACATCTGAAATCTCTCTTTGATTCTAGCTCAAAAACCAGCAACTTCCAACTCATTTCAAGCACTCTGTTTTGGAGTTAGACCCCTTCCTTTTATCCAATCTGTTGGGTGCGAATTTTGGTAAGTAAATCTTCCTTTTTACTCTCTAAAAATTCAGTATGTGTTCCATAGGATCATGGGTAGTTTCTACTCTTGAAAGAATTACACTCATGAAGTTTTAAGCAAGCAAGATAGTAGCTTTGCTTTAATATTTTGTGTGGGGATGAGCTGCTGAAACATAGGTGTGTTGATTAATAAAAAGGAATGTGTGAAGTGAATGGTGTGTGTGTGTGTTGTATGCTGGAACTCCCTGCATGAATGAGAATATTAAGTATAAACTTAGTAAGTGAGTGTAAATGGGTATATGGCTAATGTTGTATGTGTGTAGAAGTATTATTTTGGCCTCATATGGGTATGAATGGGAGTTATATAACAACATACTAGTTGGAATGGATGGCTAATAAAAGAAGATGTCTTAGTTTCATTATTCAATAATCTAAGATGGCATTCAATATCTTGATTAAGAAAACCAAAACGGAAGTATTAGGACAACGGTTAAAATAATACTTTAAGGATAAGTATAATAAACATATTTGTAGCCTCTTTTCACTAATTTAGTATTACTACATGATTGAAATTATGCAGTTATAGAAAAAGACTTTTGAAGCAGAAACTAGTAAGTATCTCCATACTTACTGAGGACGAAGTTGGTTGACTTTTCCTATAATATATGCTTACTGCTTTATTTACTTGTTTGCGCATGTGGTTTTGCATATTTTATTATTTCTAATAATCTGTCTAATAACAAGCTGTTGGATCAAGATCCACGGTGGGTATGAGAGGCTTCACATGAGTTCCAAGGTTCTCAGTGAATGAGGAGGTACCTGAAAAGAATAATAAATACAAAAACTGGTGCACCAAGGTCACCAGGGAAACCAAGGTTTCCAGGAGCCAAGGCTCCCAAAGATTATAATTAAAAGTTAAGTGAGGAAACCAAGGTTTCAAATAACACGCTAACCGTGCCAAGGCCAACAGAGTAGTGGAAAAAGGGAAATACCTAAAACTCTACACTTAAAATTGTCATTGCTTTGTGATTACGTTTATGTTCATTTTATGTCTATGATTCGCGATCATAGATTATATTTTGTATATACATGTGATTATATGGCCATTGCATTATGTTGCATTAATTAAATAAATCAGCACTCATATTATTATTGGAAACAGCGGACTCACTTTGGTGTTTATGTTGTTTTCTTCTCTTTGTATGGTATTTGTAATGGTTCAGGCTATGAAGAAGAAGAAGATTATCAGGACTATCCCGACACATAGACGGTTCCTAGTTCAGTTTTTTGTAAGGCTGGATAGCCTATATTTTGGGACTACCCTGTTGTAGTTCATTAGCCTAACTTAAGACAGTACTTATAATTTCTCCAGTATATGTAGATATTTGGCTTGTATGATTACCTAGCCCTGTGAGGCATGACTGGTATTACTGTTTGTATAGTTATGCTGACTGACTTATTATATATTTTGAGGTATTTCAGTAGTAGCTCTGAGGTGTCATTCTATTCCCAATCGATATTACATTTATTCTGTTGCCAATAATTACATCTGATAAGTTAGTAATGTCTTGTGAAAATTCGAAAATTTTCACTTACGCTTTTTGTAAAAGCGGGGCGTTACAAACAAGGAGGCATGGCTATTGTAACGTTCGAGATATTTTGTAGTAATTAAAATATAAAATTTAGGTAAATAATTGATAGAAGTTAATTTAATGTTATTAAAAGAAAATAAATATAAAGAAAATAGAAATAGAATATAATAAGAAAATTAAAAAATATAAAAATAAAAATATAAAAAAAAGGAATGAAGGGTCGTACAGCCCTTCATTCTGGATTTAGGTGGGGCGCACCTGCGCCCCACGTGAAGAAAAGGAGGGCCATTCGACCTTCCTCAAAAGAAAAAGAAAATAAAATGAAAGTGAGGCGCCAGGCGCCTCACTTAAAGAAAAGAGCAAAAAATTAGAAGGGCGCTCGGCCCTTCTCAGTAAGTGAAAAAAAAAAAAAAAAAAAAAAAAAAAAAAAAAAAAAAGAGAAGAGGAGGAGAAAGTTCAAGGTTTTCTCAAATCCATGAAGATCTAGGTCTCAAATCTCAAATCTAACCTTGGAAACGTGATCTATACGTGTGGATCTACGTTTTGACCGATTGTTTTGAGGTAAATTGCTAAATTCATATTTTTAGATTTTTGGGTAAAATCTCATAAAATGTGAGTTTAATCCTATTGTTCTTTAGGTATTGGGTTACTAGGAGGTTGCTTGAGGCTACCCAAACCTTGGATTTTGGTTTGGTGAATTTTGGGTAAGATTTCTCTAACCCTAACTTTTGGGTATAATTATTTAAATAGTATTTTTATGTGATTAACCCTAAGTGAATACCCATGGGTTAATATCATTGTAGTTAGATTAACATTTTTAAATTATGGGTATGTGTTTTGAAACCCTAGAATCTATTGGGTAATTGATGACATAGCCTTTGAGTAATTCAAAGTGCTACTTAGTGCAATTAATAAAAAAAAAAATGAAGCTAAATTAGTGTATTATATTGTGTTTTAGTGGCGCTTTACGAGCTGAACTTAGAGTCATTGGAATTAGTGTGCGAACGGCCTAAGGTGAGTATTCTACTCACTGAGGAACCCTAGGAATTTAGATTTACATTTTGACAATATTTGGTTGTATTTATTGTTATGGAATTTGTTGGTGAAAATATATGTGAATGAGTTGTGATATATTTGGATTGAGAATTATGATGATGAATGGATGTTGAAATTGTAATGTATTTATAGTTATGGAAGTGTTAGTAAAACTATATGTGAATGGGTTGTGATATATTTGGATTAAGAATTGTGATAATAAATTGATGTTGTTGAAATTGAAATGTATTGATGGTTATAGAATTGTTTGTAAAAAAATATATGTGAATGAGTTATGATATATTTGGATTGAGAATTGTGATGATAAATGGATGTTGTTGAAATTGGAATGTATTGATGGTTATGGAATTGTTGATAAAAATGAAGGTGGTATGTGTTGAAAGAAAGATGTTTGGGAATACACATGTGATGATATGTATATAGTGTGGATGCTTTGGTATTATGAGAACCCGGTAGTTGATAGATGGTAAGTCCAGTGATGTAGTATCTGGCACAATGGTAGGCCATAGCTCTTGGCTGAGATGAGTGGTAGGCCAGAGGGTAGTAGCTCTTGGCTGAGATGTGTGGTAAGCCTAGCATTGAAGTGCTAGCACTAGTGAGATATGTGGTAAGCCTAGCATTGAAGTGCTAGTTCACGTGAGATGTGTGCCCTGCGAGTCGTAGCTTTACGGGCGGTGTTGATGGTAAGTCTAGCGTTGAAGTGCTAGCATTAGTGAGTTAAGTGGTAAGCCTAGCATTGAAGTGCTAGCTCACGTGAGATGTGTGCCTTACGCATCGTAGCTTTACGGGCAGTGTTGACGGTAAGCCTAGCATTGAAGTCCTAGCACTTGTGAGATGTGTGAAATATTTTTATGGTATGCGTGGAATATTATTAGTAGAAACCGTGATAATATATAAGTGTGTGAAGAACAACGTGACTTGTACCCGATAATGTGTTGTTATGTGAACTTAATGATTTGTGAATGACGATGTTGAACCCTGTATGTAATTATGTTTGTGTATAGTGTATACTTAGTGAGTTTTATACAACTGAGGCCTCGGCACTTCTTATTGAGGTGGTGAACTCACACTTTCACCTATACGGATGTGGCTACTACCACAACCGTATAGATGGAGCTTCTTTGGATGCAGGTATTGATGATGCGGAGGAGGACTCCGTTGCACACTATGTGGAGTACTACGACTAAGCACGTCGCTTGAGTCGTAGGAGTGTCGGACTCGGATAGTCCCTTTTGTGTATTCTGTATATGGCTAGTGTGACTTATAACACGTAGATGTAGCCATTCTTTTGTATGCATAATTTATGCTTAACTCCCCTTTATGTATTTTGTATATGGCTAGTGTGACTTGTAACACGTAGATGTAGCCATTCTTTTGTATGCATAACTTATGCTTAAGCTTTAAACAGATAGACATTAATAGGTTCTTTTGTGTAATGAACAGTTTACGATTATAATGTTGACTTCCGCAGTTAGATTTTGTATTCCACTGCATATATTATGTAACTCTGATATATCAGGTACATGTTAAGGAATGTGTACTATGAGTTGGCTTGGTGACACGTAGTCATGCCACTGTGATGATTCATTGTATGTTTTCAAAAAAAAAAAAAAAGGGGTCGTCACAGCTATGGCTTTATAGAAGGAAATTAGGGTTAGAAACTCATATAAAATGACTCCTTTAACGTCCTCTAGGGTTCCTCTCTTGTTAGAGACAACCAAGGTCACGAAACCAGCGTGTTCTGCTGCGAAAATCAGAGGGAGAACCGCTTTTTGTCATGGAGAAGCTCCTGATTGGGTGTTCTGGCGCGCTTATGCAAAAGTAAGTTCTGGGAAATTTCGATCGATCTACTTTTTTTCGATCGATCGACTTTGGGCAAAATTTCGATCAATCTATCGACTTTTAAGTTCGATCGATCGATTTTTCAGGACTTCCGAATTTCCAAGCATTTCCACATGAAATTATGACATTCCTCTCTTATTGACCTATAAAACACAAAAACACAAAAACTAACAAAAATATCAGAAAATAGCACGGCTAAAGGTCTAACTAATGTAAATAAAGGGGTCCAAATATACAATATTTGGCACTCATCAATAGTGCACAATTTTTCATCGCATAAGAAAAGCAACTTTCTTGCATTAAGATGCATAGAAAAACTTAGCAGATATCAAGCATTAACTCTCAATTAAATATAAACATATTCAATCTATACACAATGAACTGAGTTATTAGGCAAAAACACAAGCAATATCTGAAAAGCTATCAAAAGAAAAATAAAATAAAATAAAATAAAAAATTCTGCATCTTCTCCCCCAATTTATATATATATAAGTTGAAAAAAAAAAACAACAAAAATATGCTAGATGAAAATAAATGCACAAACACCTCCTAGCATGTATGATAAGAGCAAACCTGACCTCAGGGAGAGAGGTTTGGAAATACCAAGACAGAAAAGCAGCAGCCTAATGTGCTTTTTTTGTTATCCCCAAATAGTACCTGCAGAAGTTTTCCAAGACAACAAGAAAAAATATGGGGGATAGAATAAATGGTTCCTCAAACAGAATGCAAGGCATGAACAATATATGACATGATAAGCTATGCAATGCAAACATACCTGACATGCACTAGGATTTAGGAACCAAAATCCTAGGCATGGTGAGACTTCACCTTTACTAGGTGAGTCCACTCCCCCTAAAGGGGTGAATGGTCTCATCATTCTTGACCCATACCTGCTTGACCCGTGGAGATGGTTTGTGGGTCATGTCCATGTTGGCTATTCTCCTTAGCATACTTTGCATCAGGCTCAGCAACCCTTTATAGTCATGGTAGCTATTGGGCTTCTGTGGCTTTCTCTTGTAGTGCCTTGATTTGTTCATCTTTGGTTTGCCACTCTGATTGGCAAGAACAAACTTCTGCTGATACCGTGGAGCCTGATGTAGCTCTTGTTGGTAGCTCTCTCTAAACCTTCAACTTCTGAGCTTGGAGTTGTGGACATTTGGGTTGGATGTGACCGGTGATGCTGTAGTGATGACATGTGGGTAGGCTTTTTTTGTTTGAGTGCTTCTTAACAGTCTTTGCAGATTTTAGGTTAGCATTTTTACAAATAACACTGTCCTTACCTTTTATATGTCTCCTATGTGGAAGGACATATTTGGATGAGGACGGTTCTTCAACTTTCCTTTTCCTCGGAGCATCCTGCTTAATCCAAGATCTGTGGATTTTTAACAGAAAACAATTTGGTCTAATATGACCAACCTTTCCACAATTATGACAAGTAGGGACAAACTTAGCATGAGCTTGTGTACCTGTACTTCACACAATTTTTTAAGCAAGAATTTTCAGAATTATCCAAACAAGCAGTATCTACTATCACAGGCTTAATAATAATAGAATCTAATTCAGAATTTAAAGCATGTGAAGTAGAAGCACTCAAATCATCAACAATAAAGTCAGGCTTGTTAGAAATATCTGAATGAATACAAAGCATGCTCTTTAAATTATCACTAGAAATTTTTTTCAAGAGATCTTCAGTTTTTTTTAATTTATTATCAAGAGTATCAATAATGTCGAATAGCATAGTATTCTCAGATTTCAAAGAGTCAATCAAAGCATGTGATTCAGATAATTTAATGATTAAAGATTTTTTTTCTTACTTAACCTTTTTGAGCTCTTTATTAAAATTTTTACTCAATTTAAGAAATTTCTCAAGAAGCTCATTATCATAATTCTCTTCAGACAACATAGAAGAATTCATGATAAAAGAAGTCAATAGAAAATAAGGATCACACTCAGGAAATTAATCCGAACACAAGTGTACTTGCCCTGATACCAATTGAAAAATAGATGACTTCTAATTTACCATGTGTGCGTGCACAATGTGTAACAAAATATTTTAAATGCGGAATTTAAATGATTCAAATATTTTGTTAAAGAAGTGGAAACTCAATGAAGAGAAAAACCACTCCGGGGCAGCCAAACCCAAGAAATCCACTATCAGAAGACAAAGGTACTACATAGACAGTAAGACTCACATATCCATATGCAACGATCGTATCTAACCCTCTGACACGTAACCTAACATGAGCGCCTCCCAACCAAGTCTCTTACTTGAATGGGTCTTCTATGGATTCCTTTACCTTAGGGCTCCTCCCTAAGATAGACTTCAATGATGAGCACAACAGCAACCCTTACAGAGCTAGTAGATCTTCACAATATCTTGCTAAACACCCTCTCTAAGTACAGAAGAATTCAATACTAAATTCATGCAAATTACATGCCAAGAGGCCTCTATATATGGGCAAGAGGACCTAAATCGAGTTTGTCTCTGATATTTCTAGGTGGCGTCCAGACGCAAGCTGAAGCTGTCCGGACGGATAACTATGCAACCGGCTTTCCATATAGCGCTGAAAATTTTTCTTGAAAAAGGCCGCGTTCGGATGGTGTTGCTCTAGCATTCGAACAGTGTTGCCCTAACGTCCGAACGGTTGCAATTCTTCTCCACGATTTGCCTTATCAAGGATGGTGTCTGGACGGTGTAGACTTGTCGTCCAGATGGATGCAGTTGTCTTCCCATATCCTTGTCTGCAAAGGAAAACCTAATTCTCCTCGAACTCTTACTAGTGTTCGAACGGTATTGCCACGTCGTCCGGACAGATGCAGTTGAATGCTGGATTCTTCTTGAACTCTAAATAGCGTCCTGACGTGTTGCCATGACATCAGGATGGATGCAACCTTGAACTATTCAAAGCTTCTAGACACTGATGGGAGTCCGGACGGTATTGCCACGTCTTCCGGACGAATGTTGTTGATTGACTAGCGTCCGGACGCTTTCTTGCCTGTCTAGACGGAAACAAAGGATCCGACTTTTCTGAGTTGGAATCTGCATAAAATTTTCCTAAAATTTCTAAAATAGCATTCTTGAAGCTTGTGACACTGCAACAATCATAATAAGGCTTTTTCCATATCAGAGAAATAAACTCTAAATATCTAAAGACTCTGAAATATACGGCATCCCTGTGAAAGCAGCAACAATACATAATAATGATTTTGTCAATAAAATGCAGCCAATCATAAACTAACAAGAAGGTGTCTCACGAGAGCATAGGAATAAGTTTAAGTGAGTGTTAGATCTAAGTCTCAGAGTCGTGGTTCAATTTAAGTTTACAGTCTATGACTAGGAATCGTTTTAGGAAATAAGTTTTATGAGTGCCTTAGAGTAAGCTAATGTACCGTTGTATTGCAGAAGTTTGGCTTCGCGCTATGAGCAGATGAGGGCCTAGAGGAGGCATAGAGGTATTTATTAACAATATGAGACTTCCCATTGGGATGTGGATCATGTGCTTCAAGCGATAGACTAACTCGGAACAAAAGCTCGAGCACCGAGATGGGAAAGAAGAAAGAAGTGGAGTTGCTTAGAGCCAGTGCACTACAAAAAAAAAAAAAAAAAAAAAAAAAAAAAACAAACAAACAAACAAACAAACAAAACAAAAATAGGCTGCTTTTCTCACAAGGATTGAGGATGAGTATGCTTGATTGTCAAAGAAAAGGAAGACCCCTCCAAGAGGAAATTGTAATGCCCCGAGAAATTAACTTCTCATTACGCCTCCTCGTCTAATTCCTCCAAAAAAAATAAGACCAATGTATCTCTACTCCTCAAAAGAGAATACTAAGCAGCAAAAATATAAGATTTTCTACCAATTGTAACATTGTAATGAAATTAATTTATTGGTAGTTAACTTCATAGTTCACCTCCCAGTCTCATCCTATAAAGAATAGACCATAGGGATCTCATCGTCTCCAAAGAGAATATACAGTGGAAGACTCTCACTTAAAATACAAAGATAACAATTAAAACCCACAACCACAATATGAACAACTAGAGCAAGACTAAAATATCATAATATAGATAAGTCTCCAAATATCACTATCAAAAGACCAATCTCCAACATAACTTAAATATTACAAACCAAGTCTAAAAATCATAAATAAACATAAAGATTCAAGGCCTAGTTTTAAGAAGGAAAATCAATTGTAGGATCTCCATCATGTCGTGACGAGTGTCATCATTGTCATCCTACATTCCCTTTAACCAACACAGGGTCTAGCTCCTTAAAAATGTTCTTGACTATGTCCTCCTAACAAACCATCCTCCTCATGGGATCCGTCATCCTCAAAAGTAACTATAAAACAACACATATTTCATAGGTAGAAAATACGCATGATGTACATGTTATCATATGGTGAACTTAGATATTTAAGATATAATTCAAATGCAGTAATGTACAGTTATAATTCCTCATTTCACAAAATGGTCATGGATGCAATATATGTATAATATATGTTGTAATAAGAGAATCATGTCACTGTCCAACTCTATATAATCTACCCAAGATATTAACCCATTCCTGGCAACTTGAGCTTATGGCTGTTGTGGCACAGATTATTTGGTTATGGAGAAATGGGGTGGTTCATAGAGGTGAGATTACTCATCCTCAACAATTTATCAGGGAATCAAGTATTTATCTTGATGAGTTTAGAAGGGCCACCGTCCATAGGTACGTATAAAGTTAATTGGGATGTAGTTGTGGATACGAAGCATGAGTGGATTGGAATTGGTATCGGTATCATTGTTCGGGATTATGAAGGGATTGTTTTGGTTGCACAAAGTACCACTAGAAATTTCTTAGTTGAACATGTGGTGGCTGAAGCTTTAACAACTTTACAAGCTGTTTAATTAAGTAAATAGATGGGCTTTGATGATATAATTTTGGATGGAGATGCCCTACAAATTGTCAAGTCGCTTAATGCAACATGTCATAATTAGAGCAACATTGGACATATTATGGAAGGAATCAAAATGGGGTTGCGTTAGCCGCGATCTTGGAGAATAGAACATGGCAAGTAGGATGTGAATAAGGCAGCTCATACCATAGCCCAAGAGGCTATTTTGTGTGTCATAGATAAAGTTTGGGTTGAAGAAACTCTAAATTGTATCTATGGATTGTGGTATTGTATCAATGGAGCTTTTGCCCCTAGGTGATTGAAGGTTATTCAATAAAGATTACTATCTTTTTCAAGAAAAAAAAAATGGGCTTATTCAACTATAAACAAGCTCTTCATGTACACAATTTAGACACCTTTAGAGGTAAGGATGGCTTCTGGCTGCACGCATTTGCTAGGGGAAGTAGCTCAGGCCACCCTCATTGCAGGGGGTGGCTTGCGCGGCCATTCCCCACTAATGGGAGTTGCTCCTGCAACCACTCTTTTTTGGTACGGTGGTTCGAACGGGCACCTATACCTCTATTTATTTTTATTTTATTTTTATCTCTATATTTACTTATTTTTATTAAAAGTGACATGTCACCTTATGTAAATTAAATTTATTATTGTTAATGTATAAGTAGAAGATATGTATAACATTCAGACTCTTTCTCTATAAATAGAGTCTTATATACAATCAAATATAAAAAAGAAATATGTAGCCAAGAAAAGGCTTAACGTGTAGACGTAGGTCATAGGCCGAACCACCTTTATTATGTGTCTTTTTTTCATACTTAGATGTGTTTTTCTTTAGATTATTATGCAATTCTATAACAACATCATTAGAAATTTAACAGAAGGTGAACGGAAGGACCTATTTGATATGAAAGAAAATATAATTGTAAAATAAATTAAAGGAAAAAGCGGAATTAAGAAAATTGACATAAGGATTTACATATTTTGGTCTATGAACTACGTCCATAGGATAAAGCCCAAATGACTATATTTTTCTCTTATTTACATCATTGAAACTTCACAATAAAATGACATATTTGTAATTGAATGAGGACTGAAATACAACTATTACATAATTAATATGAAATGTACGGGAATTGTAAGAGTCATAATCAATATATAATATATGAGAATTATGAGACTAAACAAATAATACATTAACATTCCCCTCAAACTTTAGGCGGCAGAATCAAGAAACTTAAGCTTGAAATAATAATTTTTTTTTTCTTTTGTTGGAGATAACAATGATCAACGATGGTTGACGACAATGACTGGAAACAGTCGGCGACGGTAATTGGAGATGCGTATTAAATTTCAATAAACCAACTATAAGCTAAAATAGGCATGAGTTTTAAACAATATCATAAATGCCAAAAAGAGATGAGCCAACTATGGGTTGAAATGTGAGTTAACTTGGCGTTGAAATAAGCCTGAATTTTAAACAGTACTACGAATGCCAGACCTGAGCTTTAAACAATACTACAAAGGCCAAACAAAAAAATGGATTTGGATCAACAATAACCAAAATAATTGGGCCAACAAAAAAGGCTTTTAGAGATGGGCAACTTGGCCTTTTATTTATTTATTTTTTTTAATTTTTGTTTTTATTTTTAAACTCATTGACTACAGAATACATAGGCGGTATTGCAACTAAATATCAAGGTAGAATTGCCTCTCGTTTACCAGAGAGAAGGAGAACCTACTGGTTGAATAACAAAGAAATTTCTTATCCCGACGGATGTGATTAACAGGAGAACAAATATTGAGAGGTGACTGCCGCCTGAGATTGATCCGGCAGGTCTTAGCCATCAACACCTTCTTCTTTGACGGCAAGACTCCCATTGGTGGTCTCCAATTCTAGCACGGGAGACGGCAAGGTGCGTGGCAACGCGCTCTAAGATCCTTTTCTTGCTGTGGAAAGTTGACGCAATTAATGAAAATGAAGTTTTTGTTTTGTGTTTTCTACATACATAGAATGCGAATGAAATAAAGGTTGTTGGCGCCTATTTTACCCACTAAAATCCACGCGGGTGAAATTTCTTAGAAGCTCCCAAACAGCTCCCAAAGGCCACTGCGTCTACCAGTTTCATTCTCGATCTCTGATTGCAGAATTTTAATAATAATTCTTCTCTTCTCTTCTCTTCTCTTCTCTTCTCTTTTCTAAAAGGAAATGTCTTATTAGATTTCAAATTTGAGACTTACAGAAATTTCATAAAAAATTTATTTTTTATTTATTTGTGATTTAGGTTGACTCTTATAATTAAACAAGTTTAACTATGTAAGATATTAAAAAAAGGACAAAAATTGAATACAAATTAGGTTTACCTAAAGGCTAGCTATAAAAATATAATATATAATATTACTCTTTTCAGAAAAATGATAGACCGGAAACGTTTGACTGTTCTTTGTCCAGCATTTAAATAATTAAAAAATATATTTTAGTTTTTTTCATTTATCCTTTATGCATTTTTTTTTAAAAAAAAAGTGGGGGGGGGGGGGGGGGGGGGACCTAAGTTAGAGAAGAAAATAAAACTTTTCAAAAACATAGGTTTACAAATAAAAATTAGATAAAGTGTAATTAAAATTGGACCAAAAGATAATTAAATTTAGTAATAAGTGACATAAATGCAAAGAAGAACAAAATTAGCCCACTTTTTTCAGACCCTAATCCCCCACTTACAAATACAATTAAAACCATAAGCAAAGCAACGTTCATCCATGTTCGCTTCCGTTCTGCAGCAAAACTCTGTTCAGGACTGAAGAATGAAGAGTGATGACAACTGTGGCTGATTTTTAATGCAACCAACGATCACATGCGCTGACCCACCCACAATAAAATCGCACAAACCTAAAATTTGGGCGGAAATTATTAGTCTCACATTCCCACCTATCTCAATGACACTCTCATCATTTAAGTCCTTCAGCTACCACTTCTTTAGGCCTCCTTTCACTTTGTCTTCAGCTTCTTCACTTTCTGTCGCTCTCTCTCTAAGCAGGCGGACGAGCACTCGGTTTTGTGTCTGCTCAGCTCGGCCTTACTCGTGTGAGTTTTGCTCTCTTGGGTTGGAATTCTCTGGTTGGTTGTTGCTGAGAAAACTTTAGAAAAATATAACTCTAGAGGAAAAATAGAATGGAATGAAAGTTTTGGGTGTTACGTGTTGTGCTCGATGAAATGACTGACTAACTGGCCTGGGATGATTGCAGGTCTTTCTTTGGTTTAGCTGTTTTCTTTTCATTTCTCTAACGCATTTTCTTGGAAACCAAGGAGAGAATAAGTATGAATGTAAACATGCATGTGTTTATTTGTGATGCTGTTGTTCAAAGAAAATAAATTGAGAATGGGAAAGATTAGTGATTTGCCTTTACTCTTAGGTGGTCCAAATGTCCTTGAAACTATGTGGAGAGTCTCTTAAAGAAATTACAAGCCCCTTTCTTGTGCTGGGGTTTTGGGTTGCAAGGGACGATTTTTTGAAGAACCAAATGTTGTAACAGATGAATGTTAAATATCTCATGAAGTATGTTAACAATGCACTTTGTTCTATTCTACAGCATCACATTCTGGTACATTTATGGAGGTGGTCAAAGCAGTTGCAACACAGGGGTCTGCAGCTCTTCATAGTGTGGCTATTAGAGCTGATCAGCAAAGTTACAGTTACACACAACTCATTTCATCTGCATTGAAGATATCTAATATTTTAACCAGCAGTGACTTAAAAACTGTGAGTAATAGTTAATGTACTTTTATAACTTTGAGATAAAATACCACATTCTGGGTATGTGACTTTCATATTGAGTTGGAAGCACAATGGAAGTTCTGTAAGAAATGCAGGTATTCTGTTATGCTGATCACTTGTTAGTAATTGAAGTATAAGAATTCCTGGTTTGGTTCATTGATTTTGTAGCAATTTTCTTTTAGCTACCCCTTAAAGAAATTAATATTAAATCATTTACCGCTTTCATTTGATATTTAATACTGATTTATCATTATTGGTTTGTTCAGACTTCCAAACATGAAAATCATTCTATCTCTGTTGATGGCGTGGGAGGACATGGTCATCTTGGTGGAGCTCGAATAGGAATTGTGGCCAAACCTTCAGCTGAGTTTGTTGCTGGAATATTAGGGACCTGGCTGAGTGGAGGAGTTGCAGTTCCGCTTGCACTCAGCTATCCAGAGGTTGAGCTCATGCATGTGATGAATGATTCGGTGCGTAAAGGAATGCTTTTTTTTTTTTTTAATTTATAATGTGAATATTCATTTTTTATCTTTTTATCCTTAGAAGTGCCCCTGCCTTGCGTACAAGGGTTAGCTCAAATGGTCGCTTGTTTGGTGAAATACCAGAAGGTCGGCTGTTTGAATCTCCTCAATTACTTGATACATAGTTTTTACCAGCGGGATCGTGTATCTAGGGTTTACCCAACAGAGATGGGTTTCAAAGGGTCCTTGCCTTAAAGGGGTTACTCATCATTAAAAAAAAAAAATGTAGAAGTGCCCCTATTGGTCCTTCCCTAATTTTTGTGTTTGAATTTGTAAATGGCAATTATTGAAATCCAAACTTTATTTTCTTGTCAGTTTATAAACCTAGAATATTCTTTGGTGCCAACTCTGAATCCTTGCATTTTATCAGTCTTGGCCACAGATGGTGTTGGTCATCTTTGAAACAATAGCATGATCTTCTGTTTGACTTCAGAACTTTTTTATGAATTTTACTTTGCTTTTACTTTTTGAAGAATTGGTTTATAGGTGAAATAGTTGTTGATGCAGAAGCAGAAAACTAAAAACAGAAAAGAAAAAAAAAAAAGGCTGGGGC
Organism: Alnus glutinosa; assembly: GCF_958979055.1. Lineage (NCBI taxonomy): Eukaryota > Viridiplantae > Streptophyta > Magnoliopsida > Fagales > Betulaceae > Alnus > Alnus glutinosa. Next base: position 23,230,936 of record NC_084888.1, on the reverse strand, counting down.
TACTGTTCACATAACGGTATCTGATTGTTCATGACTCTCTCTCTCTCTCTCTCTCTCTCTCTCTCTCTCTCTCTCTCTAAAGATTGGAATTTAGTTATGAAATAAAATGGATGAAACTGAAATAGAAAATCTATGAAAATTAAATGGAGCTATTGATTCAAGGTAGCCCCTTCCTCCTCCTTTATTCATTTAAATAGAAGCCTATACAGGAATATTCTAGGTACTACGATAGCTATAAAAGGACACCTCGGTAGGACACCTAGCCTTCTTCTAGAAGGTTTACATACCAGTCGTCATACTCTTAGGAAATTACATATTACTACTAATTCTCTGAGGAAATTACATATTATTCCATACACATTCATATGTCCATTCTAACACTCTTCAAGCTGGAACATATATATGATATAAGCCCAGCTTGAAACAAATAAATTCTAATTGACCACAGCAAAAAGACTTGTAAACACATCAGCAAGTTGATCCCCAAATTTCACAAAAGGTGTAGAAATATCTCAGCTCAATATTTTATCCCGAATGAAATGACAATCAATTTCAATGTGCTTTGTTCTCTCATGGAACTTTGGATTAGAAGCAATGTGCACAACAACCTGGTTATCGCAATATAGAAGAATAGGTGTAGGAACTGAAAATTAAAAAGAAAAAAGAAAAAGAGGTCATGGTTTGTTCACGTCACTGTAGTGATACTGTTCATACCCCTGTATCTGCGTTGTTGGTATGGCATTTTAGGGGCTTTTATATGTATTTGAGTCCTTTTATTACTGCTATGTTGGAAACTGGAAGCCTTTTTTCTTATCTTTTTTTTTAATTTACTTCTCAAGGGTTAGGATTTAGTTTTGGCTAGAGCTTTTTATGGTATAAAATTGTGCTTAAGGATTTTAATTCAGATAATTTATTCAGTTTTGACAAAGTTTCAGCTAAGAAAGTTATTATATTTTATTTTATTTTTTGGCGTAGCTGTCTAGCCCGGGATCAGCCTTTTGGCAGTGGTTTTTATCTCCATCTCCATCGCTTTCTTTTTGATCTCTAAATGTCTCTAGCAGCAACTAGGGGTGTAAACTGCTCGCGCAGCTAGGTCAACGGCTCGGCTTGTCATGTTTGTCAAGAGAAAAGAGTCAAGCTTGAGCTCACTGCATAGGCTTGGTCTTCTAAGAGTCAATGAGTGTGCATCTAGCACAGCTCAAGCCTATATCTGAGAACAAGCTTGAGCTGAGCTCTGGCCTCGATATTTTTCATCAAGCCGAGCTCAACAAAGCAAAAACATAGCCCGACTCAGCTCATTGATAACCTTAGTATTAACAAGAGCTGCTTTTGTGGGTTTTCCCTATATAAGTGGTAGTATGATTGCTGTAAATTTGGTGGCACTGTATGTGCCGGAAGAAAGTTTAATTCATTCCAGTTTCCATCATCTTTGTTTTGTGATGTTCGTTTCTCTTATTTTTATTTTTTGTTTTATTATGGACTTGTTTTTATTGAACACTTATGCTTATCTTTTATAGGAAGTCTCCATGGTGCTAAGTACCTTTGATCATCATGAGTTTCTGCAAGAGGTTGCTTCAAAATGTGCTGCTCGATTTTCTCTTATTCCACCTGTTCCCAGTATTTCTTCGCAGAAAGATGTAAATGATCATCCACAACATGGAGAAATAGATGAATATGGAATTTTTCAGGGGAATATTGAGAACTCGAGTAAGATGGTGATATACCTTTTGAGAAATTAGAGATCACAGTAATAGCAGGGAACAAAGTTAAGGATATCATTTTTTCTCATCCAGTGCTTTGTCACTTCCAATGGTGCAGGCGAGGATCCGGCGTTAATTATATACACGAGTGGAACAACAGGTAAACCTAAAGGAGTTGTTCACACGCACAAAAGCATCACTGCACAGGTATGCACACCATGTACCTCATGAGTTTTAATTAAGCTTTTAAACCCATTGGTCCATGATAAACTACATATCCTCTTTGAAAAACCTCATGGTTGTCAGGTGTAATATATACATATCTGACCATACTTGTCTATATACACTTCATATGTTTACGATCTCAGTAGTTGTTCCTAAACATTATTTGATATCAAACTAGAAATCTTTTATGGTAGTTGAAGGTTCTAGAAATCTATAATTGTCTATAACTGTTCTTCAGAGTGTTTTATCTGAACATTTTGCATCTGGATGTTGCATGCTTTCAAATTCCAGAGTAAGAAGTAGTGCTAAAATCACCTTAATGAAGCTATTACTTGTAACTATGCAATATTTTCTTTTTTACCTGTGCTATCTTAATTTCTGTTTTATTTTTGCATTGATATTCGCTGCAACTTTGGGTTTCAGGTACAAACATTGACAGAAGCTTGGGAATATGCATCGGCTGATCAAGTTTTGCATTGCCTACCATTACATCATATCCATCATACTTTATATATATTTATATTGTGAAACTTTCATAGTTCTTCGTATGATTACAGCTTGAAGATATGCCTTTGTTTGGCTTCTTTGGTGCTGCTGTATAAAGCTTGATTTTAAATTCAGTGTTGCAGCAATCCTTAGCTTATATATACATGTTCATGGGCTTTTTAATGCTTTGCTAGCCCCTCTCTATGCGGGTTCAACGGTAATTTATTTTACTTTATGTTTTTGTTAGATCCATGATTGATGCCTTTTCCTTATTCCTTTTTCCTTCCCTCCAAGCCACTGTTTCCTCTTTCCATCTAGTTGAAGTATTGAAGTTCACTTTTGCTACTCAACTTTTCCTTGTAACATGTCTGATTCTGTTATTGAAGGTTGAGTTTATGCCAAAATTTAGTGTGAGGGGAATCTGGCAGAGATGGCGTGAGTCATATCCAGTAGATGGCACTAAGGCTAATGATGCTATAACTGTATTTACAGGAGTAAGTCTGGTCTTTATCTCAAGCATGTACATGTAAATACTGACCACTTTTTACAGTACATGTACAGTCCTGTGTACTCTAACCTTGCCTGAATAGGGGCATTGTATATTAAATATTAGTTACTGCTGCTTGGTGGCTTTTTTTTAGTTTTAAATTTTATTTTATTTTTTATTTTTTATTTTTTTTTATACCCTTCAATTACTTACTACGTTACCTTGTTGGACCTTTTTATGTACCTCTCGAAGTTGCAAGTTTATCTTTTTGTAGCACATTAGCTGTAGTGGGCTATGCCTTGCATTATGCGGATTTTGTTAGTTATATCTATCCTATACGGAGCAAAGAGTAGGCCTACTATTCAGTTATATGTCTTTTCATGGAGTGAACTTTAAGATAGATTGAATCTTAATTAGATTCTAATGCACAAAGTTTTTCTTATTATGTATTTAGTTTTAATATTAAGTGTTTATGCGTGCGTTAGTGAAATTGTCACAGTTGTGTGTTGATTTGGTAAAATGATTTATATAGGTTCCAACTATGTATACTCGTTTGATACAAGGGTATGTAGCAATGGATCCAGAGTTACAAGCTGCTTCTGCATCTGCAGCAAGACAGTTGCGACTGATGGTAGGTAGAAAATGTCATTTTCTGAGATGCAACTTTTAAGATTCAGTTCAAATGGTAACCATGAATATTTTGTTTGATGATTGACCTTCTACACTTAAAATGTTCAATTTTTTCTGCCTTTTTATTTTGTGGATTGTCCTCTACATTTTCTTCTGGTTGTTCCCATAGACAAAGCCAACTGATGAACTCACTTCTTTTTTCCTCTCTTTTCTTTTGTTTTTCCCCCCTTCCACAGATGTGTGGCTCCTCAGCACTCCCTCAACCTGTCATGCAACAATGGGAAAGCATCACTGGACATCGCCTTTTGGAAAGATATGGCATGACTGAAGTAAGTGAATTCTACTTCAGCTCCTATTTTTCACTCTTATTGTTTAACTTTATAACGGATCATATACTCTGTGTTTAATCAGAAAGTATAATTCTTACAAGTTGTGGTCTGATGTCTTTAGTTTGTCATGGCAATAGCAAATCCTTTAAAAGGTATGCGGAAGGCCGGCACTGTTGGGAAGCCATTCCCTGGTGTTCAGGTTAGTCAAGTTAATAGGAAAAAATTGATGTTCATTGATACTTTTTTCTCTTGGACTCTTGTCAGCAACATATCTGTGTTTGTGATAGGTCAAGATTCTGGCAGAAAATGAGAATGAAGATGGTACTGATGGGGTGGGTGAGCTTTGCGTTAAAAGCCCTTCATTGTTTAAGGAGTATTGGAAACTTCCTGAGGTACTTTCTAATATAATTTAATATCTTCAGCCCATCACTTTATTTACTTGTAATTGTTCAGTAGCTGATGATGATTTTTTTCAAAGTCCATTTATGATTACAGGGACAAATTGGTTTTTATTTGCGATTGGTAAGTTTTGCAGCCAATGGATTGAACCATTGACCTCACCCCTCCACTCTATTCCTAGAGGGGGAAGAGTTATTCAAACTTTTTTTTTTTTTGACATGTCCACACAAGAGTGGAGGGGGATTCGAACTAGTAACCTCCGTTTCATGAGGCGTGTTCTTCAGCCGATTGAGCTACTCCTTGGGGACTATTCAAACTAGATCTGTATTGGTGGGGACAACTTTCATTATTATCATAGCTAAATCTGTTTTGGATTTTAAAATTTGACTGGGCTTTTTAACCACTCCCTATTTATATTTTTGTGGGGAAACAAATTCTATGTTCTAAAGGACTTTGCGTCATCTAGTCTCCAAATGAAGTCTTGCTCTCATCATTCTCACAGCTTCTTCTGTATGTGTTATTGTGTTGGTCTCTTACAAAAATAAACTAGGTTATATTCAATTGCCTCAAATGGAGTGTTATGTTGTGTACTTTTCCCAGATTATTTCTTACCACTTACGTAGAGAAATGCATATTATACCTTTATAAATCTACATGGTTCGGTTTTTTTTTTTTTTTTTTTTTTTTTTTTTTTTTTTTCTATGGAAGCCATGATCTGATCACTGAGACATCATATACCGTATTTGCTACAATGTTCGTAAGTCCGGTTAATGCTTTAGATTTGGGTATGAATCATTTTGTGATAAGCACTCAAAAGTAATATGCAAGTTTTATTGGCTAGGTGACATATGGCTTAGGTGTCATGCCACCTTAGAGTTTTAGTCTATGAATATCTGTGAGGTGCACTCCTACAAGATTAAAGGATGACATATGCATTAGCAACCAGGAATTGGTATGACAGTGGAATAGATGCGGAAGATGGAATACTCATGCAAGATCTCTTTCGTAATGATTTTTTTTTTTATAGGTAACAAATGAATCATTTATTGACGGTGGCTTCTTCAAGACTGGAGATGCTGGTAAAGTGGATGAAGATGGATATTACATCATTTTGGGACGTAAGGAAATTTAGACTCTGTGCATTGTATTTTAATTTATGTTTTTCGTTTAATTTTTATCTAAGAGATTATGCACGAGACAAACTTTTTAATTTGAGATTCAATGATTTTTTTTTTTTCCTGTAGTATTTAGAGGAAGGGGAGTAGAGGTAGTTTATTAATAGAGCTATATTGAACTCCTACCATAGCAATTTGGGATGACACCCACAGGCCTAACGGGTTTTTTTTTTTTTTTTGCCTTTCTAAGTAATTAGAGAAGTAGAGGAGTAGATGATGCCCAAAGATCCAATGATGCTTGAATGTTGTTTTGGTCCCAATGCAATATGCCATGTGTAGTATATGTTCATAAACCTGGTATTATTGGTAAGGAACACATTTGTTTACCCATTTAACTCGGCATAAAATATGTGCAAGCCATTTCCACCCATTTTTGTTATGATTGGGGGAAAATATTAACTAGTTTCATTCTCTGTTGAATAAGACTATCATGCGAATTCTAGTTGTAAAACTTATTGTCTTTTATATGTTACGGGGTTAATTGCAGTTTCATATTATAAATGGGCCAAAGTTCACAATTATCTTATGCTAATTACAATATAGTATCAAGTTTAACCATATTAAAGTTTTCCATAAATCAGCTGTTACATGTGTATATGCTACGATAGTTTTGTGTATTTATCAGGTACAAGTGCCGATATTATGAAGGTTGGTGGATACAAATTATCTGCATTAGAAATTGAATCAGTTATTTTGGAGGCAAGTACTTCTCATCCTCTCTGATCCCATCGTATAGTTATTGATGTCCCCTTTCTTGCAGCACAATTTAATTCTTTTTCTTCTACAATTCACTCTTAATCAGAACATATGAAAGTGGTAAAACATGAAAATTGTTTCAAAAAATAAACTGACAATCACAATCAGAACTTCTCTTGTACAGCATCCAGCTGTTGCAGAATGTTGTGTGTTGGGCTTACAAGACAAAGATTACGGAGAAGCTGTTTGTGCACTTATTGTGCCTGATGCATACACAAAGAGGAAACAGGAGGAAGATTTAAAGCCTGCTCTGAGCTTGGAAGAGCTCTGCACTTGGGCTAAAGACAAACTTGCACCATACAAGGTATTGTAGCATGACCATCATTCACTTGTTTCCTTAGTATGGAAATATAGAGCAAAGCTCCAATTTGTTAAAGGAATGCCTTCTCTCCATTAATATGTATATACTGAAGCATGCCCTTTACACTTCCATAATTGATAATAAATAAGTTTCTGCTGATGGATCCTTTGTGTTGAGTTTGATATGCGGTTCTAGACTTTGAGGCCGTGTTTGGCACTGTTTTCAAACTTGGAGAGGAAAACTGCTTTAACAAGAAACCCTTGGGTGATTTGATTGGCTAGGCATGTGGTATGCCAGCTTACGGCATGTCTTCTGCAGAAGTAGTTTATGTGCTTTTGTAATTTATTTACTAAATCTTAAGTAACAATACTTTCCGTTTACTAATATATTACTGTCTCTCCAGCTACCAACTCGATTGTTCCTGTGGGACTCGCTGCCCCGCAATGCTATGGGAAAGGTGAATTGCTTTCACTGTATTGTTTTGTGAGAAAAAATATTGTTTCATCTCTATTCCTTACCTTCAAAACTCCTTAGGGGTATGTAGCAGTTCTTTTGTTTCACTTTCTTGATGTCTAATTCTAGGTGAACAAGAAAGAGCTGAAGAAAGTGCTGGCCGTTGAACAGTGAATGCATATTTATTGCAGATTGAAAGCGAAGCATGTAACAATCAGCTACATCAGCAACTTAAAAATACTGATTTTTTTTTAGCAACTGCTACATCGCCATGTCAGTTTGTAAAAAATATGTAGTGACTATAGCAGCACTCTTAAAAGTGTTTATGCAAGGTGATTCCAATTAATTTGATGTACAGTAATGTGAACAGATGATACAATATGTAACAAGTATACAAAGAACTAGAAATGTGTACTTTATATCAAAGCTGATAAGTTCCTAGTATGACGACCTTCTTTTTTTTAAAAGAAAAATATATAAACGGATCATCACAGTGGCACGATTACTTGTCGCTCAGCCAACATATGGTACACGTCTCATAACATGTACCTGATAATCAGAGTTACATTTAACAGTGGAATACGACAATCAATGTACAACGAAACACATATCAAAGCGAAAATTCATCTATATAAACATAACTGTTAATCAACAATAAGAGTCATTTACACGTCTATCTGTTTAAGGCTTCCATACATATTAATCTAATTACATACCCATAAGACCGGTTTTACAAAATACTAGTGTCACTTAGGATATAAGCCAACTACAAAAGTCTATCAAAAGGGGACATCCGAGTGTGCATCACTACGGCTCCAGTTATATGCCTCAGTCGCAGTACCTAAATACTGTGCTACGAGGTCGCCTTCTACATCCGCTAAACTTGCAGCCAAAGCATCAACATTTGTACCGTTGTGGGGTTAACTACATTCGTACAGGTGAAAGTATGAGTTCACCACCTTAAGTATAAATACTAAGGTCTCAGTAGTATAGTACTCATTGGTTTTCGCACTAAGCCAACCATTTTTATCATTAATATGTTTACAATAACGGCTATCAGTAAAGAGTAAGTTTATAAATATGTTTCTTAGCTGATAAAGTAAACCATGATAATATATGTTCGAAAACAATACATATAAATATAGTGTAAGGCTCAAACATTCCCATACGCAAGCTCTTCCGTACTTTTGAGGAATTGCAGGCATATGTGAGCATCTAAGCATTGAGTGTCAATACATTTCAACCGTATGCGCATAAGAGTCATTCGTGCTTTTGGGGAGTCCTGATATACACACACTCCCAAACGTGGTATCACTTACAAGCGATTGACATAACATTCCGAGTTTGTGCCCATGCATTTCTTTCGTTCTTATGAGGAATACGTGCATGAATACACTTCAAAACTTTACATCAATACAATGCACACAAAACAATCAATATAATCAATGTCATACAACTAGTCCGATATCATCTATATATGCTCCCCGTCCCATACCAGGAAACATAGACATACCAATACGTCTAGTACAATCAATTCATCCATCACAATGCTATGCATGCTTTTGTTTCATTTCTCGTTTCTGTCCTATAGGCATCGACCTTGTTTCTGAGGCATCAACCATGTTTCTAAAGCATCAACGCTGGGGATCATTCTTTAGCATTATGGCATCAACCCTTTATGAGGCATTGACCTCGTTCTATGGCATCAACCCATTATAAGGCATCCACCTCGTTCCATGACATCAACCCTCTATGAGTCCACCCATCCTAGGGATCATTCTTTAGCGTTTTGGCATCAACCCTTTATGAGTCCACCCATCAGGCATCCACCCTAGTAATCGTTCTTTAGCGTTATGGCATGAACCATTTATGAAGCATCCACCTTGTTCTGTGGCATTAACCATTTATGAGGCATCCACCTCGTTCTATGGCTTCAAACCTATTTTTAAGGTGTCTACCTTTCATTTCCACCCATGAGGCATCAACCCTAGGGATTGTTCTGCGTACGTGCTTCGTTATGCAAGTGTGTCAACACTATCTGTGCTTGTCCATGCTATGTGCTTCAACACAACTTGGGCCTTGTGTTCCTACTATGTGCTTCTGCACTACCTATTCTTGTGTCCCATTATATGTCAAATGCAAATCATCCAATTTCATACATTTTTACTACTCTTTTCCCATTTATGCATTATATTCTCATATTCTATTCTTTATGTTCCTTTCCTAGGTTAACATCTTCTATCTTAGTTCATTCATTATCTTTCTTACATTATATTCACACATTTCAAATCACCTATACTCATGCATCCATTAACAATTTCATTATCTTAACTCAATCTATCATTCATCCAATTGCCATTGCAACCAAGGACAACACAACAACCATTTCAGTTATTCTCCTATTCTCTTTTCTTACTATCTTTTCCTACTTTTCTTTTATTTCCTACTATTCATTTCTACAATTATTTTCTATCATTCTTTGAGATACAGCAAATAAGTTCAAGCACAATATCATTATCCAAAAATACTGTTGGCCTTGCATTAATCATATAACAAATTAATCTTAAAAATACTTTGGTTTCTCAGTGAATAAAATATTCATCTTGGCTATGTGGATATTGGCTCTACTAGGTTCTTTAGACAATGCTTCGCAATGTGCAGTTGTAAAATTATACATTGCACAACACTTAGCAATTTAGACTCTAAACAACTTAAATAGAACTTGAATCGCTCAAAAGCTACACTCATGGAATACCCATAGATTTTCTAGGGTTCCAATAAACTACCCATTAATATAAAAGTACTATCCCAACACAATACCCACTAACCCATAAGATTTACTTAAGGTTAGGCAACAAAATCACAACTTAAATGCATATCCCAAAAACTAGGGTTTTGGAAAACTTACAAAAATCCTTCCAATCACAACCTAACACTTGGAGAATGTTTAGGAAGCACCAAAACTAGCAAATCCTAAAGAATAATGAAGATGAAACTCATATATCTCAAGATTTAACCCAAAATCTCAATAGACAAGAGTTTACGAAATTACCTCAAACCAATCGGTAGAAACATAGATCGGGCTTCGTAAATCACGTTTCTAAGGTTAGATTTGAGGTGGGAGGTTTGGATTTTCGTAGATCAAGGGTTTTCTATGAAATCCCTAAGAAAATTGTGAAGAAGGGAGAAGAAAATAGGGAGAAATGAGTCCAAATGACCCATTCTCGCATTTATCTCAGGTGCCATCCAGACGGGTTAAGCAAGGGTCCGAACATTAAATCGCGTGCATCCTCAAGAGGGTCTGGACGAGCTGTGAATGTTAGCTCTCGGACTTCAGCGTTTGCAAGATGGTCTGAACGGGCTATGAATGTTAGTTCTCGGACTTTAGCATTTGCAAGAGGGTCCGAATCGGACCCTCTTGCAAACGCGTCCCATGAGGGTCCGGACAGCTTACAAACGGGTTGCAAACTCTGCAACCAGAATGTCCATTTGGGCATTCTTTTACACCCGGACTCGACCCTAAGTGTTTTCTAAGCATTTTCTTGACGTTTTACCAATTCTAATATTTTATTTAGTCTAATTTATATTTTCAATATCCAATTAATATCTCGGATATTACACCTAGTTCTTGAGATAGATTGGAGGTTGACTAAATGACCGATGGCCTTATTGGACTACAACTACATGCAACTTTGCAACTTCATTCAATTTGAACTCCCACAGAAAAGACTCCACACAAGTCTCCCAACGTGCAAAGTCTTCGCAACACTTCTCCCCCCCATAGAATGGTCCTTGTCCTCAAGGGTAAAAATGATTTGAATTGTCTCCACCCCTACCCTTGATCTTCATCTTCTTCCTTGAGAGAAAGAAGTCGTCAATTAGAAAAATCTTGCTACATCTATGGCCAAGGCTAATTAATTTTCATCACAATTGATGCATAATTACTTAATTCAATTACCTCTTTTTAGCTCATTATATGGTGCATACAGGGAGGTGGGACGAGCTTTCCAGACCTACAATTCTCGGGGTGTGCCCAAAATTATCCCTAGTCCCCTAGATGATGTTTTACGTATACAGTAGAACTACTTGTATTCTCTTGTTACTTTAGTTGGAAGATATGACAACCATTATTTGATGCACAGAGTTGAATACTTCAAGGGCACGAAATCAACTTTTAAAGACAACGCTTTTGTAAGATTTTATAGCATTATGAAATCTTTCCTTGTTCTAATTTTATACAATCTTGTTAGAGGTGCAGAGTCATATTGTGTAGCTCTAAAAAAAAAAAAAAAAAAAAAAAAGTGCAGACTCTGTAAAGTTTTAAAAAAAAAACAAAGCAGAGCGTGCCTCACTTAAAGTTATACAGTGTGTTTTGAAAAGGAAAGGGCCCCGTTTGGCAACCTCCTCCCCTCATATTAGGGGAGGATTTTTTTTTTTTTTTGGGTAGTAAAATGTGATTGATGTGATTGATGTGATATAAAGTAGAAATAATTTTTATGAAAAAGTGAAAAAGTTTTGTATTGTAATGAATTTTTTTTATAAGAAATTTTTTATTTAAATAGTAATAAAAAATTGTTGATATGATATAAAAAGTGAAAAAGGTTAGAATGTTTTGAAGTTGATGTAAAGAAAACCACACTGGATGGTGGACAAATTTTCCCCCTAATGAGTTCTTGAGGGTGGGTAACCAGAGTATAGGTAGAAATTTTAGCATGGGTAAGAAAAAAAATTTGGAAGTTGAGAGGGGCATGTGACCCCCCGACCCCCTTTCTCAACCTCTATTCTGAACCGCTTTCATAGTTTCAGAGTTTCTAACTCCAAAAGCAAATCAAAATCAATGCGAGTGTTAAGAATAGTGGGGAGCATAGGTTCTATAATATGATGAATGACTAGGATTGTTTTAAGATCTTATTAACCTAAACGTCGCCGTTTTAAACTCAAAGGAAATTGAACCAAACGTCGGAAGGCTTTTGGTTTGATGTCGTTCAAGAGTAGTGGGGAGCATCACTTTCCAGTGAACTTGGACTCCCACCACACATGCTGAAGTTCTTTCCTAACCAAAAAATATTCCGCTCTCTCACTGCTCTCTCCCCCATTGCATAATGATAGATTAGAAGAAGAAATTTGAGGTATTTGTCTCTCTCCCTTTCGTCTTTGTCTCTCTCATGAATCTCCCTCTCCCTCTCTCCCTCTCTCTCTCTCTCTCTCTCAAATTTTCTTCCTATGTTTCTACTTCAAAAATCAGTAAGTGATAAAAGAGTAGCTTGATTTTCAATTTATATTACTACCCATAGAATTTATGGTTCAAATGATAAACCCATCGAAGGATTTGGTTAATTTTAGGGTTAAATAGGGTTTTGGTACATGTGGTTTAAAATTTTTATTTTTTGCCCCATGTGCTTCAATTTATATCACAGATGGTACCTGAGTTTTGGAAAAATACCGAATTGGTATCTCCGTTAGTTTTTCTGTCCAAAAACTAACGGTATGTCACTTCAACGCCACTTAACATACTTCAGAACAAGACACCTATCCCAAATGCCACGTCATAAGACACATATGTGTCATTCACTGCCACACAGACAGATATATATATATATATATAGCTTTAAAAAATAAAAATAAAAACTGAAAAAATAAAATAAAAGAAGGGGTGGCTCAGGCAAGATGTCCTGGGGGGTGGCTTCGGCCACCCCTAAGAGCTTTTGGGGGTGGTCAAACCACCCCCATGAGTTCTCATTTACCAAGTATATATAATGATGCTACAATTGTTTATCATTTGGCCGAACCACCTCTGTCAAAGAAGAGAACAGGAACAAGGCCACAATCTGATTGTATATTTAATGATGCTACAAAGTTTATCAAGTATTATGAATCTGTGATTGATGGGTTCTCGTTTTAATGTGTGATTGGCTGTGTTTTTTGTTAAAATGGGAGCGAATGGGATTGATAATAGGTTTTAACTTTGGGTAGAAGTTCATCACATTTAAGCTACTTGACAAAATAATTCAATGACTTTTCTTAAGCTTAATTGAGTTTGGCTCTTGGGGTTGGCACCCTATTTTCTCTTTGGGGGTGGCCGAACCACCCTCAAACCGGCGGTGGGGGTGGTTGTGGTGGGGGTGGCACAACCACCCCCATCACCAAAATGGGGGTGGCTGAGCCACCCCATCTGGCAAGATGGGGTTGGCTAGCCAACCTTTCTTTTATTTTTTTTCATTATTTATTATTTATTTTTATTTTTTAAAGCTTTATTTTTTAAAAAAAAAAAAAAAAATGCGGCAGTGACATGGCACTTATGTGTCTTATGACGAGGCATCTGGGACAGATGTCGTGTTCTTAAGTGTGTTAAGTGGCACTGATGTGGCATACCATTAGTTTTTGGATGGAAAAACTAACGCAGGTACCAATTTGGTCTTTTCCCAAAACTCAGGTACCATCTGTGATACAAATTGAAGCACATGGGGCAAAAAATAAAAACTTTAAACCACAGGTACCAAAAAGGGGTTTAACCCTTAATTTTATGTTGATGTTAAAGATTTTGGCGAAGTGATCGAATACCATTTGTCACGTTATTCTTTTCTCTTTTTTTTTTCTTTTTTTTTTTTTTGTCATTTGATTGTTAATTGTAGATTGTAGATAAGCAAATAGATGAATATATGTGCCATGACAGGTTGGGTTTCTGTTTTGCTGTTGCAGTTATGGATTTCTATGAGTATATCTAATTGATGAACAAAATTTTTGGTAAATTGTGGTACGTGGTGGGAACCAAATTTTTTTCTAGAAGTTTTGAATTGGCCCCAAATGGTTAAATGAGTTCTGAAATGGATTGAGATTAAATTTGTAACGACCCAGGGAAAAGCACTAGTCAGATTTGCCCTATCATCCCAAAATGATTAGTCAATTTGGAGTTTTCCTAGAATCTCTTATAAAGCCCAGTTTCACCTAGTAACTAGGCAATGTGAGACTTAGCACCCATGAGTATCTTTATAAACCATTCACTCTATATAAGATGTTCATCTCTTCCCAACATGGGATCGGGATGTTATTGACTTCCTCATCAAGGCCACGTCATGCGGTGCTTCTGTACTACATGACATGGCGTTACTAGGTGGCTCTAATACCATTTTTAACGACTTAAGGAAAAGCGCTAGCCACATCTACGCTATCACCCCAAAAGGACTAGTCAATTTGAAGCTTTCCTAAAATCTCTTATAAAGCTCAGTTTCACCTAGTAACTAGGCAATGTGGGACTTAGCACCCATAAGTATCTTTATAAACCACTCACTCTATATGAGTTGTTCATCTCTTCCCAATATGGGACCAGGATGTTACAAACTCCCTTAAATCTCTGATGTCCTTGTTAGGGCCACATTAAGCAGTGCTCCAATACCACAGGACCTGACGTTACTAGGTGGCTCTGATACCATTTTTAACGACCCAAGAAAAAGTGCTAGCCACATCTGCGCTATTACCCCAAAATGACTAGTCAATTTAGAGGTTTCGTAGAATCTCTTATAAAGCCCAATTTTACCTAGTAACTATGCAATGTGAGACTTTTCACTCACGACCTACACCTAAAATACAATATTGTCCACTTTTGGCTCCCCCGAACGAGACTTCCTAAGAGGTCACATATCCTGGTATTAATCTCGCAGAATTACGCTTAATTGTAGAGTTCTGATAGGTTCATGGCTATCATGGCTTTAAAACGCGTTGTGTCAAGAAGATTGTGTTTATACATTTAAGCACATCCCCATTCCCAGGCGATGTGGGACGTCACAATCACAATCTCTTGGGACCAAGTATCCCCGCTGGCGATCCTTATGGGATCACCTCATTCTTGGTGTCCCATCGAGTGCCCGCTAGCGACCCTTATAGGCTTGTGCACGCTTCCCCCATCTCAAGCTGGTCAATGGCTCTGATACGATTTTGTAACGACCTAGGAAAAAACGCTAGCCAGATCTGTGCTATCACCCCAAAAGAGCTAGTCAATTTGGAGCTTCCTTAAAATCTCTTATAAAGCCCAGTTTCACCTAGTAACTAGGCAATGTGGGACTTAGCACCCATGAGTATCTTTATAAACTACTCACTCTATATAAGCTATTTATCTCTTCCCAATATAGGACTAGAGCATTACAAAATCCGCTCTTAAACCTCTAACGCTCTCTTCAAGGCCATATCATGTGGTGTTTCAGTACCACATGACCTGGCATTCTAGGTGGCTCTGATATCATTTTTAACGACCCAGTGAAAAGAGCCACATCTGCGCTATCACTCCAAAATTACTAGTCAATTTGGAGCTTTCCTAGAATCTCTTATAAAACCCAATTTCACCTAGTAACTAGGCAATATGGGACATAGCACCCACGACCCACTCCTAACAACAAAATATTGTCCGCTTTTGGTTCCCCCAAACCAGACATCCCAGGAGGTCACCCATCCTAGTACTACTCTTGCAAAAGTACGTTTAACTACAGAGTTATGATAGGTTCATGGTCATCATGGCTTTAAAATGCGTTGTGTCAAGAAGGGTGCATTTATACATATAACCATATCTCCATTCCCAAGCGATGTGAGATGTCACAATCACCATCTTTTGGGACCTAGCATCCCCGCTGGCAACCCTTATGGGATCGCCTCATTCTTGGCGTCCCAGCGAGTGCCCACTAGCGACCATCATGGGCTTGTGTATGCTCCCCCCATCTCAAGTTGGGCAATGGCTCTAATACCATTTTGTAATGACCTTGGAAAAAGCGCTAACCAGATCTGCGTTATCACCCTAAAACGACTAGTCGATTTAGAGCTTTCCTAGAATCTCTTATAAAGTACAGTTTCACCTAGCAACTGGGCAATTTATGACTTAGCAACTATAAATATCTTTATAAACCACTCATTCTATATGAGCTATTTATCTCTTTCCAATATGGATCGGGGTGTTACAAAATTGATGATTTGTTTTTTTTTTGTTATACCCATTAGTTGGTTTAACTGAAATTTGGTAAATCCTTGAAATTGTAATTGATTTGTTGAAGTTTGCTGAGATTCTGGGTTGAGGGAAGCTTGATTGCAATTTCTGATTGGGTTATTGAAGTAGCTGATTGTGGTAAACTTTTGATTGATTTTGTTGGTTCGGCTAAGTATGCCAAATGGCCAGTTGGTCTGCTATGGTCAAATGGAAGAAGAGGGGATTTTGGAGTTTTGGCTTTGTTTTTCTAGTTTGGCTGATTGGGAATGCTATTCTTAAAGTTTGATTTATAATACACATAATCAATTATCTCAATGTCATATTCTTATAATGTGAAAGACTTTCTAACAAAAAAAAGTATCATTGTTGTAGTCTACCTCCATTTCAAAGAAAGAAATGGCAGATGTTTAGTTTCTGAATTATGAAGCTTTATAATTCCCTTTTGTACAAAGTTACAATTCAAGAAAATTTAAGTGCATATGTTGCATGATAGTTTCTTGTGTTTTTTGTACAAAGTTACAAAGTACAGTGCGGCTGAGTTTGTCTAAAACATGGAAGAAGCAAGCCCTCCAAGATGCTAAGGAGTCCAACTACAGCAGGTCTGATGTTTGTAACAACTGCAACAGACAATAGGGCGCTTGCTCATTTATTCGCATTCACAAATATTGTTTCAACACAACAAATATGGGAAAACCAAAGCCTGCTTCCCAATGAGCAGAATCTGGCACCTCACCAATACCAGCATTGACGAATTTCAGAAATGTGGCATCAAACACTGCTGAAGATGCAGCTATTGTGGAAGATGCAGCTACTACCGAAGATCCAGCTATTAGAATGCTTGTAGCCCATGAGAATGTGTTGTTAGTAGCTCTGATTTTTATAAATGTAGTGTTTCTCTCAAAAGTGTAGTTACACTTTATTCAATTGTACAAATTATGTTGGATTAATGAAAATTTCTTATTTGAATGTTATAAATGTTGATGTGTTGAATTTGAAATGTCTATAGAAAATCATCGTAATTTTTATTATAGAGCACTAATTGTTGTAGTTCTACATGATGGAATTGGAATCAATTAACACTGCACATTCTTGAAGTTACATAAAGAAATTGACGTACATTAAAAGCTCTATGCACTGACATTAAACATTGAGTTGGAATATTACATAGAACAAAAGCTATAAGCATTGACTTCAAAGCATAATATAATGCATATGCATATACCAAAAAATGTAGGAGGTACAAGCAATCCGCCAATCCAACAAATGTTCCTGATAAAAAGAAATTGAACAACACCAACTAATGATTAGGAAAGAAATCCCAAATTGTCGTGTCATGGATGTTCAATCTTGTAAGGAGACTATATTTACTCGCGATATCCTGCAATTTTCTAAATGAAAGACTGTTAGTATTTTATGTAGGCAACATTTTGGTTGACAAAAACAATTTATGTAACGGTTGCATTTTAACAGGATGATCAGTTCTTTTTAGAATCTTCATGTAATATGGACAGTGTTCATTTCAAGTCATGTGACTGATCACAAGTTTCTAAAAGATGTCCATGAAGATTCCATGCAGTTTCCAAGTCAAAACAGCCGGTTCCTGTGCAACCGTTCGGATGGGCCTTTGAAGGCGTTCGGATGCCCCGCGGTGTCTAAAAGCTTCAGCGTTGAAGACGTCCGGACTTCAGAGCAACACCGTCCGGACGCTAGGTCAAGCTTCTCCAATTTATACACGGAGTTGGACTTCAGTCAACGCTGTTTGGGAAGTCTCTGCAAAACGTCCGGACAACGTGGCAACACGTCCGGACGCTGTCCAACATTTCTGAATATTCTGGACTTCCTCTACGAGCGCGAAAAGGAGTTACAGCGAAGACCGTCCGGACACTCGACCAAGCTATCTGGACGTGGACCTGTTATAGAAAGAATTGCACTATTCTGGAAGGCGGTCGCAGAAGACTGTCCAGACAAGGCTAACTTCCGTCTGGACGCTTGATAGCCAAAGTTCGAATTTGAGTAAATTGAGAATTTTTGTAAGCCTATAAATAGAGGGCTCTAGGCTTGTAATTTGTATGAATTCTGTATCAAATTCTATAGTGCTTAGAGAGGATGTTTAGGGAGAATTAAAGATCTGCTACCTCTCTAGCTGTTGCTAGTGTGTGCTCAACAGTTCGTGTGAAGTCTATCTTAGGAGTCTACCCTAAGGTAAAGGAATCCATCAAAAACCCCTTCAAGTAGGAGACTTGGTTGGGAAGCGTTTACGATGGGCTTCGTGTTATAGTTAAAGGTATGACTACTGCAATGAGTTTTGTGAGTATGAGTGCTTTGTAACTTGCTTGGGTTTGGCTGTCCCGGAATGGTTTTTCTCTTCACAGAGTTTCCACTTCGTCAACAAATATCTTATCTCTTTTATTTTTCATATTTAAGATATTTTGTTGCATACGAACACACACTTGTTTTTTTAGAAGTCAATATTTTATTTTCAAAGACAAATTACAATAGTCATAAATACTTGCATTATATATGCATTAAATAATTTTTTTAATAAAATAGTACCTGATGTAGGGATGAAGGGTAAAGACTACAAGGGTTATTAGCATTTGCAGAATGATGTATATATAAATCCTTTCTCATATATTACCGATCAATAAGCGTTGATAACATTTTTGACATTTCATTTTTGTCTTTACATTTTTTACAATGACTTTACAATTTTTTCAATAAAACCAAAATACCATTATATTAAAAAAAAAAAAAAAAAAAAAAAAAAAAAAAAAAAAAAAAAATTTTTAATTTTTTTTTAAACGAAATTTTTTTAAGTTCTTTAAAAAAACAAATGTTTTAATTTTTTTTTTAAAAAAACAGAAAACTATTTTAATTTTTAAATTTGGCCATCATTGGTTTTTATGTAGGGCTGTAAACGAGCTGGTTCAAGTTGAATTTTGGCATTCACCGACCGGCTCATTCTACTGGGGATATAATCGAGCTGATCCTGAGCTCAAGTAGGGTAGGAATCCTTTGTCCGAACTCGACTCATTGGAGACAAATCCTAACTCAGGATAGAGCTTGGGACTACTAAGCATGCTATTTCGAGTCGAGTCGAGTACTCAAACCGCTCGAACCAGCTCGAGCTCGGGACAGAACTAGAAAATCTAGAAAAATTTGAAGAACATAGAGGCTAAAGATCTTAGATTCTCAATTACCAAACAAGTAATTTTGGGCATTTACAAGCAAATTCAAAAAAGAAAGAAATATGCTTAAATAAAAGACTTCTCATACACCCAATCGACACAAAACCACCGTACAAAGGCTTGTGACTGGAGAGATGGCTACCCTGACATTCTCCGTGGCCGGAGACACCCAACGGTGGCCACGCCATCAAAGCCAGCAGCGAATACCCATCAACAACTTTCCTTAGATTCATGCTCACACTATTAATTCATCGCAGTGGCAGCATGCCGACACTCCCTTAGGCCAAAGATAGCAGTCCACTGCCACCACGAGTTGCGGTGGCCACCACCGCGCCAATGCCAACGCACAGTGCTGCTTATAGCTCTCTCTCCCTCTGTGTTTCGTTTCTTCTAGACTTCTCTCGTGTTTCTTCTATTCTTCTTTTCTATTTCTTTTTTCTTTTTCTTTTTTTCTTTTTCTTTTTTTATATATTTTTTTTTATATTTTTATGCCTTGTCTTTTCTTCTTTAAAGAAGAGAAGACTTGTTGACAGAGGGAGAAGAAATAGGGAAATGATTTTTCTACATCACATTATCCTACATCAATCCTACACCAAGACACATAGGGTATGGGACCTATGCATGTGGGTCCCATATGCATGGGTCCCACACCCAATGTGTCTTAGTGTAGAATTGATGTAAAATAATGGGTTTGTTTGTTAAGCTCATAGACAATACAGAATAGTGCCGGTCACTATTCACAATTTTTTTTTTATTTATTTTTACATTTTCCAATAACAATCAACATCAAAACATTCCCACTTTTTTCACTTTTTATATCACATCAATAATTTTTTATTACTATTCAAATAAAAAAATTCACAACAATACAAAACTTTTTAATTTTTTATACAAATTCTTTTTATTTTATATCACATCATCACTTTTTATTAATTCCAAAACTAACAACCTACTACTTTGTTCTGTTCTGTTCTTTGCCAAGCAAGTCCAATGTGATGTAGGAATAACACGTCCCGAAGAAAATATCTTCTCCCTCATTTAGCCACAGCCATTGTGGCATTATCTTCAATTTTTTTTTAATAATATATAAATTATTTGTATAATCAGTTTTGTTATAAATTAATTTTTTTTAGATAAATTATAAATTTAAATGAAAGATTAAAAATTAAAATCAGGTATTTAGGTTAGATGATTTATTTTATTATATTCTAATTTAGTAATTTAGACACTATATTTTTGTAAAATATTGTCAAAAAAAATTAATATAAAAAATTAATTAAATAATTTAGCTTATTGTGCATATATTTCTTCAATTATTAGAGTACTTTCAAGTAACAAGATAGACAAACAATAGATTTTATTTTTATTCTATTATTATAATTTGAAATAGTTAATTTTTTTTCAATTTAAAATCTTATTACACATACACAAAATGCACACATATATATATATATATATATATATATATATATATATATATATATATATTTAACATTACAATATAATTATATATGTTTAATCATTTTTTCTTTTAATAAGTGAAGTTCAATATGTGAAATATTTTAATTGAAATTAAGTAAACTATGACTATTTTTACTATAATATCACGCTAAATTACCAGTTATTCTAAATGCTTAATCTTGAAGAAAATGATAACCTATTAACTAATAAATGTAACATATTCACTAATAACATAGTAACTAGTAGTCTAGTACTAACATATTAATTACGATGTAAATGATAACTACTAACATATAAGTCCGACATATTATAATTATTAACTAATAAATAGTAACATATTAACTAGTAACGTATAAGTCTAAAATATTATAGTTATTAACTACTAGCATAGTAACTAATAAAGTGTTACATATTGACTAGTAACATAATAACTAATAATCTAGTACTAACATATAAATGGTGTACATGATAACTTGTAACATGTAAATTTAACATATTATAAGTTTATAACTAGTAACTAGTAACATATAAGTCTAACATGTTATAAATATTAACTAGTAAATAGATCAACTAATAAATGGTAACATATAAAGAGCAGTGATCCTTGCACAACAGTTGTGCACAACATGTACATAACTGTATATATATATCAAAGCAACCTATTAGCTACAGTTAACTTAATCAGCATTGGTAACAACTTACCATTAAAAAAAAAACTATACCTAGTAAATTAATAAGCCTTAATAGTTAATAACTTAATATATATTAACTTAGTTAATATGTTAGTATGTTAATAGTAATATATAACACACACATATATAATAATATAAATAATATACATATAAATATTGAGTAACCTATAGTTAATTATATTTACTTGGTATACATTAATTAGCTAGATAATATGTTAGTTTATGAACTATATAACTAGTTAGTCTATATATATAACATAGTAAGTTAGTAACTAGTAGTCTAGTAATATAATAATATTAGTTAATATCATATACGTTAATGTTAAACTATAATAATTTGTATATAATGTCACACACTAACAAGCAACATAATTACATATTAACTAACTCTCTTATTACTTATATTCTATGTTATATAATCTAGTATATATTAAATAAGTTATTATAATGTATTTATTCGATATATTAATACTTATGATAATGAATTAATAATTAATGATTAAGTTGTATTATATTCACATTTTTTAAATTATGTAAATCACAATGTCATTGTTGCACTTGCATATATTCATACATACATTAAGAAACTAAATATGGTATTAGTATGAATTTGTGTACATTATACTTATGTTACATTATACACCTATAATATTATAGTACTTGAATTATGTGATCCAACAATTTTTTAGAGTCCAATGATAAACCTTGGATCATATATATGATCATATTAATATATGCATATGATATAATATAATGATTAAATGATAAAATATTATATCATATGATCGTGTAATACTTATATGAATCATATGATCATATGGCGCAATGCTAAATCATTAGTTACTTTAATGCTAATCACTTAATTTAATAATATATGAATCACATTGTCATTGTACTTACATATATTCATACATACATCAAGGAACTAACTAGCGATATATATATATATATATATGAAGTTGTCTATATACTTGTGTGACATTATATAGTTATAATATTATACTTATAACTTATGAATTAAAAAAAAAATATATATATGATATGAGATTATATATAATAAATAAAAAGTAATGAAATATGATAATATAGATATAAATATTATGTAGCCTATATAAATGCTTATATATATAACGAGTTGGGCGAGCCGGGCGGGTCAAGCTCACGAGCCCCTATCGAGTTATGTCAAGGCGAATCGAGTATGTATCACTAACTAATAGAGCAGGTTTCAACAATAACGAGTGGGTTTGAACAGTGCCAAGCTTGAGTTCAGATTGCGCTTAATTGGGCGGGTATCGAGTTGGACCTCAAGCCCGACTGGCTCATTTACAACCCTATTTTTATGTATTTCTTTTTTATTTATTTTAGTTTTAGCTTTTTTTGAATTATTATTATTATGTATTTTTGTCGTTGGATAGAATATTGATAATCTTTATAATTTGGAGAGATATTGTCCAAATTAAAAATTTAGATAGACATATTATTAAGGGGTGAATAATTACAACTCCTCCACAACTTTTACACAATCTCTAAACACATTAGGTGAAACCCACGCATGCATCTCACCTAATATGAGGGGTTAAGGAAGGAAATCACTCCAAATGTGGTGGTTTGAAGACGTGGGTAAAGTAAAAAAATGAAACCTCCACCAAATACAACGAATATCGCACCTAACGCCAACGGTATAGGAAGACTGACGAGATCAAATATGGCCACGCGGTAGCGGCACTGCAACTCTGCAACAATTCAAGCACGCCGGCGCTCTTTATTTTTGTTGGGTTTTGGATAAATTAGAGGCCTTTCGACATGGCAGATAACTCGAACCGCACTGCTCTACTTGTTATCGACATGCAGGTCCTCTCTCTCTCTCTCTCTCTCTCCAAATTTGCTAATCTTTTTTATTTTTATTTTTATTTTTTTATCTGTAGAAAGATTTTATACACGAGGACGGTCTGTCGCGAGTGAACGGGGGCAGAGCTGTAGTCCCCAATGTAATCAAAGCCGTTCAAGTCGCTAGGCAGCGTGGTATTCTCATTGTTTGGGTACTTTCTTTCCCTTGCTTTGCCTTTTTACTTGCTCTCTGTTTGCCTAATTTGCTTGCAAAGGTTTGTTTCCGCTGAAAATTTAATACCGAAATAAGTTCAAATTTTCCTGAAAAATGGAATATAGAATATTAATTTGAGGCATAGAGATAGATGTAAAGCTTCACTTGGTTAGTATTTCCGGTGTTGCTTTGCTATGATCGTCCAATAAGAATTAGTTTACAAGATTTATCCTAAAGGATTTAGAGTATTAAGACCCGTAATTAGGAGTTTTCATTTTTACTATTAATTATTTCGAAAGCTTTTACCTGCTGTGAAACGAAATAATATCAAGGAAGAGTTCAATATTTCCAAATATTCTTCTAGGAATTATTGTTTTGGTAATTGGAGATCATGGTCCTCCTGGTTTGTTTATTGTTAATAATATTATTTCAAGATTTTGATGGAGAATATTAATGCTTCTCCTCCTAAGTTAACTTTATTGTAAAGTAGATAAATTAGCCACTATAATGTTTTAATTATAAGCTAAGAAGAGAGTTTGTGATTGTTCAGTGTCATTTTTTTTTTCTTTTTTCTTTTGCTCTATACATTGACTGGTGATAATGATGGTAAAAGTTGGGTAGTTGGGTTTTAGGTTGTTCGTGAGCATGACCCACTAGGGAGAGATGTTGAACTCTTCCGCCGGAACTTTTATGCTGCTGATAAAGTGGGTCCAATTGTTAAGGGAAGCGTGGGTGCGGAACTGGTTGATGGGCTGGTGATTAAAGAAGGGGACTACAAATTGGTGAAGATGCGCTTTAGTGCATTCTTTGCTACACACCTTCATTCTCTTCTTCAGGGTGCTGGAATTAATAACTTGGTTATCACTGGTTGGTAAATGTTTGAATCTGTAGAACCTTGTTTATGTTGTTTTATGGTGCTGCATGTTTTAGATTATGTTTACAGCTTCTACCGTATTGAATCTCTATTTCTAGGCGTTCAAACTCCAAATTGCATCAGACAGACTGTCTTTGATGCAGTAGCATTGGATTATCAATCTGTTACTGTTATTGTGGATGCCACTGCTGCTGCTACACCTGATATACATGTCGGTATGTATTTTCTGCTTTCTTGAAAAACATTGGACTGTACTTTGTCATTTGTTATATTTTGTAAGAGCATTCCTAGCAGCTTCCCCTCCCTTCCCATCTATTTTCCCTAAATGTAGGGAACAAAATTACTTTTTGGTTTCCTATGAAAAAGTACCCCACAATAGCTTCCCTTTACCATTCCATATATCATTAAAATATTAATTTTTACTTTTTCATTTTGTTTTTTTATTCATTTCTTTTTCTTCTCTCTCGTTCTCTCGTCTTCTCCGTCACACATAGATGCCGCCATTCCTTCCGTAACGCAAGCTGCAGAACCAAAACAAAGAACAATGGCTCTCTCAAACACAGCAACCCTTTCGTCAAAGTCATTGTACAGCAACACCCATACTGTCACACCAAAATCACCACCAACCCCCAGACTCTGTCACACAAAAATCTCAAATAGCGACGAAACCCCACCTCGAGAAATCGCCTTCGCGTTCTCCTTCGAAAAGGTCAACGCTTGGAGAGCCACACAAGCTTGTTCCTTCGCGAACCCATTTCCCGAATACGAGGGCGATTCGGACTGGATACGATGAGGGATTCGGAATTTAATGGGTACAAAAAGCTTTGTGTTTTTTGGTTGGAGGTTAAATTTCGGATCGGACTAGATACGATGGGGGATTCGGAATTGGTACGGATGCTGGAATCGGCGCAGGGGATATTGCTTGGTGGGTCGGTGTCAGACTCGGCGGTGGTGATCGCGACGACGTCGTTGGCTGTGGTGATCGGGCTGTTGGTCGTATTGGTGTGGAGGAGATCGTGGGATCGGAGTGGTGACAATGAGGTGAAGCCGGTGGTGGTGCTCAAGCTGTCAGAATGGAGTATTGCCACAAGGAAAAGAGGAGCAGAGATGGCAATCGAAGAGAGAGGAGCGGTGATGTGCAGAGAGAGAGAGAGAGGAAGAACAGATGTTCAAAGAGGAGAGGTTTTTTTTTATGAATAAACAAATGCTTGGGATTGCTACAGTGCTTCCCAATGCATTGGGAAGCACAGTAGCAATCCCAGGGAACATATAAGGGAAGGGAAGCTGCTGTAGGATTATTTTTTTGACTTTTTTAAAATTTTCCCTAAAATGTAGGGAAGGGAACCCATGTAGGGAAGCTGCTAGTAATGCTCTAAAAGGTTATATTTTTGTTTACCATCTGATACATGGATCTTGTAGACACATATTTTGAGAGAGTGTTAAAAGATATGGCATCTACTCAATGTCTAGAAATTGTAGACACCTGCTTAGCATAAGACATTGACATGCAGCAGGCTTTGCATTCAAGTAGTGTGCTTTTCTCTATATCAACTTGGAGGAATCTAAACGAGTTCATCCAACTCTATAGGCACGTAATGTGAAGTATTGATATGTTGTAACTAAGAGAGTCTTATAGTGAATTTAGCTGCCCAACACATTGGAGGGCTTTGTTGATCTAAGGGTTAGTGATTACTGATGTGAAGGTCATAATTGAAACTCGAAAGAGCTAAATGCCATATAATCCACCAATGAAGCTTTGAGAGAACATGAATTATCTGTCAAAGTGAAATGCTAGAAGGAAGCTGTAAAATGGCAACTGAAGCTAGGTAGTGTAGTGGGAGTGATAAGTAGGAGTTGTAAAGCAAACCTAGATCATTTATATGCATCAGTTTCTTACTCTGGGAGCAACATTTTTCAAGAGACTGAAAATTGATAACTTCAATCTTTCATGTTTCATCCTTTGATAGAGAAAGAAAACAAGTGAAAAAAAAAGTTTTTTTTTTGGTCTTTTGAGAGGTGGGAGGTAGCAGGAGAAAAGTGTTAGGGTCGAAATTGATGATTTTATGGAAGTTGGGTCATAATCATGAAACTTGAAGATGTCCAATACGGAGTTTAGAATATAGTGAGACTGGGCTCTTGTTGGCTAAGATAATCAACGTAAACTAGAAACAAGTCCCGAAAATGCAGAATCGGTAACTTGTTGAAAGGAAAAACCGGATGACGCATTTTTAGCACTATAAAATTGCTCCAAAAGTCATTTGCTCTAAGAGAAACTGTTAGCACTGGTTCTGCGTACCCTGGCCCTAACCATGTCTCCCAATGCGATACTTCCCGACCATTCCTCTATAAATGGTTACCGAAAACATTAATGAACTACTTGTAAAGAAGTTCCTCTGAAAATACCTTGAATCAGATATGTACTTCCGTTCAAGCATGATGGGTAATGGGCTATCACTTCTTGCAAGGAGTTTTCTTTTTTACTCTTGTGTTTGTAAATATATTTGGTAGTATTTTATAGTGCTCAATGACTTGTTTTTGGTCTAGCAGGCAGACGCAGGTGTATTGTATTACATATTTACATTTAATTAATTTTCTTTCATTCTTGTCGCACTTTCACTTCTTATAATTTATTTACTTCTAAAGATTTTAGATTGCTAAATGATACCCATAACCGAAACTGACATGAAATCTTTGAATCTTCTGAACCAGCCAACATTTTTGACATGAAAAATGTCGGAGTTGCGACCCCAACATTACAGGAATGGTGCGAGTCTAATACTTGATCTGTCTGGCAGCAAAATCATTTTCGCCCTGCCTCAAGTTCCATGTTTGTACTTCTACTTGTGAAAAGTGATTTCTCATTGATACCCGTCACTTCACTGTATTGTACTATTTGTGTGATGTCTCACATTCCAATATATTGGACTAACAGCAACTTATTTATTACCTCTAATGTTTCTGTTTCCTCAAACCTTCTTATTTGGGAGGGAGGAATTGTGATGCACCTCTACTACGAGCTGCTTAAGAGTAGGCCCCCATCTTCCAAAGTTCCTAGGGTTTCTATTGCCCACCTTGGAGCGCAGGCAATCAACATTTTTCTATCTGCATGAGGACTCCATGGATTATATTCGCCAAAAAGTATGACGGTTAGGGATTATTGTTGAGTGCAGGTGGGGGTGTTTGTTGGTTAGGACGGATTCAATCCCATGCAATACTTAAGCTATTGCATGAGGTGCAAATGATTTTTTTTAACCGTTCATTTTAAATGAATGGTCAAGATCTTGCTTGAGGCGACTTCGAGATTTATTAATTGTATTTAACTCGTAGAGTGTCATCGTAACATCCGCGGGCTTACTTAATATGTAAGTAATATGAAGACTTACATCTACTTATGATCAGATAACAATGCAGCGAAAAGTATCTCTCCTTTTTCTTTTTCTTTTTTCACAATAGCAATAAAACTTAATGTTAATGTCAAACAATCATCATTACTGTTATAGACCAAATAACATGTCTAGGTTATCAAATAATACAAGTCAAGGATACATCGAAATCTTAAAAATGTCATAGAGTCGAAGGTAAATCCTCAACGGCTAGGATGAAGGCTCAATACCTGTGATGACTTGTATATATATAAACAACACGAATCATCACAGTGGTATGATAATTAGCCACGAACCAATCTAAACACAACACAACTTATAACATTAACTAAAGGAAAATAGTTATAAGTTTACAACATCCATAGCCATTTAAGTCTAATGATATGTCAAAAAAAAAAAAAAAAAATAGTCTAATGATTAAAGCTTAATCACGTATCGTTTACACATCAAAAGAATGGCTATACAAAATGTGTCGCGTACGATACTACCATAGATAAATGTACTACACAAAAGTGGACTATCCACAAGTCCAAAACAAGAAACAAGCCGTGCCTAGTAGAAGAGTAGCCCATAAAAATTCCTTCATCACTTTTAGCATCAAACTTGCCTAAATTTTTTCAGTCTCAAAGAATGTAGCATGTGCTTTTCGAATACCCGAAAATACTTAACTGTAGGCTTCTTTCCCCACTATAATTCATATGGAGTCTTGTCAGCCTTAGGCCTTAAATAGACTCGATTGATGATGTGGCAAGCATTTTTGACAGCTTCTCCCTAAAAGTGTTGAGATAAGTTCTTGGCATGGATCATGACCTAAACTATGATCCATGCCAAGAACTTATCTCATGAATCACCCTAT
The DNA here is from genome assembly GCF_958979055.1 of Alnus glutinosa. Lineage (NCBI taxonomy): Eukaryota > Viridiplantae > Streptophyta > Magnoliopsida > Fagales > Betulaceae > Alnus > Alnus glutinosa. The sequence continues at coordinate 23,202,532 of NC_084888.1, read as the reverse complement.
TTTTCCGTTCTATTACACCATTCTGTTCGAGAGTGATAGGAGAGGAAAATTCATGTTGAATACCATGTTGATTACAAAATTCCTCAAAGCTGGAATTCTCAAATTCTCTTCCATGATCACTCCGGATTCTCATGATATAACAATTTTGCTCAATTTGGATTTTTTTGAACAGTTTTTTAGCTTGATCAAATGCATATGATTTTTCCCGTTGAAGAAGAACCCAAGTCTAACGGGAATAGTCATCCACAATAACTAAGATATATTTCCTTCCCACCTAAACTGGTTGTTCTTGTAGGACCCATGAGATCCATGTGAAGAAGTTCTAGATTTTTGGAAGTGAGAATACCTAAAGTCTTCTTGTGTGATGCCCGAGTCTGCTTCCCCAACTGACATGGTCCACAAATTCCCTTCTCAATTTTGTCTATCTTGGGTAAATCCTTGATAGCTTCTTTGTTGGCAATCTTGATCAGATCATTGTAGTTCAAGTGTCCCAACCGTCGATGCCAAAGCTCACCATTATCAACTGTGCCTTATTGCAAGTGATTTGAGGATCTAAAGTAATGCTAGACAAACCATAGCAGTTATCCACTATTCTTTCTCCTCCCATAAGCCATTTACCGTTACAATCAAAGATATTGCATTCTTCCTTCGAGAATTGCACCACAAGTTCATTGTCACAGAATTGATTGATGCTGAGTACATTTGCTTTGAGCCCTTCCACATACAATGCTTCTTGAGAAGTAGGAAATCCAAGAATTTCAATAATGCATTTCCCATTGACCTTGGATTGATTGCCATCTCCATAGGTGGTCTTTCCACCTCTACCTTCTTTGGGAAAATGATAGGTGGTGGACAAACAACCGTCCCCCATGTATCACTGCTCCCTTCTTTGAGCTCCTTAAAGAGAGTCTTATCACCTGCCATATGTTTAGAGCATCTACTAGCCAAATACCACAAACAAGTATCAAGCACATTTAATGCAGTATGAACAACTAGGCAAATGTGATCTTCCTTTTTAACCCATGCGTGTTTATCTTTGGAATTTCACTTATCAACTTTATTAGTTAACACGGCAGGACTTTTCCATCATCAGATTTAGAAAGAGCAACTAATTTTTCACTTATAATATGAACTTATTTACTTCGTGCTCTTAATTGATTCTCAATCTTAGGTTCATCTTCCTAGGAACATGCTGTTTAGCCCAAGGTTTTTGTGAATGGATTTGAAAATAATAAGGTCGAGTATGACCAATGATACCACTGTGATGACATGTAGGAATGAATTTAGACTTAGATTGCTTTTTGACTGGTATTTTAGATTCAACATTTACATGATCATGCAAACTGACCATTTTTCATTTATCCACACAATCAACATGAGATAGATTATTAGATATTTTAGACTTAACAAACAAAGTTTTTGAAGTAGAAACATGTAAAGAAGAAGCAACAAATTTATCAAAACCCAAACCAATTTTGTGAGATGGACATTTTTGATCACTTAGTATTTGAACAAGTTTATCATTAGATACCACTATCCAAATACCACAAACAAGTATCAAGCACATTTAATGCAGTATGAACAACTAGGCAAATGTGATCTTCCTTTTTAACACATACGTGTTTATCTTTGGAATTTCACTTGAAAAATTAGTGTGACTTCTAATATAAACAAGTGTGTGCAATAGTGTGCAACAAAATATCAAAATGTGGAATTAAAGGAGACAAATATTTTGTTGACGAAGTGAAAAATCAGTTAAGAGAAAAACCACTTTGGGGCAGCCAAACCCAGGATAGCCACTATTCAGAAGACAAAGCTAGTTACAAGGTAGTAGCACTCACATACCCTTATACAGTGGTCGTACCTTGAACTCTAACGTGTAACCCAACACGAACGCCTCCCAACCAGGTCTCCTACCTGAAGGGGTCTTCAATGGAATCCTTTACCTTAAGGCCAACCCCTAAGATAGACTTCAGTTTCAGCACAGGAACAACACTTGGCAACGGCTTGAGAGTGAGCAGATCAGCACAGTAACTCTAAAATATAGCTCTCTAAGCACTATGGAATTCGCCACCGAATTCTTGCAATTCTCAAGCCTAAGGACCTCTATTTATAGGCTGCAAGTTCAAATGAGCGTCTGACTTGATAAACCTAGGCGTCGCGGGACAATGGACATAAGGCGTCCGGACGAACAATTGTGCGATCGGCTTTCCAAAATTTCGCTGAAATTCTTTCCTGATTTGAGCCGCGTCCAAACGGTGTTCCCCTGTCGTTAGGATGGTCGCATTTCAACTGCATGCAATTTCCATATCAAGGCTTCATGCATCCAGACCAAGGGAATGGTCGTCCGGACGGTTGATTTGATGCACACAATTTCCATATATGTAGCTCGTACGTCCAGACCATGAATGCTATCGTCTGGATGTCTGAATTTTGAATGCGCAACTTGCCTTATGGATGAACGCGTCCGGGCGGGAATCCACATCGTCCGGACGGTTGCAATGATCTTCCCATATATGTGTTTTGGAAAGAAATCCCATAGCTGGTTGAACACTGAGTGTCGTCCAGACATGCTGCTGAAACATCCTGACAGATGCAAGCTAGAACAGTTCGAAGCTTCTTGACATAAAGGAAGATCTGGACGGAAAGTTCTCGTCGTACGGACGGATGATGTTTTGGATAGTTGGGCGTCCGGATGGTATATCACGTCATCCGGACGAATGTTGCTTGTCTGATGAGCGTCCGGATGGAATACCACGTTGTCCGGACGAATGAAAGGGATCTGACTACACTGTCTTGAAATCTGCACAGAATCTTCTAGAAAGATATCAATGAAGAAGACTTCTGAAAACTGACTGAACCCCTGATTAAAAGCATCATTGTTTATGTTACTGACTGATGAGTGTCCAAGCGTTTCACTAAGCCATTCGGACGATAAACTCGGGATTCGACTTTTGCTGAGCTGTAGACTTTGCAGAGTCTTCTTGGAGTCTGGAAATTCCTTCTTGATTCTTGTGACACTGATCTTGTCATAATAAGGCCATTTCCATATCGAAGAAATATACTCTGAATATTTGAAGACTCTGAACTGATATGTCATCCCTGTGAAATCAGCAACATTACATAGAAGTGATTTTCTCCACCAGAATGCAGCCAACGCAAAAACTGACATCACTTATCAACTTTATTAGTTAACACGGCATAACTTTTTCCATCATCAGATTTAGAAAGAGTAACTAATTTTTCACTTATGATATGAACTTGTTCACTTAGTACTCTTAATTGATTCTCAATCTCAGGCTCATCTTTCCTAGGAACATGATGTTTAGCCCAAGGTTTTTGTGAATGGATTTGAAAATAATAAGGTCGAGTATGACCAATGATACCACTGTGATGACATGTAGGAATGAATTTAGACTTAGATTGCTTTTTGACTGGTATTTTAAATTCAACATTTACATGATCATGCAAACTGACCCTTTTTCATTTATCCACACAATCAACATGAGACAGATTATCAGATTTTTAGACTTAACAAACAAATTTTTTGAAGTAGAAATAACATGTAAAGAAGAAGCAGCAAATTTATCAAAACCCAATCCAGTTTTGTGAGATGAACATTTTTGATCACTTAGTATTTGAACAAGTTTATCATGAGAGAATTTTTTCAAATGACTCTTTGATTCATTCAATTCATCTTTCAGGGACTTTACCTTTTCCATAAATTTGCTTCTTTCAATTTCAAATTCTTTAAGCCTTTTCACATTTTGTTTGTTTAGATCTCTTAATTCGGAATATTTCACAAACAATTTATTTTAGGTACTTTGGAGCTCATCTTTTCTTCTGATTCACTATTTTCAGAATAATAGTAATTAGACATATTAAAGAGGAGTCTAGGATTACACTCAGGAAATTAATCCAAACAAAGTGAACCCGCTTGAAAAATAATTATGGACTCCAAACCAAACACAACCAAATAGATAACCAAATATGTAAAGCAGTAAAATAGTTAACATATTGCTATAACAAAAAAACAGCGAATTACAAAAAGTTCGTACTCACAATACCTTTGCAGTAGCCACTCTCTTGAATTATAACAAGCGACCCACTTTTTTGCTTCTCTCCTAGACCCTTCTGGAGAGTTCTTCTTCTTGATCTTTCTTAACTGGAACTCTAGTTGGCTTCAATGGTTGACGGTTGAACAAACAAACATAAACACTCTGAGAGAGATACATAATTCTGTTTAAGTCTAAAAACTTCTCTTGGCTCATTAAATTCTATATTAGAATTCTTAAACAAAGACTGACTAGAAGCCCCTTTAAATAGGCTTTAGAAATCCTAAAACAAGTTAGGAACAAATTTCTAGGCGGTGGCATCTGGACATGCAATGCGCATCCGGACACTAATCAGAAAGAAAAACTTTATGTGAAGCGTGTCTGAACATGTAGCACTAGTATTCGGACACTTGCATGAAAAATACTTCTCGGAAAGTTGTGTTCGATGGGGTGTCCAGACACCTTAGAGAATAGGCACTCTCCAGAAGTCGCGTCTACTGACCTGTTCGGACATTATGTAGAATATAAAGCTCTCTGGAAGTTGTGTCCACTGGCTGTCCGGACATATTAAAGAACATGAGCTCTCTGTGGGTTGTGTTCGGACACTACTTTTGGTTGTCTGGACACTGAAGAAAGAACTTGAATTCTAAATGCTCGAGATGCCACTTTCTTCAACAAATAATTAACCTTTTGTCAAATGAATGTAGCCAATATCAAAAACTAACATGCTCTGTTCCATTCAAACAGATATATTTACTAATACATTTAGTCATGAAACATCATAAATCATGTCATACATTATCATCATGTCATGCTTGCCTTCCCTTGGTTTTTAATGTTTTGTTACTGATGCCGACGAGACTTCAACCTAAACAGTCTTACACTTGAGCTGCCTATGGGACTTCATCCTAAACGGTCTTACATTGCCTTGTGCCGATGGAACTTCAACCCAAACAGTTTTGTTGCTGATGCATGTTTTGACTTTTAAATATACTTGGAAGTGCACGAATCGTTTGCAATAAGGGGTTTTGCAAGTGTGAGTCGATCCTACAGATAAATAGTCAAAAATCAAGGTTTTGTTCAACTAACCTCATTTTAACCTTGTTCCAAATGTTGAGGTTCAAACATGCAAAATAACAACTAAGTTAAAGATGATGAAAAAAAATATATAAAAAGAACTAAGGCTTAAGAATCCACCAAACCAAATCCAACAACACACACTCTTGTTTTCCAATTGAACACCCAAAGAAAATTTGAGTTTTGCATTGTTATTTAAGTATTTAACCATATATGTTAGGACTATTTAATGAGTCCAACTTAGATCACAAAGAGTACTCATTTGAAATCAAATCATCCATTGAACCCATTCAAGGAACAAATCACAATGGATACCCTATTTCAAACTGACAACTCGATGTACCCGTTGGTTGAAGCACATCAAATACCCTACTACTTCAATGAATTCGCATTCACACTAAGGCATAAGTAATAAAAAGAATGAAACTTGAATTACATTTCAATAAAAGTTGGAATATATAAATAGCATAACAAGAGTTTGAGTGTTATCAATGGTGAGGCTTCATCCTCAACCGTAGTTGATGGTTCTATCCTACCATGACTAAAAACACTACAAAAGCTTGAAGAAACAACATAAAATTAAATGAAACTTAAAAGTAAAGAGTTACAAAATGAAAAGAGCTACTGAGACTAAGCTAAGACTGAAGAGAAAATGGCCTAAACTACTGCCCAACTCATTGGGTTTCAAAAGGGAGAATGCTATGGCTTTATAGAGGAGCATTAGGGTTTGAAGGCCATGTAGAAAGACTCATCTACCCCTCTCTAGGGTTCCTCTCTTGCAAGAGACAACCAAAGTCACGAAACCAGGTGCTCTACTGTGAAAATCAGAAGGAGAAGTACTTTTGTCATAAGAAATGGTCTGATTAGAGTTCTAGTACAATCTACATTTTTGCTAGTTCTGCAGGGTGCGCTCGAGACCAACAGGTCTGCGTTTGAGCTCACTAGGGCTTGAATGACTTCCTTGCATGCACCATGGTGCTCTGATGGCTGCTGGTGGGCAAGTATGCTCGAGCCTAGCAGGGCTGTGCTTGAGCTCACTTAGCTGAAAGGCTCTTTTGCGGCTCATCGTTGAGGGCTGATGGCATGTAGTGGGCACGTGCGCTCGAACCCAGCAGGCCTGTGCTTAAGCTTATTACCTTGAAATCCAAATTTCCAGCCTTTTGTGCAATTTTGCCTCAAAACCTCCATTTTTCACTTAATGACCTGCAAAATGCTAAAACTCTAAAACTACATAATACTTTGGAAAATAACAAAGTTAAAGGCCTAACAAGTGCAAATTAAGGAGTCCAAATATACAATATTTGGCACTCATCAAATACCCTCAAACTTACATTTTGCTAGTCCCTTAGCAAAACAAAATAAAAAATAAAATCAAAGCATGAAACATAAATCCTCTTTCGTGGGAGAGACGATTGTATTTAGAGTATACAACAAGCCTTTTAAACCTCTAGAACTCCCTAGTGGACGAGTGAAGTCTCGTGAGGGTTTGCCAGAAATGATACCCACAAACATTTTAAAGCACTATGTTGTCAATCAAGCAATAATCTTCACCCAAACACATGGTTCACACATCATGAGCATGTTTAACAAACTAAACATCACATTATCATGGCATCAAAAATCGATCAACTCATAGCAGAAATTTTTGAGACAGTACATGTTCAAATAAGTGTAAGGTGTGACTAACATAGACTTATGAGGTTGCAACTTTTCTCAAAGCATGTGTACCCAAAGACTCACAGGAATTCAATCAAATGAAAATAACCAAGGCTTTAAATTAAAATGTGCAATTATTTATTTATTTATTGTGTAGGTTGTGCAATGCTTGACTCTCTTTAAGCTTTCTAATTGACCTATGTAACGAGTGTTGGGCTAGCGACTCCCAAATCAGATGGTTTTAGGGCACTAGATATAAAAACATCCCAATGGTTTAATTACTGAAGTAAAAAGGGCTATGAAGTCAAACTAGCCATACAATCAATCAAGTTGAAATTCTCATTGTTAGTATTTTTGGCCTCATTCTGGACAAAATCACTTGTGTGGGTATATATGTTGTAAACAGGGATTCCACTATTCAGAGCACTCTTAGAAGACTTTGCACTGCGTAAAAGATCAAAGATTTCGGTTCCCTGTCAGCCGCTCGAACGATCGAGCCATCCCGTCCGGATGCACACCTGACCACTGTTCCATCCGTCCGGACGACGTGCCATACCTTCCGAACGCCAGTCAGACCAAGCATCATCCGTTCGGACGACGTGCATTTCCGTCCGGACCCTCCACTATGTCGAGAAGTTTCAATCTAGCTTGCATCCGTCCGGACGTCTCAGCAGCACGTCCGGACGCCTCTCGGTACTCAACCAGTCTCAGATTCTTTCCAAGTTCCGATAAAGGAAAGATCGATCAACCGTCCGGACGATGTAGTATCCCGTCCGGACGCGCGTCTCCTTAAGGCAAGAATTGCAATTCAAATATCACCGTCCGGACGTCAATCAGCCTTGGTCCAGACGCGCATGCAACTAATATGGAAATTGCCGATTCGACTTCAACCGTCCGGATGCGCGCATAGCAGATATGGAAATTGCGTGTTGAAGTTCAGTCGTCTGGACGCTCATCCCTCATGGTCCGGACTCGCGAAGCCTTATAAGGAAATTACTTGAAGCGGATGTGCGACAGTCCAGATGATGTGCCATCTCGTCCAGACGCGGCTCTTAAACAAGAAAGATTTCTCAGCGAAATTTTCGGAAAATCTTGTCGCATAGTTGTCCGGACGGACGGTCATGACCATCGTCCTGACGGTACCCAGCTATATTTTGCCTGACCCACATTTGAGCCCCCAGCCTATAAATAGAGGCCCCTGGGCATTGAGAACTGCAAGAATTCGGTATTGAATTCCACAATTGCTCAGAGACGTTATTTTTCCTCTGAAGCCATTGCAAGTGTACTGTTGCTGCGCTACATCTGAAGTCTATCTTAGGGGTTGGCCCTAAGGTAAAGGATTCCATTGAAGACCCCTTCAGGTAGGAGACCTGGTTAGGAGGCGTTTGTGTTGGGTTACACGTTAGAGAGCAAGGTACGACCACTGCATCGGGTATATGTGAGTGTTACTATCTTGTATCTAGCTTTGTCTTCTGAATAGTGGAATTCTTGGGTTTGGCTGCCCCGGAGTGGTTTTTCTCTTGATTGAGTTTCCACTTCGTCAACAAAAATCTCTGTGTCATTTACTTTCCGCTGTGCTTATTTTTGTTGACACTTTGTACACACACTTGTTATTTATTTAAGAAGTCAATTTCAATTTTCAATTGGTATCAGAGCAGGTACACTCTGTTTAGGATTTATTTCTTGAGTGTGATCCTCATCTCTTATGACTTCTATTTTTTTTTATTACACCGTTTATCATGGATTTCTCTCAGTTATCTAAAGAAAATCATGATATTGAGCTCTCTAAAGTTTTTGCAAAATTTGATAAACTTATTTCTCCAAAAGAGCTAAAAAAGGTGAAGCAAGAAAAATAGTCATTGATTGTTCAGTTATCTGAATCTGTAATGCCCCGTATTTTAAGAGATTGAGTCAAATATCTTAAAATACGATTTAAGGCCTAATAATAGGAATATCATACATATGAATATTTGTGGAATAAATATTCATCAAGATGGGTATAAATATTTAAGAAATTAAATATTTATCAGAAATATGTGTATAAGTATATAAGAGTTAAATGGATTAGAATTAAACTAAGTCTAATTCGATCGATCGATTATAGAGTCGATCGAGCGATTGTTTAATGTCTTAAAATCGATCGTGCGATTAGAGAATCAAACCCTTATTAGAAGTCAAAATCGATCGATCGATTAATTAATCAATCGAGCGATTTAGTTATGTAGGTGCTGAAACGGGTGAAAATTTGGCTAAGTATATTGAATCGATCGATTATTTTATAGTGTTACAAGTGGATCGATCGACCTACTGTTCAAGTAGATCGATCGACTTTCTGCAGAAAACAGATTCATGCACCGAATCTCCGAAAATCTGGTATTTAATACCAAATCTCCCCAAATCTTCTCCCCAGCCGTTAGATGCGATCGTTTTGGAGCAATCTTGGCCATTCATTTCACTATAAAAGGAGCCCAATCCTTTCCTTTGATCACACATCTCATTTCTCTCCCAAAACCCTCTCAAATTCTCTCCCAATCTCTCTCAAATTCTGTCTCTCTCTCTCTCTCTCTCAGTTTGTCCAGTAGAAGCAAGGTAGAAGAAGATCAGAAGAAGCATCAAGGAAGCTCTCTTTCTTGTGGGTAATCTCTCTAGTTCTCTTTCTCTCTTTCTCTCCCTCTCTCTTCTCTCTCTCGGTTACTTGCAGTAAAGAAGAGAAAAAGAAAAAGAAAGAAAAGGAAAAGGAAAAGGAAATGATATTTAGTTTTTAAGGTTTTTGATTATATGAGTTATTTATTAGTCTAATGTTTTTAAGATGTATTTCTAAACAGGGTATTTCAAGCGGAGTATTGAAATATAAAAATACGCCGTTATGATGCCCAAATAAAAATATATTATTTTACAAAAACGCCGTTACGATGCGCAAATATTTTTAAGTATTTTAGATATTATTGATATTAATGCCATTATGCTGCCCGAACTTTATAAAGAATAAAATAAGGTTATAAAGCTCATTATTTATATTTAGTAAATTATATATATATATATATATATATATATATATATATATATATATATATATATATATAAATGCTTTTAATGATAAAACTTTTATAATGCTATGGGTATTTTAGTTATTAAAAATGATATTATAATGCCTGCATGAAATACGCAGCATTATAATTAAACTAATTTATACGCCGTTACTAGGTCTAGATAATGTTAGAGATTACAAAAAGGTTTAAAGGTTAAAATGGGAATAACTTTAAAATGTATTGTCAGTGAATTATATTAATTCACTATTGTTTGTATTAAATTATTGCAGTGAATATTTATCTGTAAACACTTTCCGAAGCGGGAAATAATTGTGAGTATTCTTACTCACTGAGGATCATGTGGTTGTTTTCTTTAATGTTATGATTTCTGCTTTATTTAATTATATGCATAGGAATAGCATATTGCATACTGTTAATAATTCTGATGCAGGGTTAATAACAAGTTGACTGTTGGGATGGTCAATGTGCTAGGCAAGTTATGGCTACTTAATTGACTTTCGGGATGGTCAATGTACTTGGTTGTCGGGATGACCAATGTACTAAGTATGCTACTTTGACTACTAGTGCGAAAAACAATAATAAGTACAAGTTGACTGTTGGGATGGTCAATGTGCTAGGCAAGTTATGGCTACTTAATTGACTGTCGAGATGGTCAATGTACTTGGTTGTCGGGATGACCAATGTACTAAGTATGCTACTTTGACTACTAGTGCGAAAAACAATAATAAGTACAAGTTGACTGTTGGGATGGTCAATGTGCCAGGCAAGTTATGGCTACTTAATTGACTGTCGGGATGGTCAATGTACTTGGTTGTCGGGATGACCAATGTACTAAGTATGCTACTTTGACTACTAGTGCGGAAAAGTTAAGAAAACATGGTAAGGGAGTCTGTGCTCCAATAATTAGCCGCTTAAACGAACAGGGATTTAATGGCCCTGGTATGAGAGGAGTGCAAGAAGAAAATGAATAAGACTGTGCATATAAAACTGTCTTTACATCATATCATTGCATCGTATATTGTTAAGTAAATCAGTAATCATCATATTATTGAAAACAGTGGACTCACTTTGGTGTTTTGTGTTGTTGTCTTCTTTCTGTATTATGTGTCAAATCAGGTTATGAAGAAGAAGAATATCAGGACTATCCAGACACTTAGCTGGATCCTGACACTAGTATTTGAGGCTAGACCGCCTCCCTTTTTGGGAACTACTATGTTGTAGTTCATCAACTTAGTTTAAAGACAATATTTATGATTCTGCAGTTATGTAGTCATTAAACCGTAGATGTTTGGCTTGTTTGACTACTTATGCCCTGTGAGGCATGACTACTACTACTTTGTATAATTATGGTGACTTACTTATTATATCTATCTTGAGGTATTTCAGTAGAAGCTCTGAAGTGTTACTCAATTCCTAAGTTTGTGTTATATTCATATATATTCCGCTGCCAATTTATAACTCTGATGAGTTAGTAACGTTACGTGGAAATCGAAAAATTTTCACTTACGCTTTTTGTAAAAGCGGGGCGTTACAGAATCACATGCTTTAATTGACTCTTTGAGATCTGAGAATACCATGCTATTTAACATCATTGATACACATGAGAATAAATTAAAAGAATCTGAGGATCTCTTGAAAAATTTCTCAAGTGATAATTTGAAAAGCATGCTTTGTATTCATTCAGATATTTCTAACAAGCCTGCTTCAATTGTTGATATGAGTACTTTTACTTTACATGATTCTGATTCTAAAATAGATTCTATTGATATTATGCCTGTGATAGTAGATACTGCTTGTTTAGAAATTCTTGCTTAACTAATCATGTGATGCCCAAATCCAAAGATACAAGTACACAAGCTCATGGTAAGTTTGTCCCTACTTGTCATAATTGTGGGAAGATTGGTCATATTAGGCCAAATTGTTATTTGTTGAAATCCCACAGGCCTTGGATTAAGCAGGATGCTCTGAGGAAAAGTGAAGTTGAAGATTCTTCCTCAGCAAAATATGTCCCTCCGCATAGGAGACATATAAAAGGTAAGGGCAATGTTGTTTGTAAGAATGCTAACCTTAATTCTGCAGAGAATGTCAAGAAGCATTCAAACAAAACAAGCTTGCCCACCTGTCGTCACTACGGCATCACCGATCACATCTGATCCAAATGTCCACAGCTCCAGAAGTTGAAGGTTCAGAGGAAGCTGCCAACAAGAGCTACATCAGACATTCTACCTTCGACAGCACATCAGGCTCCACGGCATCAGCAGCAGTTTGTTCCCGCCAACCAAAGTGGCAAATCAAAGAAGAACAAATCAAGGTGCTAGAAGAGAAAGAAGCCCACTAGCAACCATGGCTATGAAGGGTTACTGAGCCTGATGCAGGGTATGCTAAGGAATATGGCCAACATGAACAAGACCTGCAAGCCACCGCCTCGAGTCAATCAGGTATGGGTCAAGAAGGATGAGACCATTCACCCCATGAAAGGGAATGAACGCACCTAGCAGGAGAAGATGTTCATGCCTAGGATTCGGTTCCTAATCCTAAGGCATCAGGTTTGATTGCTCGCACTTTTTATATTTGTGTGCTTACTATGCAATCTAGGAACCAGTTTGTTGTGCCCTCTATTCTCTTGAGAGAGCATTGCAGGTACTTGTTGGGGAAGACAGAAAAAGCAGGTCGAGCGACTGTTTTTCTGTATTGGCATCATCAGGTTTGATTTTTCCTTGCATATGATGTCATTTCCATATTGCATTTTTTTATTTAAAAAAAAAAATTGGGGAGAATTTGCAGGATATTTTTTTTTTCCCTTGGCATATCAGATAACTGCATGTATTTTCTCCTGATATCTCAATTCTTTGGGTATTAATTTACTTTGCTTAGATATAAGTGAGAGTTTCTGACTATAATTTGCCAAGTGTTTTCCTGTATATGCAAAAATTGGATAGCTTCTTTTCTCATGCGATGAAAAATGTGCACTATCCACAACTCCCCTAAAGGTACATCTTTCCTTCTCTGACTTTTTGTTTCTAGAAATTCTGGATAAGAGAAGAGGTTTTTGATAAGATGGCCAAATTGACCAGATGCTAGTTGAACCTTGAACCTAAAAACTCTGGCATTCCCTATACATTGCAGCACCATAAGAATCAAGCAGTAAATTATATGAATTATGCACTTTAAATTGTATGTTCACTGCTTATGTGCTGAATCTGCTATATGCCTTGCCCTCTACATGCAAGTAAAAAATCTTACTTTGTCCTTCATGGTACAAGTAAAACAATTAGGCGTTGCATCTCATGGGGAGTGTATCATATGAGGGTGGCTAGGCCCTAGTAAGTTATAAGGTTTGACTTTTGGCTAATCTGTCACAGATTTTCTCTCTTGTCTAGAAAATCTGGTTGCTCTTTGTCATTTCTGTGATAGTCATACCTTGTGGGTTAAGTCTTCACACACACACACACGCATTGCATGAGTTGAGCTGTCTATTTGAATTTTCCATGTTTAGGAACTTATTTGTGCTGATTGATTTCTCAACTCTCTTTTATATCTCTGTTTAAGTTTTGCGATGCTCTCTGATTGTGTTATCAGTGGTTTATACATGCGTGTTCTGAAACTGCCTTGGGAAAAATTTGATTTCTGTGAATTTCCTCAGTTTTCTGATGTTTCAGAGTGGAGCGTTCAGACAGCAGTCCGGAAGGTACTCTCTTGGAGTCTGGACGGGAATGGAGCCCAATCGTCCAAACAGGACCTGCTTGCGTCCGGACTCACGCGGCAACCTTCAGCCGGACGTTGATGTTACCTGTCCAAACGCTCGCGACCTGTCTGCATGTTCCCAATGCAGCGCGCGTCCGTACGACGTTATTGCACCATCCGGACGGGGAACCCAAAGAGGCTATATATATCCCAGAGTGCCGCATTCTTTCCCATACCCCACACAATCTCTTTTTTGACACTTTGTGAGTAATTTCTTGAGTCTTTGGAGTTATCTCTGCTTGTCTTTTTGTGCATTCTCATTCTCATACCAGATATTTCTCTATTCCTTTTCTCTTCAGTTTATTTAGTTTATTTAAACTATTAGAAATTTAAGTTGTCTTTAGGAATGTTGTTGAAATTATGAGATGCATATATGTGCCATATTAAGGTTATCTGTGATGATATTTTGAGGAATAAATTGTGATAATTTTTACTGCTGTTATTCTGCCAAATTTTTTTTACCTAACAAGAATTTTTTGGATTCTATTTGGCAAAATCTTGTTGGTTTTCTGTGCAGGATCATGTCTGCAGGCAGTCCACCGCGCAGGGTCCGTCAGAGGACTGTGGGAGATAAGGCTGCAATCCAGGCCAAGACTATGGACCGTACAGTCATTGCTGAGCAGAATGTCATCGGCCTGATATCATGGTGCCACCGCTGGACAGCATTCATGCCATTATCCAGACGTACAATTTGGGATATCTACATAGCTGTGCCTGTGTGGTGTACACCAGACTGGTAAAACTATTCTATGCCAACCTGGAAGTTGTACAAAACGATGATCTTGGATTGGTGCTTCAGTCCACCGTTGCAGGCCATATCATCATGGTTGATCTTCAGGTTATTAGTCACATCATCCGAGTCCCAGTGCTCGAGATTTCTGCCAGCCCATACAATGAGGTGGTGCTTCCTCCTTCCCTGGATGATCTCAGGGAATTCTTCCATGCTATTCCCCAAGGCGAGGAGCATTCTACCTTTATCAGGATTGGTGCCTTATCTCCCTCCCACCGCATGCTGACCAAGATTATTCAGCAAAACATCTGGCCTATTGCTCGGCGCAGTGATTTGATCCTGAAACGGGCTCAGTTTGTCTATGCAGTTCACCTTCGCTTGCCTTTTTGCTTGTGCAAGCATATTTTGGGTGTTATGTTGGAGGCCCGTGATGAGGGAAATGCTAGTCTCCAGTTTGGCTACCAGCTCACTCAGATTATTCTTCAGTCGGGAGTCAATGTCACTGGCGAACCGAAGATGAAGATTCAGCAGCCCATCAGCAAGCAGACATTGATGAAGTCCAATGCACAGCTGCGGAGGGATGACTCCAATGATGAGGTGCCCATAGCTGCTACCATGCCTGTTGGTTTCCCTGATATGGCTTCATTCTCCCAGACTGTCCCGCTATCTGAGCCGGAGGTCAACTATTCACAGATCATGGAGGCCTTTGCTGCCATTCAGAGGGGGATGAGCGCTATGCGGGTGACTATGTCCCCCATGCAGCAGGAGATACACTCCATCAACCTGCGTGTAGAGCAAAACCAGCTGAACCTTCAGGAATGCCTGAAGTTTCATCATCCTAGCAGCAGTGATGATGAGGATGATGCAGATAGGACTGTGCCCTTGCCTGAGGATGTTTGATTCCCTCTTGTTTTGTTTTGTTGTCTTTTTGTTTAACACTTTTAACTTATGTTAAACATTTTGACTTATATTACTCTGTTTCCCGGGTCCTTCTGAGACCGTTAGGGGGAGTAATTTTTATTACAGTTGGTTTTTATTACTCTGTTTTACCCTTGTCCCTTTGTGACAAAAAAGGGAAGTAATTTTTGTGTTTGGACCGGGAATGTATTTTCAAACCAATCAAGTGATTTTTGTCCCAGAATGGCCAAAGGGGGAGTTTGTTAGTATTTTTGGCCTCATTCTGGACAAAATCACTTGTGTGGGTATATATGCTGTAAACAGGGATTCCACTATTCTGAGCACTCTTAGAAGACTTTGCATTGCGTGAAAGATCGAAGATTTCGGTTCCCTGTCAGCCATCCGGACGATCGAGCCATCCCCTCCGGACACACATCTGACCACTGTTCCATCCGTCCGGACAACGTGCCATACCGTCCGAATGCCAGTCAGACCAAGCATCATCCGTCCGGACGACGTGCATTTCCGTTCGGACCCTCCACTGTGTCGAGAAGTTTCTATCCAGCTTGCATCCGTCTAGACGTCTTAGCAGCACGTCCGGACGCCTCTCAGTACTTGACCAGTCTCAGATTCTTTCCAAGTTCCGATAAAGGAAAGATCGATCAACCGTCCGGACGATGTAGTATCCCGTCTGGACGCGCGTCTCCTTAAGGTAAGAATCGCAATTCAAATATCACCGTCCGGACGTCAATCAGCCTTGGTCCGAACAAGCATACAACTAATATGGAAATTGTCAATTCGACTTCAACTGTCCGGACGACTGCCTCTCATGGTCCGGACGCGCGCATAACAGATATGGAAATTGCGTGTTGAAGTTCAGCCATCTGGACGCTCATCCCCCATGGTCCGGACGCACCCAGCTATATTTTACCTGACCCTCATTTGAGCCCCCGGCCTATAAATAGAGGCCCTTGGGCATTAGAACTGCAAGAATTCGGTATTGAATTCCACAACTGCTCAGAGACGTTATTTTTCCTCTGAAGCCATTGCAAGTGTGCTGTTGCTGCGCTACATCTGAAGTCTATCTTAGGGGTTGGCCCTAAGGTAAAGGATTCCATTAAAGACCCCTTCAGGTAGGAGACCTTTGGAGGCATTCATGTTGGGTTACACGTTAGAGAGCAAGGTACGACCACTACATCGGGTATATGTGAGTGTTACTATCTTGTATCTAGCTTTGTCTTCTGAATAGTGGAATTCCTGGGTTTGGCTGCCTCAGAGTGGTTTTTCTCTTAATTGAGTTTCCACTTCGTCAACAAAAATCTCTGTGTCATTTACTTTCCGCCGTGCTTATTTTTGTTGACACTTTGTATACACACTTGTTATTTATTTAAGAAGTCAATTTCAATTTTCACTCATCTTTTTACGCGAATACTCAATGCTTAGTGAGGCAAGAGACCTAGTTACTCAATGAGAGCTCAAATTGATGACATTATTCTATATATATATTATTTTAAGCCAAGGTTTCATCAACAAGTCATCCTACAAACTTCAAGACACACATACTCAAATCAAATTTCATACCTCACAGACCCTATGCTAATGTGCTTGTGATGAACAATTCAAACACGTGAAGTCTTTCTAATCCAACAGGTGAGTTAAAAGATTTCATATTTTTAATGATATGCAAAGTTCAACATATTAAACAAACCAATGATATGCAAACCACAATAAGGTGTAAACATGCTTGGTCAATCAACATAAACAATTTGATTTTTTTTTTTTTTTTTTTGGGAAGAAAAACACAAGGGTATGAAGGAAAACTGAATTAAAAACACATATTGTCAAGACAAAACAAAAAAATACAATAAAAAGACAGAAAATAAAATATGCATTTTGAAAATACAACACGATCAAAATACAAAACAAGAAAAATAACAAGTGGTCCTAATCCACACCCCCAAACTGGAATGACACATTGCCCTCAATGTGTGCAAATGACGCAAGGGATCACGAGGGTGGTGGGAGCCTCTCCAAAATAGATTGCAGCAATTGCTGAGTCTGCTGCTGTGCTTGCTCGTTCCGTAGTTGATCCGCCCTATAGTCGCGGTGACTATCGGAAATCTCAAAGTGTAGCCGAGCGACCTCATCACTAAGATGGTAAAACTCAGCTCATGTGATGGGCTCATGCCCATAAGCGGCGTCATCATCCATATGTTATACTGTTTCTTCCTCCGCGTTGTCTCCGCCTTGATCTTCTTCCATGGCATCAGGAGCCATGGCGAGGGCTTGCTGATGCATGTGAGAAGTGCTTTGGTTCCATTGCGGCAGACAAAACTGAGGGAATGTGCTATCCGTGTATTCTCCCTTTTGGGGCTCCACTCCATTTTCTAGCAGGATTTGAGTGATAAGGGCAGGGAATGGTAGGGTCCATGTGGATGCAGCTTGTGTTCTCCGGGAGATCAACCCTTCCCAACACTTGTACAGTTGTCCTCAAATAAGGTCAGGGACTGAGAACCAATGACTGTTGTGAATGGCATACAAGGCTTCGAGGAACAGTCCACACCTCTACATTTTGTGCCCCAAAGGACACACATTTTTCGTGAGCACAGTGTCCACGAACCAAAGACGTGGTGGCCATAAAGACTTACTCGTGCAATTGCAAAATTCGTTTATGAATCTACCATTGCACATCCCCTCAATCATAATCAGAGTGGTGAGGTCGGAAGGAGGGCTACCATAATGGAGGGTGCCATCCCGCCTAACCTTTTCAGGCTGACACTCAAAGGGGTACCCTAGGGCATGAGCAATGTCAAGAGAAGTTACCACAATAGCAAAGCAGTCTAGGTGACTTGAGAGCAAACCGGGCCTTTCACAGTCAAAAGTAAGATTCTGGAAGAACAACCGTACAAGACATTGGTGCACCACGTCGGTAACCGGGTGGAATAATGAAGTCAAGCCCCACCGCTTGAATTCCCAGACAGCACATTTCATGTCATCATTGTGCTTGAACTCGTCTTTGATCACGAAGTGAGTCTTGGAATTCAGCTCCCAGCGTCACCCCTCCTCACTAATGAAGTCACTTCGGTGTTGGAGGTGCGAGAGGTGGAAGCCCAATTGGTACGCATGCTGGAAATTGGGTTAGGCAATTTATCGAACACCTACAAGGAAGAAGAAGTCAAAAGGAAGGAGGAACACGGCCGGATCTGCAGTGTTGGACTTGGGGAGAAATGGGAGAAAGGGAGTGATTTTTTTGGTTGAAAAAAAAAATGAGGCCCGAATCTGCTTTTAAAAGTTGTAACGTGACTTGGACCGCGCGAGTACGCTCGAGCCCAATGCACGTAAGCCTAATGCTGCTTGCACTCGAGTACAAGGGGCACTGTGATAGAGCCCAAAGACTTCATACCTAAAAAAAAAAAAAAAAAAAAAACAAAACTAAAAGAAAGAAAAAAGGCTGGGTTGCCTTCCACCAAGCGCTAAGTTTTCAGTCTTCAGCCAGACTTTCCATACCGAGGACAATCACTTCGAGTAACTCGAATCCTCCAATAGAGTTGTCTTAACCTTCGAGCTCTGCAACTCCAAGAATGGCTTCAGTCTTTGTCTGTTCACCTTGAAAGTACTACCATTCTTTGGATCCTCAATCTCAATGGCCCCATGAGAAAAAACTGATCGAACAATAAATGGGCATGTCCATCGAGATCAAAGCTTCCCTGGAAATAGATGCAGAAGTGAATTGTAAAGGACTTTTTGACCAGTTTCAAAAGATCGTCTTAAAAAGCTCTGGTCGTGAACCTTCTTCATCCGTGCCTTGTACAACTTCGCACAGTCATATGCATCATTCCTCAGCTCTTCCAATTCATTGAGTTAGAGCTTCCTCTGTGAGCCAGCCTTCGTGAGATCGAAGTTCAGCTGCTTGATGGCCCAATAAGCTCTGTGCTCCAACTCCACCGATAGATGACATGATTTTCCATACACAAGATGGTAGGGTGACATGCCAATCAGGGTCTTGAATGTTGTTTGATAAGCCCACAATGCATCGTTCAAACGAAGAGACCAATCTTTTCTTAACGGGTTCACCGTCTTCTCCAAAATCCTCTTGATCTCTCGGTTCAAAATCTCCACTTATCCACTCGTCTGAGGGTGATATGGAGTAGCAACCTTATGCGTGATGAAATACTTCTTCCTCAGCTGCTCGAAAATCCAGTTACATAAATGCTTACTACCATCACTAATAATTGCTCGAGGAGTACCAAAACGAGCAAATATACTGTCTTTTAAAAACTGAACCACCACTCGGTGGTCATTGGTCTTGCAAGCAATAGCCTCCACCCATTTGGACACATAGTCCACAGCAACAAGGATGTGCAGATAGCCGAAGGAGTTTGAAAATGGTCATATGAAATCAATGCCCCACACATCAAAAATCTCAACGAAAAGAATGGGGTTGAGAGGCATCATATTCTGCCATGAAATGCTCCTTAGCTTCTGACAGCGCTCACACGAGATACAATAAGTGTGAGCGTCTTGGAAAATGGTCAGCCAATAAAATCTGCACTGCAAAATCTTTGCAGTGGTCTTCTTTGCACTGAAGTGGCATCTACAAGCTTGATCATGACAGAAGGAGATGACATTGGATTGGTCAGGCTCAGGGATGCATCTCCTAATGATCTGATCAGGACAATACTTGAGCAGATAAGGATCGTCCCAAAAAAAGTACTTCACCATGGACATGAACTTAGACTTATCTTGTCGCCCCCAATGCAAAGGCATTTGACCAATGCCAATACCGTTTACTGTATCAGCAAACCAAGGTGAAGGAGTGTGAGTAATGTGCATCAACTGCTCATCAGGAAAGGTCTTAGAGATTGGGGTAGCCTCCTTAATGAAATCCATAGTAATCCTCGAAAGATGATCTGCCACCACATTTTTGGAACCCTTTTTGTCCTGAATCTCTATGTCGATCTCTTGCAGCAATAATATCCACCGGATGAGGCCAGATTTATCATCTTTCTTGGAGAAAAGATACGTTAATGCCGGGTGATCCGAGTAGATAATGACTTTCAATCCTAGCAAGTAAGATCAAAACTTATCCAACGCAAAAACGACTGCCAACAACTCCTTCTCAGTGGTCTAGTAGTTGAGTTGGGCATCGTTTAGAGTCTTGCTTGCATAATAGATGACATGGGGGAGTTTATCAATACGCTGCCCCAAAACAGCTCCAACAACATAGTCTAATGTGTCACACATGATCTCAAAAGGTGCACCCCAGCTGGGTGGCTGAATGAAGGGCGTGGAAGTCAGAATCTTCTTCAAGGACCCAAATACCCTCTTGCAATCCTCATCAAAAATAAATGGGGCCTCCTTCACTAACAACTTGCACAAACGCTAGGCAATCTTGCTAAAATCCTGGATGAATCACCTGTAGAATCCTGCATGGCCCAGAAAAGAGGGAACCTCTTTCACCGTACGTAGGGGTGGAAGGTTGGATATCAGATCCACCTTCGCCTTGTCAACCTCTATTCCCCGATGAGAAATGACGTGCCCAAGTACAATTCCTTGCTTCACCATAAAATGGCACTTCTCCCAGTTAAGCACCAGGTTCTTCTCTTTGCACCTCACTAAAACTAAAGTGAGGTGGTGCAAACACTCCTCAAATGTTGAACCAAATACTGAGAAGTCGTCCATGAATATCTCTAGGAAATGCTCCACCATGTCAAAAAAGATGCTGATCATGCACTGCTGAAAAGTAACAGGTGCATTGCATAACCCAAAAGGCATGCATTGGTAGGCGAACGTCCCAAAAAGACAAGTGAAGGTCATCTTCTCCTGATCTTCAGGGTCCACAGGGACCTGGTTATATCCAGAATAACCATCCAAAAAGTAGTAGTACTCATGCCCTGCCAAGTGCTCCACCATCTGATCAATGAAAGGAAGAGGAAAGTGATCCTTTCCTTTCTGGTGGCAACATTCAACTTGCGGTAGTCGATACATACTCTCCATCATGACTAAACATGAGTTGGCATCAACTCGCCATACTTGTTCTCAACTATTGTCAATCCAGCCTTCTTGGGCAAGACATGAATTGGGCTTACCCATTTGCTATCGGAAATCGGACATATGATGTATGTATTCAACAACTTGATTACTTTCGATCTCACAACTTCTTGCATGGTCGGGTTTAGCCTTCTCTATGGCTCCCTCAATGGTTTGGCATCCTCCTCCAAATGAATCTTGTGCATCACCACCGAATGGCTGATTCTCTTTATGTCTTCAATGGTATAGCCTATAGCTTCCTTGTGCTCTCTTAGAGCATCTAACAACTTCTCCTCCTGAGTAGTAGGTAAATCTAAAGCTATGATCACAGGCAAAGTCTCTGCTAGACCGACGAACTTATACTTGAGATTGTCTGGTAAGGGCAAGTTCCTTCTTTGGAGGCTCAGGTATTGTTGCCTCTTTCTCACTGCTCTCCAAAGGAGCAAACTCTAAAATGGCATTGGCCTGCTCGAGTAGCATGTCCAAGTCCAAGTCCTCTCCGAACTAAGCAAAGCATGCCTCCAGGGGATCTTCAATGCTTGATTCTTCAATAGCTTCCTATATGATCTCCTCAATCAAGCAGGCACTTCCCATCTCATTGCATTCCCTCGGTTTCTTGTTGATGTCAAAGATGTCTAGCTCCACCGTCATGTTACCGAAAGAGATCTTCATCACCCCTATTCTAGAGTTGATTAGGGCGTTAGTCATAGCTAAGAATAGTCGCCCTAAGATCACCGGTATCTAAAGTCCTACATTTTGCACTGGTTCTATATCGAGCACTATGACATCCACGGGGAAGTAAAACTTGTCAACCTTGATTAAAACATCCTCAACAATTCCCCATGGGATCTTAACTAACTAGTCAGCCAATTGAAGTGTCATGGAGGTGGGCTTCAATTCTCCTAACCCCAATTGCAAGTAAACAGAATAAGGTAGGAGATTGACGCTAGCTCCAAGATCAAGTAAGGCTTTCTTAATGTGGCTGACTTCTATTGTGCAAGAGATAGTAGGACAACCAAGGTCTTTGTACTTGATGGGCAGCTTGCATTGGAGGATTGAGCTAACTTGCTCGGTCAAACAAACCTTCTTGGGGACATTCGTCTTCCTCTTGACAGTGATCAAGTCCTTCAAGAGCTTGGCATAAGACGGCACTTGCTGGATGGCATCCAACAACGAAATGTTGATCTGAACATGCTTGAATACCTCCATGATGTCCTCAAATTTCCCTCCATTCTTGGGTGCCAGCAATCTGTCTGGGTAGGGCGCCTTTAGGTACAAACGACTTGGGAGGAATCTCAATAGTGGGAGTGGCTGTAGATGCCTCTGCATCTCTCTCCTCTATGCTGCCACTTCCTTGCCCTTCTTGTGCAGCAGGGTTCTCTTTAAGAAGAACCACTTGGTTGTCCACTTGTCTACCCGACCTAAGTGTGACAACGGCTTGCACATGCTCCTGCCCGTGCACAGCATTTGATGAACATCCTCCACTGAACTACAACTTGGGATCTAGCACGGGCTGACTGGGAAGCTTTCCCTTTTCTCTTTCACCCAAGTGATTAGCCATTTGACCCATTTGAACCTCCAACTTGGCAATCGCTTGGGTGTTCACCATGGTGGCATTCTTCGCTTCACTAATAGATTGGCATGTAATCTGCATG
Organism: Alnus glutinosa; assembly: GCF_958979055.1. Taxonomy (NCBI): domain Eukaryota; kingdom Viridiplantae; phylum Streptophyta; class Magnoliopsida; order Fagales; family Betulaceae; genus Alnus; species Alnus glutinosa. Next base: position 23,179,638 of record NC_084888.1, on the reverse strand, counting down.
AAGACCTTGAGAGATTCCTCCAGAGTGGGTTGTGAAGAAGAGACTGGGGCTTAAGTGGGTGCTTGGTAAGCGAGCATTGGCTGCGCTGAACGACCCTGATTGTGAATCAGTTGATGAAATTCGAGGGGGGGATATAGATTATGGGATTGGAGAGGGGGGCCCCCTTGATTCATTAGTTGGTTCTGCTTTCATGAAAAATTAGGGTGGTTTCGCCACCCAGGATTATAAGTCTCAGAAAATGGTCCATTGGATTGCTTCCTAAAGTCGTTGAATGTATTCACTTGTTCCATTGGCGACTCGACAAAAATCGACAAAGACGGACAAGTCCGTGCTAGGTGCATAGGATTAGCACAGATGGAACAACAATCAACATGGAATGGGTTCGTAGCATTGATGGACTTGCTTCCGACCTTCTTGGTGAGGGCATCTATCTTCATCTTTAGCTCAATGTCTTCCTTTACTTCATAGATCCCTCCTCTCTTTTGAATGCGAGTAGCTTTATCACTAGAGCTTGAAAAATACCACTGCTAGGAATTGTCGGACAACTAATCTAAGGCCCTATATGCCTCATCTCCCATCAAACTCATAAATGCACCTCCATTCATTGACTCGATCATACTATGGTTGGATTGAGTCAATCCTTGGTAGAAGAACTGCACGAGTCTCCACTTCTCATATCCATATGGAGGGCACTTAATTAGTGTATCTTGAAATCTCTCCCAACTCTCTTAAAATTTCTCATCCTCTTTTTGAGTAAGTGAACTTATTTCCTTTTTACACTCATTCACTTTGGACATTGGGAAAAATTTATTGTAAAACTTGTTCAGCAAGTCTTCCCAAGATGTGATAGATCTAGGCATGTTTGAATCCAACCATGCCTTGGCTCTATCATGAAGTGAGAAAGGAAATAGCCTAAGGTGCACAAACTCTTCGGAAAAATTTTGAAATTTAAAAGTTGCACAAATGTCTTTGAATTTCTTCACATGGCTATAAGGATTCTCAAGGTCTAAGCCACGGAATGTAGGTAGGAGTTAGATGACATGAGGCTTTAGGTCAAAATGGGTGGCATTGGTCAGTGGCAAAACTATACACGAAGGAGAGTTTGTCGCAATCGGTGCAACAAATCCCTAAGTGATCTAGTGTGGTCTACATTTTCTCCCTTTTGCCACCCATTCTCTCCCACGTTCATGTTATCTCCCATCTCAACAAAATCTTTAAGTCTTCTCCTAAGAGTCCTCTCAATTTCGGGATCTAATGATGTCAAGTCTAAGTTCAAGGATCTCCTACCAAGCATACACAAAACACACACAAAACTTTAACCAAACTAAAATAAACTACAAGAAATAAAATAAATAGTAAAATAATGTGAAACAGTAAAAAAATAAACTAAACCGAAAATAAAAAGAAAATTTTCCATATCTACTTCTAGTCTGTTGAAGCTGCAGACGTGTGCTTGAGCTTAACTTCGCCTAGGCTCGAGCACTTTTGCTTAGGGACCTTGTTGTCCGCAAGCGCTCGAGTGTGCTCGAGCGTGCTGGCTGTGGTACAGTACGCTCGAGCTCACCAGGGGTGCGCTAGAGCTGTGTTACAGAAACTCGGATTCTGTAGAAAATGCAGAAGCAGAAGCAGAACAGAAACAAAAATAAATAAATAAATAAATAAAAAATTGTTAGTTTATAAAAACATAAACAAAATAATATTTACAGAAAACAAAAATCTAGCTAACTAGTAGAAAAATAAAATCAATCAAACAAAAACCTATTTTTGAACTGATTTCTCCAGCAATGGCGCCAAAAACTTGTTGTAAGTTTCAAATGTACTCGCAAATACAGGAATCGTTTGCACTAATGGGTTTTACAAGTGCGAGGTCGATCCCACAGAGAAATGGTCAAAAATCAGGGTTTTGTTCAATTAACCTCATTTTAACCTAGTTCCAAATGCTGAGGTTCAAACATGCAAAATAAAAACTAAGTTAAAGATGATGAAAAACAAAATATAAAAAGAACTAAGGCTTAAGAATCCACCAAACTAAATCCAACAACACGCACTCTTGTTTTCCATTTGAACACCCAAAGAAAATTTAAACTTTGCATTGTTATTTAAGTATTTAACCATATATGTTAGGACTATTTAATGAGTCTCAACTTAGATCACAAAGAGTACTCATTTGAAATCAAATCATCCATTGTACCCATTCAAGGAACAAATCACAATGGATACCCTCTTTCAATCCGACTCGATGTACCCATTGGTTGAAGCACATCAAATACCCTACTACTCCAATAAATTCACATTCACTCTAAGGAATAAGCAATAAAGAAAATGAAACTTGAATAACATTTCAATAAAAGTTGGAATGTACAAATAGCATAACAAGAGTGTGAGTGTTATCAATGGTAAGGCTTCATCCTCAACCTTAGTTGAGGGTTCTAGCCTACCATGACTAAAAACGCTACAAAAGCTTGAATAAACAACATAAAATTAAATGAAACTTAATAGTAAAGAGTTACAAAATGGAAAGAGCTACTGAGACTAAGCTAAACCTGAAGAGAAAATGGCCTAAACTACTGTCCAACTCGTTGGGTTTGAAAAGGGAGGATGCTATGGCTTTATAGAGGAGCATTAGGGTTTGAAGGCCATATAGAAAGACTCCTCTACCCCCTTCTAGGTTTCCTCTCTTGCAAGAGACAACCAAAGTCACGAAACTAGCGTGCTCTACTACGAAAATCAGAGGGAGAAGTGCTTTTGTCATAAGAAATTGTCTGATTGGAGTTCTAGTGCAAGTTTGCATTTTTACCAGTTCTGCAGGGTGCACTTGAGCCAACAGGTTTGCGCTCGGGTTCACTCGGGCTTGAATGACTTCCTTGCGCACATCATGGTGCTCTGATGGCTGCTGGTGGACAAGTGCACTCAGGCTTAGCAGGGCTGTGCTCGAGCTCACTTGGCTAAAAGGCTCTTTTGTGGCGCATCGTTGCGGGTTGATGGCATGCTGTGGGCGCATGCCCTCGAGCCTAGTAGGGCTGTGCTCGAGCCCATTGCCTTGAAATCTGAATTTCCAACCTTTTGTGCAATTTTGCCTTAAAACCTCCATTTTTCACTTAATGACCTGCAAAATGCTAAAACACCAAAACTACAAAATACATCAGAAAATAACAAAGTTAAAGACCTAACAAGTGCAAATTAAGGAGTCCAAATATACAATATTTGGCACTCATCAATGCCAATGGGACTCTAACCCAACTGGTCTTACACATGAGCGGCTAATGGGACTTCAAGCCAAATTGTCTTACGTTCAGCATTCATGATTTCGTTCCATGCCCATGCTTTCCTGCTATATAATTATCATGTCCATACTTTCACACACTTATGCATCAATTAACATCAAATATTTTTCATGTCATTTCAATTGTATCATGAAATCCATAACTCATCATAAAATTCATACAACACATCTCAATTCTCGATTTTCATAAGACATATTTTAAAACTCATAAACTATCATCAAATCATATCTCAACATAATTCATAGTATCTAAAGCATTCTTAAAACACATATTATCCAAAATATTATCGGCTCGAATTAAAACAACTATAGCATTTTTGTATCAATATAAAACCATCAGAACTTAGTATCTTTTCTGAGTGAGTTAAATACTCACCTAAACTGCTTGAGTGGGAGCTTATGGAGGAATCGCCAACGTAAGCCTTACAATGTACCACTGCATTTCACATTACAACAACACATTATGACTAACACAAAACATTTCTAACTCTAAACCCCACTTAGGTTCTTGATTTGTCTCAAGAGCCTAACACTATGGAAACCTATAAAGTTTCCAGTGTTCCATTTGACAACCCGACAACTAAAAATACCAATCCATAGGAAAATCCTAGGGCTAGACACAAAAATCCATTATTACAACACTTTAGCAAAAACACAGGATTTGGGTCTTAGCTTGATTTCCAACCAAAGATGAATCCGTCTTCGAAATTATTTAGAACTCATCTAAACATCGAATACCTAGAGAAATTTGAGGGGTTAAGCTCAAACTATTAGAACCAACAGAAAATGTGAGAAAAACCAACACAAAATGTGAGAAAAGTTAGGGTTTGTGGAAATATTTACCTAAAACCAATCTGTTAGTTTGTAATTGGCTACATTCTATTGGACAAAATCACTTCTTTGTAATGATGCATTTAAACAGGGATTCGGCTATTCAGAATTCTTCTAGAAGATTCTGCACAGTCTACAAGCCAGAGAAATTGAATCCCTTGCAGCCGTCCGGACGACATGATATACCGTCCGGACGTCCAACTGTCGAAAGCATCATTCGTCCGGACGACGAGAACTTTCCGTCCGGACCTTCCTCTGTGTCAAGAAGCTTTGAACTATTCCAGCTTGCATCCATCCGGACGTTTCAGCAGCACATCCGGACGACACTCAGTGTTCGACCAGCTATGGGATTTCTTTCCAAAACACAGATATGGGAAGATCACTACAACTGTCCGGACGATGTGGATTCCCATTCGGACGCGCTTATCCATCAGGCAAGTTGCACATTCAAAATTTAGACATCCGAACGACAGCATTCATGGTTTGGACTCGCGAGCTACATATATCAAAATTGTGTGCATCAAATCAACCGTCTGGACGACCATTCCCTTGGTTTGGACACGCGAAGCCTTAATATGGAAATTGCTTGCATCTGAAGCGCGACCGTCCAGACAACAGGGCAACACCGTCCGGACGCGGCTCAAATTAGGAAAGAATTTCAGCGAAATTTTGGAAAGCTGATCACACAATTGTCCATTCGAACGCCTTATGTCTACTATTAGTTTGTAATTGGCCACATTCTGTTGGACAAAATACTTCTTTGTAATGATGTTGTTTAACAAGGATTCCGCTATTCATAGTGCTTCTAGAAGATTCTGCACAGTTTACAAGTCAGAAAAATTGGATCCCTTGCAGCGGTTCAGACGACATGATATACCGTCCGAACGCCCAACTATCCAAAGCATCATTTGTCCAGATGGTGAGAACTTTTCGTTCGGACCTTCCTTTGTGTCGAGAAGCTTCGAACTGCTCCAGCTCGCATCCGTCTAGATGTTTCAACAGTACGTCCGGACACCACTCAGTGTTCGACTAGCTATGGGATTTCCTTCCAAAACACAGATATGGGAAGATCGCTGCAACTGTCCGGACGACGTGGATTCCCGTCCGGATGCGCTCATCCATAAGGCAAGTATCGCATTCAAAATCCAGACGTCCGGATGCCAGTCTTCATGGTCTAGACGCGCGAAGCCTTAATATGGAAATTGCGTGCAGTGAAGGTGCCACAGTTCGGACCCGGCTCAAATCAAGAAAGAATTTCAGTGAAATTTTGGAAAGTTGATCGCACAATTGTCTGTCCGGACGCCCTATGACTACCGTCCGGACGGCGCCTAGGTTTTATCAAGCCAGGCGCTCATTTGAACCTGCAGCCTATAAATAGAGGTCCCTAGGCTTGAGAACAGCAAGAATTCGATATTGAATTCCTTCGTGCTTAGAGAGTTATATTATAAAGTTATTGTGCTGAGTTAGTCTCTCTGAAGCCATTGCTATGTGTGCTGTTGCTGGGCTGATCTGAAGTCTATCTTAGGGGTTGGCTCTAAGGTAAAGGATTCCATTGAGACCCCTTCAAGTAGGAGACCTAGTTAGGAGGCGTTCGTGTTGGGTTACACGTTAGAGTTCAAGGTACGACAAGTGCATTAGGGGTATGTGAGTGCTACTACTTTGTAACTAGTTTTGTCTTCTGAATAGTGGATATCCTGGGTTTGGCTGCCCCGGAGTGGTTTTTCTTTTGACTGAGTTTTCACTTCGTTAACAAAATATATGTCTCCTTTAATTCCGCATTTTGATATTTTGTTATACACATCTTTGCACACACTTTTTTTTTATATTAGAAGTCATTTTAATTTTTCATTTGGTATCAGAGCTTGGTACACTCTGTTTAGATTCAATTCTTGAGTGTTACTCTTTTTGACTTCTATTTGATAAAATGTCTCAAAGTCTGAAAATTGTTCCTTCCTTTGATGGTACGAACTATGGCTATTGGAAAGCTCGTATGCGGTTCTTTTTAAAATCTATTGACTGTTAGAGTATTGTTGAAATTGGTTGGACTAAGCCAGCTGATGCAACTCTCGAACTAGTCACTGAGAAAAACGCGTGACTTTCCAATGATAAAGCCCTCCATGCTCTTTGTCAAGCACTTTCACCATCTGAATTCGCAAGAATCTCAAATAGTGAATCCGCTAAAGAAGCGTGGCAAATTTTGGAAACAACATATAAAGGCACCAAACTTGTTAAATCTGCCAAACTTCAAATGTTGATTTCCAAATTTGAAGAAATTAAGATGTTGAAGGATGAGACATTTGGAGAGTTTTACTCCAAGATGAGCAACCTAAGAAACCAAATGGTGAGTCTTGGAAAAAACCGTTTCGGATGTAAAACTCATCCTTAAAATTCTAAGATCTTTGCCTGAGCGTTTCAAGATCAAGGTAACTACAATTGAAGAAAGCAAAGATCTGGAAGAAATGAAGATTGAAGAGTTGGTGGGATCTCTTCAAACTTAGGAGCTGTCCTTGCCCCCAGTTAAGAAGCTAAAAACCATTGCTCTGAAAGCTTCCAAGAAGAAGGTCGAAGTCTCATCTGGAGACAACTTTGAGGCTGAAGAAAAAGTTGTGGCCATGCTGGCCAAAAATTTCAGAAGATTAATGAGAAATGAGCGGTTCAAAAAGAAGTTTTCCGAAAAAATGAAAAAGGTCCCCAGAGAAGCTGAACCTGAGGAAGCCGAGAAGAAGGATCCCAGAGGCCCAATATGTTTTGAATGCTCAGGGTTTGGGCATATCTGAGCTGATTGTGGGAATCTCAAGCAAGGTAAGGGGAAGGCTTATAACGCAACTCTCAGTGATGAGTCCAAAGAAGAAGAAGAAGCTCCTGAGCAAGAGAAATTTCTAGCCTTTGTGGCTCCGCATGTAGAAGATGAAGATTCTTACTCAGAGCACAATGATGATGGGGAAAAACTCAAGGAAGCTTATAAAACCCTCTATGTGGGGTTTGAAAAGTTGAGGGAAGGTCGCAAGCAGCATATTCATGATCTGAACAGTTTACAGACTGAGAAAAGTTCATTGCCTTGCAAAATACAGGAGCTAAAGGAGAAGCTACTAGAGACAACTCTAATTAGAGAGAGTCACTGATGAAAAGCTGACTCGCATGCTATCAATCCAGAAGAGCCCAACCGACAAAACTAGTCTCGGGTATGTAGCTCCTCCTTCTGATAATCCCTCTACTTCCAAGACTGTCTTTGTTGAGCCTACAATCCCAGAGCATCCCCCCACTGTTGAGGATAAAGGGAAGCACAAAATTTGTTAGGTTTTGATTGGCTACATTCTGGTTGACAAAATCACTTATATGTATAGATGCTTTTATCAGGGATTCCACTATTTAGAGTGATGTCAGAAGATTCTGCACTGCTTACAAGTTAGAAGATTTTGATTCCCTGTCAGCCGTCCGGACGATGTGTCATCCCTTCCGAACGCCCATCTGTCCACTATTCCATCCGTCCGGACGACGTGCCATACCGTCCGGACCTTCACTGTTTCGAGAAGCTACTGTTTCAGCTTGCATCCGTCCGGACGTTTCAGCAGCCCGTCTGGACACCTCTCAGTAATCGATCAGCTTCAAATTCTTTCCAAGTTCAATTTAAGGGATGATTGCTTCAACCGTCCGGACGACGTGGATTCCCGTCCGGACTCATTCATACATAAGGCAAGAATCCCAATTCAAATATCATCATCCGGACGACAATCAACCTTGGTCCGGACGCGCGTTCTTTAGTTAAGGAAATTGCCAATTCAACTTCAACCGTCCAGACGACTGCCTTTCATGGTCTGGACGAGCGCATAGCAGATATGGAAATTACGTGTTGAAGATCAGCCGTCCAGACGCTAATCCCCCATGGTCCGGACGCGTGAAAGCCTTATATGGAAATTACTTACCGCAGACGTGCGACCGTCCGGACGATAGTGTCTCATCGTCCGGATGAGGCTCTTAAACAGGAAAGATTTCTCAGTGAAATTTTTGGAAAAATCTGTCGCACAGCTGTTCGTCCGGACGGCCCATGTCCACCGTCCTGACGGCACTCACATATATCACTGCAGTCGCCCATTCTATACCTCAGCCTATAAATAGAGGCCTCTGGGCATTGAGAACTTCAAGAATTCGATATTGAATTCCACAAGTGCTCAAAGAAGTTATTTTGAGAGATTGTTGAGCTGATTAAGTTTCCTCTGAAGCCATTGCAAGTATGCTGTTGCTGCGCTACAACTGAAGTCTATCTTAGGGGTTGGCCCTAAGGTAAAGGATTCCATTGAAGACCCCTTCAGGTAGGAGACTTGGTTGGGAAGCGTTCGTGTTAGGTTACACGTTAGAGAGCAAGGTACGACCACTGCATCGGGTATATGTGAGTGTTACTATCTTCTATCTAGCTTTGTCTTCTGAATAGTGGATATCCTGGGTTTGGCTGCCTCGAAATGGTTTTTCTCTTAATTGAGTTTCCACTTCGTTAACAAAAATCCTTGTGTCATTTATTTTCCGCATAGTTATTTTTGTTGACACTTTGTGCAGACACTTGCTATTTATTTTAGAAGTCAAATTTCATTTTTCAAAATTAATGGCGATGTTCCAGGCACTCAAAAGCCCCCTTCCATCAAAATATCTTCTATATGCCATCACTGCAGTTTAAGTGGGCATGTCCAACCCTAGTGCTCCCTCCTCAAAGCCCAGAAAGCGAAAGTCAAGAAAGAAGTGCATAGGCAAGCAAATTATGGCACAAGACCTTTGGCCCAGCATCAGACTCCATGGTATCAGGCTCCTTATCATGCTCCATGGAATCAAGCATCAAGGCATCAGGCCCCTCAATATCAAGCCCCTTGGCCTCATGCACCACGGCACCAGGCATCTCAGCATCAGCGGCTTCGCAGCGATTTGTACCTGCCAATCATAGTGGCAAATCCATGAACAAATCCAAGCACTTTAAAAGGCCACAAAAAGAATAAGATCTATACTACAAAGAGCCACCTATTTGGATGCAAAGCATGATGGAGTGGATGGGTCAACAGATGAAGTCCTGCCAACAACCACTCATAGGAAGGCAGACTTGGGTCAGAAAGAAGGAAGATGTTCACCCCATGAGGGGGAATAGACTCACCTAGTTGGTGAAGGTACTTGTTAATTTGTAATTGGCCTCATTCTGATTGGACAAAATCACTTGTATGTAAAGATGCTTTTCACAAGGATTCTACTATTCAAAAGTGCTTCAGATGATTCTGCATTGTTTACAAGTCAGAGATTTCAGTTCCCTGCCAGCCATCCGGACGAAGTGTCATCCCGTCCGGACGCTCATCGGTCCATAGTTCCAGCTGTCCAAACGACGTGCCATACCGTCCGGATGCCCGACAAACCAAAGCATCATCCGTCCGGACAACGTGGATTTCCGTCTGGACACTCATCTGCATCGAGAAGCTTCTGTTCCAGCTTGCATCTATTCAAACGTCTCAGCAGCCCGTCCGGACGACTCTCAGTGATCGAGCTTCAGATTTTCTTTCCAAGTTCAAATAAGGTTAGATTGCTCCAACCGTCCGGATGACGTGGATTCCCGTCCAAACGCACTCACACATAAGGCAAGAATTGCAATTCAAATTCAACCGTCCGGACGCCAATCTGCCATGGTCCGGACGTGTGCTCAACAGATATGGAAATTGCGTGTAGAAGATCAACCATCCAGATTGCCATCCCCTTGGTCCGGACACCCAAAGCCTTAGTAAGGAAATTACTTGCAGCGGACGTGCGACCGTCTGGATGACAGTGCCTCACCGTCCGGACGCGGCTCTCAAACAGGAAAGATTTTCAGTGAAAATCTCAGAATTTTGGTCGCACAGTTGTCTGTCCGGACGGCAGATGTCCACCGTCCAGACGACGCCCATCTTTATCAAGGCAGTTGCCCATTTGAACCCTCAACCTATAAATAGAGGCCCCTAGGCATTGAAAACTGCAAGAATTCGGTATTGAATTCCACTAGAGCTTAGAGCGTTATTTGTGAGATTGTTGAGCTGATTTGTTCTCTCTAAAGCCATCATTGTGTGTGTTGTTGCTGCGCTTAACTTGAAGTCTATCTTAGGGCTTGGCCCTAAGGTAAAGGATTCCATTGAAGACCCCTTCAGGTAGGAGACCTGGTTGGGAGGCGTTCGTATTGGGTTACACGTAAGAGAGCAAGGTACGACCATTGCATCAGGGGTATGTGAGTGTTACTATCTTGTATCTAGTCTTGTCTTCTGAATAGTGGATATCCTGGGTTTGGTTGCCCTGAAGTGGTTTTTCTCATCTTGAGTTTTCCACTTCGTTAACAAAAATTCTTGTGTTATTTATTTTCAGCATGTTATTTTTGTTAACACTTTAAGCACACACTTGCATTTATTTTAGAAGTCAATTTCATTTTTCAGTACACATGCCTAGGATTTGGTTCCTAATCCTAAGGCATCATGTTTGATTGCTTGATTATTACTTGCTATATTTTGTGCTTACTGTGCAATCTGGGAACCATTTTTTTCCCCTATTTCTTTTGGGAGAAATTGCAGGAAATTTTTTCTTTTCTTGACTTGTTAGATATTGCTTGTGTTTTTACCTGATATCTCAATTCTTTATGCATTAATTAACTTTGCTCAGATATGATTGGGAGTTTATGACTATATTTCTGCCAAGTTTTTTTCCTGTATATGCAAAAATTGGATAGCTTCTTTCCGCATGCAATGAAAATGTACACTATCCAAAACTCCCCTAAAGGTACATTTTTTCTTCTCCAACTTTTTGCTTCTAGAAATTCTGAATAAGAGAAGAGGTTTTTGATAAGATGGTCAAATTGACCAAACTGCTAGTTGGACCTAGAACCTAAAAATTCTGGTACTTTCTCTAGGTTGCAGCACCAAAAGAATCAAGCAATTACTCTTATGAATTCTGTGCTTATATTCACTACGTATGTGCTGAATTAGCAATATACCTTGTCCTTCATGATACATGTAAAACAATTGGGTGCTGCATCTTAGAGGGAATGTATCAGATGAGGGTGGCTAGGCCCTAGTAATTAATAATGTTTGACTTTTGACTGATCTTTCATTGATTTTCTCTCTTGTCTAGAAAATCTTGTTGCTTTATTTCATATCAGTTAAATCCATACCTTTTTGGGAAAAGTCTTCACAAACACACGCAATTGCTTGAGTTGGGAAATCTATTCAAATTTTCTAACTACATGAAGATTTTGTGCTAATTGAACTCTGGACTCTCTTTTATATCTTTACATAGTTTTGAAATGCTATTTGGTTAACTTATCAGTTGATTAGGAAAAATATTTTTTGCAAATTTTTTCTCAGTTTCTATCTTTTCAGTGTGAAGCGTCCGGACGGTCTCTCATTGCGTCCAGACGGATGTGGCTCAAACAGCCGGACAATAAAATTACACGTCCGGACGCGCGCGGCCTGTCGCATGCTTATATGGCAATGCGAGTCCGGACGAGTTAGTGAACCGTCCAGACGGGGACCCCACAGGTTATAAATCGAGGGTTTTAACCCTAGCCGCCGCATTTCCCCTACCCCACTTGGATTTTCTCTATACTTTTGGCTTTTAGTGTGTGGCTTCTTGAGATTTTTGCATTATCTCGCCCTATTTTGTCCTTTTGTGCATTACTCTCTCCATTCCAGGTACTTTTTCTAGTTAACTTTATTACTTTCAGTATTTTGATAACTGTTAGAATATTGATTATTTTGAGAATGTTTTGAGAATAAAAATTGCATATCTGCTGTGTTGGGATTTTTTTTGGGACTGTATTGTGTTCTTGCTGGATGTAACTTTTAGAAAAGTCCAATTTACTGCTGTTATACTGCCAGATTTTCTTTTGAAGCTAACAAGAATCTAATCTGTTTGGATTATTTTTGTCAAATCTTGTTGGTTATTCTTTTGCAGAATCATATCTGCTGGTAGTCCACAACGCAGAGTCCGACAGAGGATAGATGGAGAGTTGGCAGCCCTGAGAGCCAAAATCATGAACAGATCTGTCATTGCCGAATGGAATGTGGTTCGTGCAGATATTATGGTGGCCCCGCTAGACTGCATTCATGATATCATCCAGACCTACCACTGGGACTACCTCCACAACTATGCTTGTGTAGTCCTCACCATATTGGTCCACCTGTTTCATGCCAATCTTGAGATCATGCAAGATGATGACCACGGATTGGTTCTACAGTCTTTTGTGGATGGTCATATCATTACGGTTGATCCTCAGGTTATCAGCCAGATCATTGGGGTACCCGTGCTTCAGTAATCTGCTAGCCCGTACAATGAGGTAGTCTTGCTTCCGCCTCTGGATGATCTCAGAGATTTCTTTCAGGTTGTGCCTCAGGGTGAGGAGCGTGCCACTTTCATCAGGATTGGTGCCCTATCTGCCCCACACCGCATGCTTGACAAGATTGTCCAGCACAACCTCTGTCCCGTTGTTAAGCGCAGTGATCTGATATTGAAGAGGGCCCAGTTCGTATATGCCATCTGCCTTCGCTTGCCCTTCTACCTGTGCAAGTATATTTTGGGAGTTATTTTGGAGGCCAGTGATGAGGGCAATACTGGTCTCCCTTTTGGTTGCCTGCTCATTCAGATTATTTTACAGTCAGGCATCGGCATCACTAGAGAGCCACAAATGAAAATTCAGGATCCCATCAGCAAGCAAACGCTGATAAAGTCTAATACCCAGCTGAGGCGTGATGATATGGATGATGCTCCACAGTCCCCTCCTATCCATGTAGCAGTTCCTGACATGGTATCCTCTTCACATACTGTTCCTCCACAGCAGGATGCCAGCTATGCTCAGATTTTGAAGGCTTTAGCTGCACTCCAGAGTAGCATGAGCACTATGCAGCTAACTCTTTCATCTTTGCAGCAGGAGGTTCACTCGATCAACCTCCAAGTGGAGTAGAGCCAGCCGGACATTCAGGAGTGTCTTAGGCATCATCATCCATCTAGCAGTGATGATGAGGATGATGCACCTATGGATGCATCATGATTTTCGTTTGCTTCATTGTATTTTGAGACATTTTGGTTTTCTTTTTGATAATTTGCTACACTTGTTAAACTTTTGGATATTATTACTCTATTTACCCTTGTCCTTCTGAGACATTTAGGGGGAGTAATTTTTGTGTGTTTGATTCTTATTACTCTCCATTGTCTCTTTATGACAAAAATGGGGAGTATTTTTATTTTGGACCGGAATTGTATTTTTAATCGGTCAAGTGATTTTGTCCTAGAATAGCCAAAGGAGGAGTTTGTTAGTTTGTAATTGGCTACATTCTGTTGGACAAAATCACTTCTTTGTAATGATGCATTTAAACAGGCATTCATCTATTTAGAGTTCTTCTAAAAGATTATGCGCAGTCTACAAGCCAGAGAAATCAGATCCCTTGCAGCCGTCCAGACAACGTGATATACCGTCCGGATGTCCAACTGTCCAAAACATCATCCGTCCAGACAACGAGAACTTTCCATCCAAACCTTCCTCTGTGTTAAGAAGCTTCAAACTGTTCCAGCTTGCATCCATCTGGACGTTTCAGCAGCACGTCTAAACAACACTCAGTGTTCGACCAGCTATGGGATTTCTTTCCAAAACACAGATATGGGAACACTAAAAAAATTTTCGATTTTAGTAACCTAGGTTTACTAACATGCAAAAGCCATTTACACGTTAGTAAACTGTAATAACGTGAAATCAGTGGCGTGATTTTCACGTTCCTAATCCCTTAGTTACTAAAATAATTTTAGTAACGTCCAAATGGACATCACGTTACTGCATAGTAACGCAGAAAAATTGCACGTTAGTAAATATATAGTAACGTGCAAATGAGACTCCAGTAAACATAGTAACGTGATAATTTACGTTGAACGAATTTTTAATTTAGTAACGTGCAAAGTGTTGCACGTCACTAAAATTAGTAACGTAACAAAATTATCACATCACTAATTATAGTGGCGTGTAACACTTTTGCACGTTACTAAATTAAAAGTTAAAAATTAAAAAAAAAAAAAAAAAAAAAAAAAAAAAAAAAAGTTACTAATATATATAAAAAATAAAAAAATTATTATTTTTAGTAACGTGTGTTAGCACGTTACTAAAATTATGTAAAAAGTTAAAAAAAAAATAAAAAATAAAAAATAAAAAACGTTTCCACATCTGTTCTTCCTCCCAACCCATTCCGTCGACGATCACACTCCGTTGATCCCGCCGGAGCTGGCGCCGGTCTACCCACAAAATATTGCTCCCAAATTTTGTCTACCACAGAAATAAAAAACAAAAAATACCCAACAAAATTAATCCAACAATCACCAAACACAGAAACATTTTTCCAACACCACAAAATCTCCATTTTATTTGTTATAGAAATTACTCCAACAAAAAAAAAAAAAAAAAACCCCAAGATTCTAATAGACATTCGGGCTACCCACAAAATTTTGCTCCCAAATTTCTTAGAAAATCAACCCAGATCAAAGAAATTTACTTACTAGGAGCTAAAAAAACCGGATTCCCACTGTTTGGCCACCGGGAAACCAATCTTTGGCATCGCCGGCGCCAGCCATGACCTCTGGTGTTGGCGCCCTCCCAATAACGGCCGACCCACCAAGAATTTCTCCCTCTCCCTCGATCTCTCAATCTCCCTCTCTCGATCTGCCGTTCCGCTTTCGTGGTTTGGAGCACGTTTGTCCTGCTTTGGTTGATGCTTGGTGGGTTTCCCTCCTTGACAACTATAGCATTCATATTCCATAGAATTAAGAAAAAAAAAAAAAAATCATTTTTCTAAAGAAGAAAAGCACATAAACCAAATTCAAAGAGGACCCATGAACTTACAGAGTATTAGCGTGCTGAATATCAGCTTCAAGCACTTTGAGATAGTCCTTGAACGACTTTCTCATGGAAGAAGCAACGTACATCTCCAAATATTTCACTCAAAACTCTCCCAAAACTGACGAGCAGTGGGTCAGTTTCTTTTTCTTTCTCTTTCTCTTTACATTGTACGGGTCCTTCTATAGACGGAGGGAGAGAGGAAGCTGGAGGGCTGTCATGAGGAAAAGGAATTAAATTTTTTTATACAAATGCGAGGCGAGCCCGCGCAGTCAAAAATTTTGGCCAAAATTTGGGCCTTTGGGAAAGGGGCGCACGCGGGACACGAAAATTTTGTGTCCCGCGTGTAGCCCCCCAAGGCTCAATCAAGAGCTTTTTTTTTTTTTCTTTTAAAAAATAAGAGATTTTTTATTTCTTAATTAATTTTTTTGAAAAAATAAACGTTAAGTATATTGACTTAAGTATATTTACAGTTTTTTTTACGTCAAGTATATTTACAGTTTTTTTAGTAAATTTTTTTAAAAAAAAAAAAACTTTTTCATTTGTTTTTTTAAAAAAATATATATTTTTTTTTCCATTTTTAATTTCTTTTTTTTTTCATTTTTCTTTAATTTTTTTGATTTGTTTTTAAAAACAAACTTTTTTAGTTTTGGTCGAAAAATTGATTTTTTTTTTTTTAGTAACGTGCAAAATTTATCGCGTCACTAATTGTTTAAAATTATATTATTTTAAAAAAATTATATTAAAATAATATTTAGTAACGTGATAGATCAATAGGATCGATAGATCATCCGATCGATCGTGATCGATCGATAGGATCGATAAATCCATAGGATCGATAGATCATCCGATCAATCATGGTAGATCATCCAATCGATCATAATACATCAATAGGATCAATAGATCATCTGATCGATCATGATGGATCAATAGGATCGATAGATCATCCGATCAATCATGGTAGATCATCCAATCAATCATGATAGATCAATAGGATCGATAGATCATCCGATCAATCATGGTAGATCATCCAATCGATCATGATAGATCAATAGGATCGATAGACTATCCGATCAATCATGGTATATCATCCGATTGATCAATCATGGTAGATCATCTGATCGATCATGATAGATCAATAAGATCGATAGATCATCCGATCAATCATGGTAGATCATCTGATCGATCATGATAGATCAATAGGATCGATAGACAATTCGATCAATCGTGGTAGATCATCCGATCGATCAATCATGGTAGATCATTCGATCGATCATGATAGATCAATAGGATCAATAGATTATCCAATCAATCATGATAGATCATCCGATGGATCATGATAAATCATCTGGTCAATCATGATAGATCATCCGATCGATCATGATAAATCATCCGATCGATCATGATAAATCATCTGATCGATCATGATAGATCAATAGGATTGATAGACCATCCGATCAATCATGGTAGATCATCTGATCGATCATGATAGATCAATAGGATCGATAGATCATCCGATCAATCATGGTAGATCATCCGATCGATCATGATAGATAAATAGAATTGATAGATCATCCGATCAATCATGATAGATCATCCGATCAATCATGGTAGATCATCCGATCGATCATTATAGATCAATAGGATCGATAGATCATCCGATCAATCATGATAGATAAATAAGATCGATAGATCATCCGATCGATCAAATAGGATCGATAGATCATTCGATCCATCATGATAGATCAATATGATCGATAAATCATCCAATCGATCATGATAGATCAATAGGAGCGATAGATCATCCAATCAATCATGATAGATCAATAGGATCGATAGATCATCCGATCGATCATGATAGATCATCAGATCGATCATGATAGATCAATAGGATCGATAGATCATCCAATCAATCATGGTAGATCATCCAATTGATCATAATAGATCTATTGGATTGATAGATCATCCGATCGATGATGATAAATTATCCGATCGATCATGATAAATCATTTGATCAATCATGATAGATTATCCGATCGATCATGATAAATTATCCGATCGATCATGAAAAATCAATAGATGGTAGATCATGATTGATCATGATAGATCATTATTATTTAGTGAGGTGTTAAATTTGACACGTCATTAATAATTTAAAATTTAAAATTATTTTTTTATACCAACTTAGTAACGTGCAAGAATTTTGCATGTTACTATTTTTGTAATGTGCAAGAATTTGCACATTACTAATTAAATAACGTTCAAACAATTTGCGTGTTACTAAGTTTAGTAATGTGCAAAATTAGTCATGTTACTAATTCTTTAAAATTGTATTACTTTTTAAAAAATTATATTGACATAATATTTAGTAATGTGCAAATTTTAGCACGTTACTAAATAGTAATGTGCTAAATTTTGCACGTTACTAGTGTAGTAACATGCAAAATTTTAGGGTTACTACTTTAGTAACGTAACAAATTTAGCAACGTGCAAATTTTCACACGTTACTAAATAGTAACGTGTAGATTTTTGCACGTTACTAAATAATAACGTGTTAAAATTAGCAGGTTACTAAAGTTTTTAGTAACGTGCGAATTGTTAGCACATTACTAATATTAGCAACCCACGAAAATTTGCATGTTAGTAAAATCAAAAAAATTTGTAGTGGAAGATCACTGCAATCGTCCGGACGATGTGGATTCCCGTCCGGATACGCTCATCCATAAGGCAAGCTATGCATTCAAAATTCAGACTTCCGGACGACAGCATTAATGGTCCGGACGCACGAGCTACATATATGAAAATTGCGTGCATCAAATCAACCGTCTGGACGACCATTCCCTTGGTCCGGACGTGCAAAGCCTTAATATGGAAATTGCGTGCAGCTGAAGTGCGACCGTCCGGACGACATGGCAACACCATCCGGACGCGTCTCAAATCAGGAAAGACTTTCAGTAAAATTTTGGAAAGCCAATCGTACAGTTGTCCGTCTGGACGCCTTATGTCTACCATCCAGACTGCACCTAGGTTTATCAAGCCAGATGCGCATTTGAACTTGCAACCTATAAATAGGGGTCCCTAGGCTTGAGAACTGCAAGAATTCGGTATTGGATTCCTTAATGCTTAGAGAGTTATATTGTAGAGTTATTGTGCTAAGTTAGTCTCTCTTAAGCCATTGTTGTGTGTGTTGTTGCTGCGCTGATTTGAAGTCTATCTTAAGGGTTGGCTCTAAGGTAAAGGATTCTATTGAAGACCCCTTTAGGTAGGAGACCTAATTGGGAGGCGTTCGTGTTGGGTTACACGTTAGAGTTCAAGGTACGACCACTATATCAGGGGTATGTGAGTGCTACTATTTTGTAACTAGTCTTGTCTTCTGAATAGTGGATATCCTGGGTTTGGCTGCCCCAGAGTGGTTTTTCTCTTGACTGAATTTCCACTTCGTTAACAAAATATCTATCTCTTTTAATTCTGCATTTTGATATTTTGTTACACTCATCTTTGCACACACTTGTTTATATTAGAAGTCATTTTAATTTTTCACAATCGGTGAAAATAATGATTTTGCACAAAGGTGATGCAATCAAATAGCAAAAGAACAAAGCGAAAAAGGATATGGGCTACTTCAAGGGAGCCGTGACCTCCAAGACACCAAAAGATGTTCTAGGTTTTTGATAATAATCAGTATACTGCTTTATTCATCAGGGTTATACTTAAATAGAAGACGGCTAGGTCATAAGACTTAACCATTAGGTAAAGCCGTTGTTACAACATGCAGGAAATCTAACTAGGAAAGAACAATACTAGTGGAATTCTATTCCTTATTAGCTATAACATTTATGGAAAGAAAATATGAAGAGACTACTCCTTATTCATTGTCGGCTTGAGGGCTATAGTACTGCCACGTAGCCCTTCCAAGATTCTGTCTGTATCATCCCTCTTCCCTAACAACTTCCATGTCCCCAAGGAAGAACTCAGGAAATTGAGCCTGGACCATGACTTGATCTTCCCACGTAGCTTCTGCCGGCGAATGGCCTTGCCAATGGATCAACATTTCTAATTTCTTGTTCTTGATTCGAGTCTCCAATACTGCCTGTGGTGTGGGAGTTATTCTGCAGTGTTTTAACTTTAGGAAGATGCAGACAGGCAATGTGCTTGCTGCCAAGGTACCTCTTTAGCAAGCTGATGTGGAAGATTGGATGGATGCAAGATCCCTGAGACAGGCCTAACTTGTATGCAATTGGGCTGATCTTCCTGATGAATTGAAATGGACCATAGAAGCGGGCTACCAACTTGGTATTCTTGCGCATATAGACTGAAACTTGTCGATAGGGTTGCAACTTCAGGTATGCCCAGTCGCCTTCCTCAAACTCCTCTTCTAGGTGTTTACCATCATACAGCCACTCCATTCGCTCTTGGGCAGCATGGATGTTGTTCTTCAGCTCCTTAAACATTTGATCTCATGCCATTAACTCCCTTCCTACAGCTTCCACTCTAGCTGTACCTGGGAGATAGGTTAATAACATAGGAGGATCCCTGCCATATACCATTGCAAAAGGCGTGTTCTTGATGGTGAAACACCAGCTGGTGTTGTAGCTATACTCCGCCCAAGCTAACCATTTGCCACACTCCTTTGGTTGATTGCTTGTAAAGCACCTCAAATACATCTCTAATGTACGATTCACCACCTCTGTTTGCCCGTCAGTTTAGGGGTGATAGACTGAACTGAAATTGAAAGAAGTCCCCTGTAGTCTAAATAATTCTATCCAAAAATGGCTAGTGAATGCAGGGTCCCAGTCGCACACTATGGACTTTGGCATCCCGTGGAGCTTGAAGATATTCTTGAAGAAAACTTGTGCTATGCTCACTGCCATGTAGGGATGGTTGATTGCTATGAAATGGGCATACTTGGACAGCCGATCTACCACCACAAAAATGGTTGTCTTCCCTCTCGAATTCTGCAAGCCATCGATGAAGTCCATAGATACATCTTCCCATATTTTTTTTTTCTGAAATTGGGAGCGGCTGTAGCAATTCTCCTGGTATGAGATTTTCACTCTTATGGCATTGGCATACATCACAATTCTTGATTAATTCTTTTACTCGACCCCTCATGCATTTCCAATAGAAGTTGGCTCGTACTCTTTGGTAGGTTTTGTGATACCCCTCATGGAAGCTGCCATGTAGTTTTTCCATAATCGTAGCAAGAAGTGCTGAAGTTTCTGGTAGGTATATTCAGTCTTATAGTACAAAAGACCATCCCTGAAATCCTAAGGGCCAAATGCTTCCCCTTCCTTAACCTTCTCAAAGAACTCTTGAAGGGCTGAATCTTTCCCCACTTCTTCTTTGACAATCTCTTACCACAAAGTGTTCCCCAAGGAGGTAAGGACACCATTTATGGACTTGTGATAAGTGCTGAATGTTACACATTCAAGCCCTTTAATTTACATATGTTAAGCTCTTAGTTTTGTTATAGTTTGATGTTTTGTGTTGTTTTTGTGTTTTCTTGTATTTTACAGGTTTTGGAAGAAAATCCATCAAATTCCAAGATTATAATGAAGTCAGCAAACTCAATTTTGGATAGATTCAATTCCAATCAATTTTGAATTTAAGGAAAGAGAAGTTGGCAAAAATTCGTTATTTTTGGAAAGAATCCAGAATGAGCACATCTCAGTAATTTAATCATAACTTTCGGCTCAAATATCAGATTGCAACAAAATTTGTGGAGTTGGAAAGCTAAGGAAAAATTAAACAAATATGTAAGAAATAGGTTTTTCCTAATTCGGAAATTTACCATGCCAAAATCACCCCGTAATAAAAGACAGCAAATCTGTATGAATTTTGGAATCCTTTTCCTACTTGGATAGAAATTTCAGAAAAGGAAAAGACTTGTAATTACTCTATTTGGACTAGAAGACCTACTTAGAATTGTAATAGGAATTCTAGAGCTTCTCTAATCCCTATAAATAGGCCTCTAGCCTTTGAAGAAATGACACACAAACTTGGAGGAAGAATCAAAGACTACATCAAGGAGATTCTTTCTAGTTTTTATTTTCTTCCTTTATTTATTTTCTGTATGTATATAATTTTAGTTTATATTAGTTGTAACTAATACTTTAGTTAGGGCTCGATTGAAGCCCTAATCATGTCTCTTTAAGTTTATCAATTTGCTTTGCTACAACTTATATATTGATGTTTAACTTGATTAATTCTAGTTTCTTGAATTCCTCGCATGTTTATGTTTGGCCATCATATGCATGCGGTATGGATTTGTTATTTATGTCAATTTGGATGACCGAGTCCTGGGCATAATAGAGTAACAAAAGAACCCCATCACAGGTTCTTGGATTAATCAACATAAAGACAACTGGAATAGATATCATATTCCAATCTGAGTGTGTTTACCGATTTCCATAGATTTATGCTTCCTTGAAGAACAACTTAGTAGATACCATGCTAAATCCTTCAAGGAAGAAAAGAGTTAGAGTAGATACCATGCCTAACTCGTTGCTTAGGGAAATCAATAGCTTTAGGAGAAGATACCATTCCCTTGTGGCTGGTAAACATTAAGCATCATGTTATGATTGTAGTATTGTGCATATTGCGAATCTTATTTGAGTATGATTAGCGGTGGATATCGAAGCCCTACCTTTTCTTCATAGTATTTTTAATTCAATCTTTTATCCCGTCTTATTCAACATATCGCTTTTAGGAATTCCTCTTTAAATACAATTTATACCAATCCTCGTGGGAATGATCTCGTATTTGCCTGCTATACTATTGTTTTGATCTTGTGCACTTGCGAGTAAAACGTACAAGTATTTGCCTATTTATTTAGGTAGATATTTGCACAACACCATCACCAAGGCTAACATCTCCTTCTCGTACGTGGACAGCAAGAGCTATGTTCCCTGCAGTTCTTGACTAAAAAAAGCTATGGGCCGCTCCTAATGTAAAACAACACCTATGCTCACTCCACAGGCATCGCATTCTACCACGAACGCCTTAGAGAAATTTGGTAAAGCGAGTACCAAGGCTTTGATCATGGCTTGCTTGAGATTCTCAAAGGCATTCTTTGTTGCTGCAGTCAAAGCAAAGTTGTTTTTCTTCAACATTTGATTCAATGGGGCTGCTATCTTCCCATAATCCTATATAAAGTGCCGATAATACCCCGTGAGGCCTAGAAACCCTCGCATGGCCTTGGGCGTTTCTGGTTTGGGCCACTTCTTCATTCCTTCTACCTTCTCGGAGTCAACCCCCATGCCTTTAGGGGAGATTACATGGCCCAGATAGTGGACTTCTTGCTGCCCAAAACTGCACTTGGTTCTTTTGACATAGAGTTGCTGTTTTTCCAACAAGTCCATCATCTTTCTCACATGTTCCATGTGTGGTGCCCACTCACTACTATATATTAAGATGTCATCAAAGAAACCAAGACAAATTTGCAAAGGTGAGAATGGAATACCTCATTCATGAGAGATTGGAAGGTGGAGGGAGCATTCGTCAAGCCGAACGGCATGACAAGGAACTCATAGAGCACATGATGAGTGCAGAAGGCGGTCTTCTCAATATCTTCCTCTGCTACCCGAACTTGGTGATATCCCGAACTCAAATCCAACTTGGTGAAATTTTTGGCCCCATTGAGTTCATCTATGACGGGTATTGGAAATTTGTCCTTCACCGTGCTCTTGTTTAATTCTCGGTAGTTTACACACATCCGCCATGTTCCATCCCCTTTCTTGACTAGGAGTATCAGTGATGAATAGGGACTGTTGGAGGGCCAGATTATGCCTCTTTTCAGCATATCCTTTACTTGCTCTTCAATCTCCATTTTCTAAAAAAATAGATACTGGTAGGCTTAACACTGATCGGACCAGCTCCTTTTTGCAAGATGTTGCGATGATCGTGGCTACGTGGCGGGGGCAGCTCCCTAGGTTTTGCAAAAACCACTTCATTCTCTTCCAACATTTGCTCCATCTCTTCTTTCTTCTCCTTACAATTCTGTTTTAGCACCCCCTGCTATTTTCGGCTTCTTTTGGATGGAGAGATAAGAACTCTCTTGACCTGCCAAACCTATTCTTAATTCTATGTAATACTATGTGCTCCATATTCCACACAAAGTGCATCTCCAAGTTCTCAAAATCCCAGCGTATGGGTCCCAAAAACTGTAACCATTGAGTGTCTAACACAACTGCATAACCTTCCAATTGCATAATATAAAAATCTACTATAAAAATTCTGCCTTGTAACTCTACTGGAATCTAATCGCATTTACCTGGACTGCGTATTTTTTCTCCTAAGGCGATGATCACATCCATCCCTCCCTCCTTTGCAGGCTGCAACTTCAACAAGCAGGCAAGGGCTATACTCATAAAATTATGAGTGCTGCCCGAATTAATGAGGGCTAGAAAAATTGATCGCCCAATCCTCCCATAGATCTTCATGGTTTCGGGTGTGTCCTTACAGGTAATGGCGTGCAAGGAAATCTCCAGGGTGTCCTCCTCATCTTCTTATGTCATCACATCCCCATCTTCATTTTCTCTCAAGTAAGCTTCAATCATGAAAAGCTATTTGCAATGATGCCCTAGACCATACTTCTCATTACACTTGAAACATAGACCCTTCTCTTGCCTCTCCTCTAGATCTTCAGGTGTTAACCTTTTGATGGGATGAGGTGGCTGACCCGTAGTGCTCCGGGGGGTCAGGTGTGGTCTCCGTATCTCTAAAGGGACGTGTTTTTTCATAGCCATGTTGCGGGCCTCATAGACTCTTGCTATGCTAATGGCTGAAGTGAGAGTAAGGGGTCATCTAGCAGTGACTTCCGCCTTGATTACCTCCTTTAGGCCGCTTACAAAACAGCTAACATGTTGGCTCTATGATAAAGTTCCTATCTTTGAGAGTAGGGACTTGAACTTGGCTTGGTAATCCCTTACACTTCCTTCTTACTATAATTTGGTTAGTTCTCCAAAGGGATCATAGAATTGGGTAGGCCCAAAACAAGCGAATACCCCTTCCTTAAATTCTATCTAGCATATTTCCCTCCCTTACAGTATCAGTATTTGAAACCAGAGTTGGGCTTCTCCTTCTAAGTGGAAAGAAGCCAATGCAACTTTGTCTTCTTCGTTGGTTCCTTGGAATCTGAAAAATTGTTCTGCCCTGCATACCATTTGGTTGGATATTCTTCCCCATTGAACCGGGGAAAATCTAGCTTGACTCCCCTTCTTCACGTCAGTTCTTGCCTTGGGTGGACAACATCTCTTAAACTTCAATAATTAAAGCCATGAGTTACTGATGTCCCTCATTTAGGGAGTGCACCGACTGCTGCAAGCTGCCCATCCATCCTTCCATGAGTTGTTGCTGAGTTCTTTGCATGAGGGAGCGTGATGCTGGCTTTGACTAGAGCGAAAAATCATGGTAGGCCCTACTTTTGTTCCGGGAACGGCCTATGATGACTATCTTTCTTTTCTCTCAAATTTTTTTATGGTTTCTTTTGAAGGAAACCGGGCCTCTTGGTTTAACAATTTCTTGCTAAAAGAAGAGGAACCCTAGCTTTGATACCACTTGATGCAATCAAATAGCAAAAGAACAAAGGAAAAAATGATATGGCTACTTCGAAGGAGCCGTGACCTCCAAGACCCCAAAAGATGTTCTAGTTTTTTGATAATAATTAGCATGCTGCTTTATTCATTAGGGTTATACTTAAATAGAAGACGGCTTGGTCATAAGATTTAATCATTAGGTCTAGTTGTCTTTACAACATGTAGAAAATCTAGCTAGGAAAGAACAAGACTAGTGGAATTCTATTTCTTATTAGCTATAACATCTATGGAAAGAAAATATGGAGATACTACTCCTTATTCACTGCTAGCTTGAGGGCTACACTGCCACGTAGCCCTTTTAAGATTATGTCCGTATCACAAGGATCGTGTTTCCTACCAATATTTATACCAAAACATTCTTAATTATCCTAATAAATTCCTTGAGTGTTACACCGAGCTAGACAGGCAGTTACTCATGTCGTAGATTCAATTTGAACGGAAGGAATTCCACGCAGCATCTATGATATTATTAATAGCGAACCTTTTGTTCCTATTTCTTGACAACAGGTTATCTTGTGGATATCAATGTAAGATGGATTTTGTTCTTAAAAACTAAAATTAAATTAATATTAAAATTATAAATAACACTTAACTAAAAAGACCTCATAACTGAGCAATTTTAATGCTAAAGTACAGATAGGGAGAGAGAGAGAGAGAGAGAGAGAGAGAGAGAGAGAGAGAGAGAGAGATGAAGACGCATCCCTTGATTCAATTTGAAGGATTAATAGTTTGTGATTATTTTCATGATCTTGCTGAACAATGCTGATTATGCATTGCAAAAATAATTTAGAAGTCAACTAGAGTAAAAAATGAATTATTAGCATCCATCCATATTGAGCAATCATTTTCTTAAGGATAAAAATGCTTTCAAAAAGTGATTTCAACTTCCCCTTTTCCCGTTCCCCTCTTCCAAATTAAAAGAAAGAGAAAAAAAATGCAGTTTCAACTTGTATGGCAACAAGATTATAACCATGAACTACGCACACACTGAGCACAAAAGAGTAATACTATTTAGTAGACTCTTATACGACTGTCATGCAACTTGATGATATGACAGTGAAAATCAGTATTTAGATCAATACTTGTAAAAAAAAAAAATTCCAATCAAGAAATAGTATTCACTGCCACATCATCCCCCATGTATATTGCAGTCGAATAATAATCTACTAAATAGTATTACTCATGTTACCAATAGGAAAACACAAAAGCGCCGATGCGGTAGTAGGCAAGATTTAAGTTGGTCAAAATGAAAGCATAAGTATTTGGAGTCTATGCCTCATTATATTAATGGGGTAATCATTAAATCTATATATATATATATATAGATAAAGAAAAAGAAATCTCCCGCATTTTGTGAAAGAAAATAATATACTAGGAATGTAGGTATGAAATTTTTCAATGGTCAAATAAAATTTCCATTGTTTTTCACTTTTTGGTGGTAATCAAACTTAATTAAATTTTGGAAAATGAAATACCATAATTGTGATGGACAAGCCCACTTCTCTCATCCATAATTTGATTGAAAATGAATCATTCTTCTTCCTTGGCTATTATTTTAAAAGCCACATCATTTTTGGAGGAACACAAAAGTGACAAATTAAAAGAGTGACTTTTAGCATTACTCAGTCCAAACAGTATTTTGTAGGAAGAATGATCTCTCTCTCTCTCTCTCTCTCTCTCTCTCTCTCTCTCTCTCTCTCTCTCTCTCTCTGTGTACTACTGTTGGTACAGTTTTCGATACGATGAGAACTCCACGTTATTTGATGTTTTTCACACTCCCCAAGAATACTTTCAAACAACTAAAATTAAAAGACCCTTCTGGGGTTCTCACTCCGATATCTAAGTCAGCTTCTAAGAGAAAAGTTTGCTCAATGCATAAGATAATCAATCTCTCGTTTATACCTAGAGTATGCGCTTATTTCTAGGCAAATAGGTGGAGTCAAACCTAAATTAGGTTTTCTACTCCCAATTGAACTAGGGATTCCTAAAGTTTGATTTGGTCTAGGAGTCTTATTCCCAACTAGGAGTTGGACTGTTGACCAGATTCTTCAATTAGTCATTATTGGACCCAGATTGGGACTACTGTCAATTCGACTTGGAGTAGGATTATTCCAAACAATTACCCCTCAATTCCCTTATCCAATGCATGCTCGAATAATTGAAATTTTATGTTTTGGAAAATCCGAGCCTTGGCTTGTTCTGAGGCTTGAACAATATTTAGCCTCCTAACTTCGAATGTCTCGGGTCTGAAGTTGCCGATGGTGGTGCTCCTTAGTGAACTTTGTAATTTTCTCCCAGTAATGAATGAAAGAGCTTTTTCATGTATTAACTTCTGAAATTATGTGATGCCTCTGTGATTTCTTCAATCAAACTTTGTTAACACGCAATATAATATGTACCCCCCATAGCCTGAGTTAAACTTGAAAACCGAAGGTTTTCTCCCTGTCTTGTTTTCTTTGAAAGGTTGTCTCCTTATCTCCACGATAGCTCCCTTATACCTGTAAATCTATAACCTAAAAACCGAGGGTTAAATCCGACCCCTCATTCTTTTTTGTTTTATTCTTAGGGTTTTCTCCCTATCTACGGGGATTGCTCCATGCCTCCTGAAAACTTGCAAACCTATAAACCTTAAACCAGAAATCAAGGATTACCTGTGATGAGTGTCAAATATTGCATATGTAGACCCCTTAATTTGCATTTACTAAACCTTTAGTTTTGTTATTTTCTAATATTTTTTGTTAGTTTTGGTATTTTAGTATTTTGCAGGTCATTGAGAGAAAACAATAGCTTTATGGTGAAAGAAAGCACACTTTGAGAAGACCTAGATGATGTGGTTATGTTCAACCAAATCAAGAAGAGGACTAAATCGGAATTTCTCTAATTGGAGTCAAAATCGGATTGGACTAAATTTTAAATTCAGCACATGTTATAGTATTTTGGCCATAACTTTCAGCTCAAATATTCGATTAAGATTAATCAAGCGGTGTTGGAAAGCTAATTCAATTTTTTACAAATCATTGTGAAATAGGATTTTCCTAATTCGGACGTCTGCTATGCAAAAAGTACCCCGCAATAAAAGGCCACAAATCTGGACGAATTTGGAGTCCTTTTCCTTCTTGGATTAAGTTTTGAGTCTCCTACTCAAACTATGAGACTAACCTCCGATTTTTCTAGGAATTCTATGGCTTTTAGGATTTGTTTTCTCCCTATAAATAGACCTCTAAGGCTCAAGAAAAAAGGGGGTGAAGCTAGAGTTCAAATATATTTTCTTCTTTTTAGTTTTTCTTTAGGGTAGGTTTTATTTTCAATAGCCATGTGTAGCTAATTTTTCAACTAAGGTTGAGGATAAAGCCTCACCATTGAAGAGCAACAATATTTTCATGTAAGTTTATACTATCCGATTTTATTTGGTTTAATGTTTCCTATGTTTTACTTCTTTTCAATGTGTGGAATGATTCTTGGATATCTTTTGTGATTCAAGGATACATTTGATGATTTGAGATAATTTCACATAATTGATTGCTTGGATTTTTATTTATCAAAACGTTGGATATTCATTGTGTTTCGTTCTACGGATACATTTTATGATTTGGTTTAAACCGGATATATTTTGTGATTTGTGTAAAGAACGGATTCATTGAATGATTTAATGATTTTTTTAAGCATAGTAGAACATACATAAGATTTGTATGGTGAGAACTTCGGATGTGTATTGATGAACATGAGAATATGTTGCTATGATTTGGTGGGTGTGGATTCCAAAACCTTAGTACCTTTTCTTTTGTTTTATTCTACTTTATTTACTTTATGTTGTTTTTCTTTTTATAAAAAATCAAACGTTTTTTTTTTTGAACTAGGTTAAGATTTAATTAATTTAGTCATAAATTTATTTTCAAGAACACAATTCCCTGTAGGATCGACCTCGCACTTGCAAAACCCTTTATTGCAAACGATTCGTGCACTTACGAGTACATTTAAAATTCACATCAACCTGAAAACCGAGGGTCCTCTCACTTTATTGTTTTTTCTACAACGTTATCCCCATGGATTTGCCTTATGGTTTTCTCCCATCCTTGTTTTCTCTGCATTATCTCCCTGGATTTGTCTTAGAGTTTTCTCTCTATCTCATTGTTTTTAATAAGGTTATCTCATTACCTTGTTTTCTCTGCAGAGTTGTCAATTCCACATAAAGGCATTATTCCGCCAAGGGGCGGGGGGTTCATTCTTTGTCATCTTTGCAGTATATATATATAATGGGTTTAATTTTTCTCCAAGCATTCGAATATTTGCCCTTTCAGCAATACCAAACAATGATTCTTTGGCAGATGGAACTACTTTATTTTTTGTTGGTACTTTGCTTGACGCCATGTTTGTTTCGGTTAATGGAGCCATAGCTAAGTGCATAAAAGGTTGATTTGGTGTTGGCTGTTATTGGCCTCCATATTTTTTCTTTTCCGTGGCAAAAATCTTCATGCTTGTGACTGCTTGGTAAATCACTTTCAGTGTTTGATAGAAACTAGTACTGCACCAATCGTAATCACACGGTTTGAAGTTATTTATTAGATATATATGTTTAGCAACTTCTCTACCTACTTAATTGTCTGCCGATGAACTTCCTATATATTATATATATAATAAAAAATAAAAATAAATTATATAGATAAGCAAGTTAATGAGCTGAATAGTCGAGGGCATTATCTTTGGGGTAATTAATAAGATTGACTCTATGCTTGATTTGATCAGTGATTACTTTGTGGTCAATTTATGCCGAGTGCAAGAAATAAAATTTCTTTCACCATTGGATTAATTTATCCATTATACAATTAAACAGCAATGAACTATGAACTTTGTCCATTTGATAATAATTGAATCTAAGACCGTGTGATTGTTTGCTGACAGAAGGCGTGACATCTTTATTACTGAAGTAATGTTATAAGTCACTCTTTTGCCAATCTTATCCAAAAATGACGTGGTTTTTAAAATAACCATTGAACTTGTGATTGAATACTCTTGAATTTTGATCAAGTGATGATTTTAAAAGTCACATCATTTTTGGATGGACACAAGCAGAGAGAGCCAGAAGTTCTTATGGGTAGGAGCCAAGGGCCAGGGGCCAAAAACAAATTGTTGGTAAGGACCAATAGGCTAAATTTTTATTTTTTACTATATAATTTTTTTTTACCTTTTTTTCTTTTTTTGGAATTGAGGGTGGGGGAGAGGGGGGGCATGGCCTATACCGGCCTCCCAACCCGTCCTTAGACGCAAGAGTGACAAAAGAATGACTTCTAAAATTACTCGTTTGGACTAGCAATTCGCGCATATGAAGCTAGCTTTGTATCATATATGGCTTAAAGGGGAAAAAGAAGATACAAGCTTGATTATCTGAAATTAGAAATCGAGCAATTAAATGGTTGATACATGGAATTAATTGAGAATGCATAGCATCATGAGCACTCAGCCTTAGATTACTGCAGAGTGACTGCTCATGATATTATGTGATTCCATGCATGCATGCTCCAGCTCAGGCTGCTTAATTTGTCAAAACCCACTAGTCCCGTAAGCCGGAGCCCAATAGTCAGGTCCACTGTCATTTCCTACATGCTGAGTGCAAGACACAGGAACCAAGCACAACCCTCTACTCGCTAGGTCCTTTGGTTTTTCTTGGGGATCCTGATATCCAGAAAAGAGAAATAAGAATCTTTGGGAATTTGATACCGTTCAAACAAGAATCAACTTCTTTTCTTCTGTTATCTATATATATATATATATATATAAAGCATTCTTTTTATCAAATAAAACAAAAATAAGGGCTTTATTTTATGTGAAAGTTCCAGCAATGCCCAAGATGCATGTTTACTTCTTTATTATATATACTAATAATAATAATAGCAATGATGGTGATGAAAATAATGATTCAGATGCGAAATAAATTTATGATGATCTCATCAAATCAATTGAAGGAGAAACAGCTTTCATAAAAATTAAAAAAAAAAAAATGAAAGAATACCTGGTTAGAAGCTCCCTTCCTTTTCAGGCAGGTCTCATTCAACAGCTAGATCGATGGGAAAAACAAATTGAGAAACTTAATAAGTATTTTCTATCTTTCTCAAAACCTTTCACGACTCCAAAGTAATTAGGCAGTCATAAATTATACTTATATTTAATTAACCTTTATCAATCAAAAAGTTTTATAAAGCTAAGAACCTTGTTCTTTTAGTGCTTTTCTTAACGAATATTTTAGTTCATAAGATGCTTTCCAATGGCAAAGCCTCCTTTACTTGCTTTTGGGGGTTGATGGATCCAATAAAGCATACCTGTCCGGAGTCTTCAGGAAATGCACAGCTTCTTTCTCCTTGAACCTAAAACAATTTCTCTCTTATCATTTTTATATTTTAGTACAATTTGTCACACATGCATGCTCTCTGAAACATATATGTGCGGTGTGCCTAGCTACTTTGTGTAGAGGGAATTGTAGTTACCCATTGGGAAATGGGTAAATGGTATACATATATGGGTACTTACAGACTGCTGGTTCCTTGTGTTTTTTGATTCGTTACCCAGGTAAGGGGAGCTGAGGGCCTGCATTAATTTCAAGGTAGGGAAAAGAATAAACTTTTTTAACTCCCACAACTAAAGCATGAATTATTGAAACTTTAAGTGCATGCTCTCACTGATTCTAAGTTGCTTCCAGAGCATAATATGTAGAAGGAACATCACCTCAATTTGACCCACAAGGAATCTGATATACCCAAAGGCTTCTAGCAAGACAGAAGCAGTGTCAGTCTGCAAAAGGGAAAACCCTAGTCATCTTTATCATGCATCTTCTTTAATGTCAAAAGAGAAACCCAAATGATTAGAAAAGGATAAGAATTCTAAGAAATCTCTCTATGGGTTATTTTTTTTTTTTTTTTGGAAAAAAAAAAAAAAAAAAAAAAAAAAAGAAGAAGAAGATAGAGAAAGAAATAAAGAAAATTAACCACTAGTATTCTTTGCGTTCAGAGTGCTGGGTTTGGTTTACCTTTCCAAATGGGGAAACCATCTGGTGAAGGGCTGTTATTCTATCACCTAGCTTCTCCTTTCTGACCTGCCTCACAATAAACACAAGGAAGAAAACCAGAATATGACTTCGTTTTGTTATACCAACTGGTATTAAAGGACAGTTAGTTATCATACCGTGTTGTTTTTTCTACCCATCTTTCTTTTCTTTTCCCTAATTCTGTTGATGGATTGTCACTACTTACTAGCTAGCAGAAGAATAATACATGCTTAAAGAAATGGACAATCAAGAAAGACACAGAGATTCTATGTCACCTTTAGAGGTGGTTGGCTTGAAGAGGACAGAAGCTTAGCCTTCTTAGGTACCCCACCACTGGCTGTGCTACTAACCTAGTGAAAGAGAAAATACATGTTCAGGAAATATATAGCTTTAATTAGTCATACAAAACAAATAATATTTTAAATAATAATAATAATAATCTTTACCTGATCAGATGACTGATCTGGATGTTCAATATTCCTTCCATCCACCTTGTTATAAGAGAAGTCGAATAAATTATTATTATTATTATTATTCCTGAAACTGGTAACACAAGAGCTAGGGGAAGAAACTGGCATCATTTGGGACCAAGCAGATCTAGGTGCCTGAAAATCTTCATCTCCGTGACTGTACAAATTGCTGTTTTGGGAAACTTCTTGCTTTATTGCATCAATAACGGGAACCCTTGGAGATGGATTATTTAAGATTTGGTGATCCTCCCAATTCTCTAACCTTTTAGGTTGAAAATTATTCATAAGAAACTTATCTTCGTCGCCTGCCGACAATCCTCCTCTGCAAAACAATCACCAAATTAAATGAAACCCCTAAGGCATGTCATTGCAAAAACCAAAACCCAGGAAAAAACTAAACCAAAATAATAATAATGTATAATTAAGCAGAGAGCTAGGGAGATAGTTCAGCTCAGTTTGTAGATCAAAAACCCATGAGAAACGAAAGTTGATATATATATATATATATAGTTTAACAAAAACTTGAAAACACAATATATGATTAAATTAAGTTCAACATTAAAAATCCAATGAATAAATGCATTAAAGCCAGTGAAGAGTATATATATATAAGAAACAAGCTGAACTGGAGAGAGGGGGGGGGGGGGTTTTACAGTAGTAGTTGGCTCCATGACTGTGGATGCTCTTGGTCATCTGGCAAAGGGTTCAAAGGAAGCGCATATTGAGGAAAGAGAGATGGTGGATGCATGCTCCACCGGTTAGGGTTTTGAGCCATCATTTGGTGCACTGATGAGCTCTATCTGTAAAAACACTTCAATTCATGCCACAAAGGAAAAAGGGATTCCTTTCTTTTTCTCTTTTACTTTCTCGATCTCTTCACTTTGTCATGTTTCCGAACAAAAGCTTTGAGACTTCTCTTCGCTTTCTTGATGAGGTTGAACAAACTTAAGCCTATGATCTTAAAACAATTTTATAGAGGGAAGGGTTCAGAAACTTTGCATATATGTTTCTTCTCTCTTTCCTTTCTTGTTTCATTTATTCCTGCCTTTTGCTTTATTACAAAAGTGGGACAGAAAGCTGGTGGGCAGTATTTTCAGCCATAAATTAAACTAATGCTATGTAGTAGCTTACTTCCTTAATTTGGGGTCTGATCTTGGGATTGTTTTGGGGTTAGGCTTGGTGTAGGGTTAGCATATAATAGTATTCAAATCAATAGCATTTGCTTTCTTTATTGAATCCTGGTGCAATCATTCTCTTAAAGAAACAAAAATACAAAATCCAAGTGGCTGAATGAAGTAGACATAAGACCATGTTTGGAAAATTCCAATATAAATGCTTGCCAAGTACTTGTGCATATATATATATTAATTGTTCAGACGTATAATTTGATCTCACAATTTCACATATATCTTAATTATTTAAATTATCATTCATTTATGTCAAGTGCGCGCCAAGTTTATTATATAAGAAAACAAATTCTAATCATTTGAACATTATTTTAAGGTGAAAATTCACTTTGGCTCCCTCCCTGCCACTACTTTTTTCCTTATATATATATACATATATACACACTACGTACTAAACTTCAAAAAGTGGTATCGGAGTACCTCAAATTTCAACTCCGTCATAAACTAGCATCAAAATAAACGGAAAAGTGGTCATGTGCATGCGTCACACATGACTCATTTGGCTTCTTCTTTTTTTTTTTTTTCCAAAATACCCTAAAGATTAAAAAATTAAAAAAAATTAACAAAAAAAAAAAACAAATAACAAAAACAAAGGGTGGCCGAACCACCCCATATGGGTGGTTGGGCCACCCCTTTAGTTTTTTCTTTTATTTTAAAGTTTTTCTTTATTTTTTAAATTTTTTTTATTTTTAAATGATTTTAAGAGCATTTTGGGAAAGAAAAAAAAAAGAAAAAAAAAAAAAACGCCAATTAAATAGCACATGATCGATCAATTTTCCATTCATTTTTATGTTAGCTAGAAGCTAACGGAATGTCTTTTTTGTAATAGAATGATAGTTTGAGGGAGTAATTAGGTGTCATGACTTCTTGAAGTTTTGTGGTGTACGTAATTAGTGCAAAACTTCTGGTATAATAGTTTAGGGGTGGCTAAAGTGTATTTTTTTTTTTTTTTTTTCCTTATTTTAACATTTTATAGTCTCATGTGCTCTCCTACGTTTTCCTCGATGATTAATGAAACTCAATACATGAAATTGTTATCTATAAAAAAATATAGATAAATAAATAAATTAAAATTATACATGAAATTATTAATTTAATGAAAACTGTATCGTTAGGATTGTGTTCCAATTAAAGACTATATATGTCTATTAATATTGTATAAAATGACAAACTTTTCTAAATACCTTTCGATCATTAACATGCAATGAATATATACGTACAGTTATATGTATTCTAGCAATTAACAACTCGAATATTATAATTCAACACATAAGATGTCTATTTGGATTTGAATTCCAAAAAATAATTTGCTTATATTCAAATTCAAAGTATTCAAAACATCTAATATATATACCGGTTCAAATATTGAAGATGGAAAAAAAAAAAAAAAAAAAAAAAAAGGGTAATCCAAAAAGACCTCTCATAACTGAACAATTTTGATAAATTCATTGTGAATGCGCAACTCCCACTATCTTAATATAAAGAGATCGATGGGATCGATGATGCAAAATTTCTAGTGAGGGCATCACGAGAACACCATTAAGATCTACTGGATGAATTAGGCATGGATGGGATTCTCTAAGAACCACCATGGGCTAGGGTTTAGAGACTTGGTTAACTAAATAAGTTTGGTGTCTACTGCATAATACCAATTCCCTGGCTGCATGCATCTCCAAAGCAAAAATTTTATCCTAGTCTTGGCAGTATTTCAAGAAGAAGAAGCACGGATCATTTGCAACATCCCTAGCTTTGAGCCCACTTCAACCCAAAGATCTCTTGATATAGCGATGCACTACAAATGGGTTTATTTTCTGTTAAGAGTGCGTATCACATAAAAAATGATCTACAAGCTCTTAGCAAGGGAGGGAGTTCAAGCCCCCAAGAAGGGTGTAAAAGCTGGAAAGCGGTATGGAACCTCGATGTTTCAAATGCCATCCATCAAAATGTTCCTCTAGAGAGCCTGTAACAATCTCCTTCCCACAAAAGAAAATCTGTACCAAACGAGTGTGGTGTCCGATATGATATGTCCTATTTGTTGCGGAGAGAACGAAATGGTGGCTCATATTTTATGGTACTGCCCTTATGCATAAGATGTGTGGGTGTGTGGCCCAACACGTTCTCAAAATGCAACATTATGGGGAATAGTTTTTTGTGCACTTCATTGATGGTACTAGAAAAAAAATTGAGCTCTTTAAAGCATCTCGGGTAGCCCATGTTTGGCGAGAGGCAAATTCAATTGCACATATTTTAGCTAGATATATGGCTATAAATAAAATAATATGTTCGACAACTCGCTTGGTTTAGCTCGATCCGAACTTCCTCTCGATACTGTAAAAACCCGCTCGATTTGTAAGTGATACATACCCGACTCGCTCGATAAAACTCGATAGGGGCTCGCAAGCTCAGCTTGTTTAAAGCTTGACTGGATCGTTCGTCCAGCTCGTTAATTCGACTCGTTAGATCGTACATATCTCTTGTGTGTGTGTGTATATATATATATATATTACAAAAAAAAAAAAAAAAAAAAAAAAAAAAAAAAATTTTTGTTATATAGATTTAAGCATGTATATTAGTAATTATGTAACATGTGTTATATATGTTACTTAATATTTATGTGTGTGTATTAGTTAACATACTAGCTAATTAGTTCATAAACTAACATATTATCTAGTTAATTAACATATACTAAGTAAATATTTATATATTTATATATAGTAGTTAACTATAGTCTATAGGTCATTTTGATAAAAAAAAATATATATATATATATACACACACACTAAATAAGCATATATAGTATACTAGCTAAGTAAATATAGTATTACATATTAATTATAATACTCTAATAATAGTATTTAGTGTGTTAAACAAACATATTAAGTTATTAATAGATAGTATATAACTATATTGAATAGTTAGGATATAACTATATAACTATAAGCGAATTCAACTTGGTATGACAACACGGGTAAAAACCATGAACTACACACACTAAGCACAAATGAGTAATATTATTTAGTAGGCTCTTGTATGACTGTCATACAACTTGATGATGTGACAGTGAAAATCAGTATTTAAATCGATCAATATTTGTAAAAAAAAAAATTAAAAAAAAAAAATCAAAGAATAATTTTCACTGCCACATCATCCCCTATATATATAACAGTCGTATAACAATCTATTAAATAGTATTACCCGTGCTACCAGTACGAAAACATAAAAGTGCCCGATGGAATAGTAGGCAAGATTTAAGTAGGTCAAAATGCAAACACGATTATATGGAGTCTTTGCCTCATGATATTAATGGGGTAATCATTAAATCTATATATCCTTACCTTGTGACATATATATATAAACCTCGGCATTCTATGAAAGAAAATAATATACGAGAAATGTAGGTATGAAATTTTTCAATGGTCAAAGAAAATTCCCATTGTTTTTCACTTTTTTGGTAGTAATCAAACTTAATTAAATTTTGGAAAATGAAATAGCATAATTGTGAGGGGCAAGCACACTTGTCTCTCTCATCCACAATTTGATTCATTCTTCTTCCTTGGCTGTTAGAATTAGCAAGTATTCGATCTTTTGGAAGTCGCAATTTTAGCACAAAAGTAGTTCATGTTTGTCTTTTTGGTCCAAGTAGATAATCAAAACTTACTGGCAACCAACTCCCAGCTGTCTAATTTGGCGTATAATAATAATGTATTATATTTCTGACTATGATAACCACCCATTCCCTTCAAGCTAGGCCGCCTTAAATATTAGCTTGGATATTATTATAAAATGGAGTCAATGGACAAACTTCATTGCTGTACGTTTAATTGTATAATCGATTAATTAATCCAATAGTGAAACAAATTTTATTTCTTGCACTCCGCATAAATTGACCACAAAACTAATCACCAATCAAATCAAGCGTAGAATATTAATCCAATCTTTACTTCCTTATTACCCCAAAGATAATGCCCTCGACTATTCAACTCTTTTTTTTTTCTTTTTTCTTTTTTTTAATTATGCTTGCATGGGTGAAAGAGAGCAGAAGAATATATATATATATATATATATATATAAGCAGAAAAGCAGGTAGAGAAGTTGTTAAACATATCTTATAAATAACCTCAAACCGTGTGATTACGATTGGTGCAAATTAAAATCGAGAATGAACCAAGCAGATTTACTTAGTGTCTATCAAACACTGAAAGTGATTTACCAAGCAGTCACAAGCAAGCATGAAGCATTTAATTTTTTGCCACGGAAAAGAAAAAATATGGAGGCCAATAACAGCCAACAACACCAAATACTTTTTATCCGAAACAAACATGGCTCAAGCAAATTAAGTACCAACCAAAAATAAATAAAGTAGTTCCATCTGCCAAAGAATCATTGCTTGGCATTACTGAAAGGGCACCTGCTTTTTCTAGAGACCCACTTCAAATATTCGAATGATTGGGGAAAAAATTAAACCCATTACGATATATATATATATATATATTTGTAATAAATACACTGGAAAGAAGACAAAGAATGAAACCCCCCCACTCCATGGCGGAATAATTGCTTTCACCCGGAATTGATTTCTTGATTGAAAATTTTAATGGGGGAGAGAAAAAAAAATAATAAAGTAGTGCTACTACCTGTAATAAATGCTTTTAATTTATTTTCTTCAACCTCTCTGGAGATTATTGTTTTGGGACTAAATTAATGCTGACACCAGCATGCCGCTGCATAGCATTGACAGGCTCACTGCACCTGGAACATCTGAATGATGGAACTGCAGCACATCGCGTCCTAAGGCAGTAATAACAGTATCTGCAAACAATACAAATTACACTACCTGTGTTGACAAGGAAGATCGAGCCAATTATTAAGGCGAAAGAGGACAAACACGCAGTTATGTGTACCTGTGCTGACATGGAAGAGCCAGAAACGGAATGGTTGGAGTAGCCAGACAAATGGGGCAAGCAGCGTCATCCTCTGCAGAACTCGAAGATTTATGTTTAGAGAATGGGAGAAAGTTTCTAACGGATGATGAATTGAGAAGAGGAAGAAGTAACAACAGCATCTCCTGCCATCACCCAAAGATCCAAAATTGTAAGCTCTAAAATAGATCATTATCCACAATGGATAATAGCTTAACTTTGCGCTTCAAGAAGCTGTCAGAGAAGAAACAAGAATTCCAAATATTCAAATATTGTTATTTACTTGGATAAAAAGTACAGTAATAAATCTTTGAAAGTAACCCAGGCAACAGAAAGAACTAAGAACCACATGAAGTGGATGAAAAAGATGAGTCGATCAATCTATAAGCGAGAAAATTAAACATAGAGTTTCTAGTTATCTTCTTAACCCTAGGAAAGGTATGCATGTCTTGCCCATGTGATAAGGATCACTTCATAGATTCCAGAATCTGGATATTTTATTTGCTTTACAAACTCAAAAAAAAAATGTTTCTCATTTGTCGGAATTGTGCATCACTAAAGAAATTGCTACATTTTCCAATTTTGATTGATTTTAGCAGATTTAGCTTAGAAATTTATAGTAAAAGAATGTCTCAAGCTATTTAGCAAAAATTGAAAAAATTGCGACAAAATCTGAAGTTTAGTTGATCCAAAACCATGCAAATACATACTTAAGAACAGCAAGTAGATGTTCGTAATGCTTGACTACACTAACAGGGCACTGAAAGAAAGAAAAGGAGGGTCTTACAAAATTGGTCTTGTGTCTCCAGAACTCAATCTGGCAAGAAAAATTTGTTAAAGAATGACTTGCAATCTGTTTTGAATGCTTCTTGGACTTGTGAGATTATACCTAACAATTGATTTTATTTTTTTTTTTATATAAACTTGAAAAGTTATGGAGAATAAAAAATAAAAAATAAAAATAAAAATAAATAAAAAAATAAAAAGAAGAAGAAGAAAAAAAAAAAGGACTAAGATCATACTTCATATGTAAAAAAGTGAAATAAACAAAATGAAAAATTAATAAAGAATCTCCACCATTACACTGCATGAAGTGGGAGAGGATTGACAATAAATACAGAAAACCACAAGCAGGAACGTACTTGCCTTTGAGAGTGTCAATGCCTTTTACCTTTATGATGGCAATGGTTTTTTTAATTTTTTTTTTAATGAATATAATGGCAATGGTTATAAAATCAATTCCTAGCTTTATAGGTGAAGATGGAAGTTTTCAGAACAAACGTGTCTACGTATCATTTCTTATTTTCTTATGAATAATAATTTATTGTAAAAAGAGACAAAAAGCCTTCGTACACGAGAGGTATACAAGAGATGCAACCACCCTAAAGGTGTCGAAAAACTAAAAAGTTAAATAAATCTACAAGTTGAGGAAAAATTGAAAACATAAGTTACAGCTCAATCTAAGAGATATGTCAAAAAGGCGGATTTTAAACATCGCACATTAGACTCGCAATCCTCGAATAAGCGCCGATCTCTCTCTCAAAATGCTCCTCATTAATAATGCGGGCATAACTTTCTAGATGGCCTCGTTGGAGGGTTCTGGCCCTCGAGTCTTCAACAATTAAGCAGCTCTAGAATATTGCTAGACATGACCCACAAGTGACGACTCATGCCCAATGACACAATATTGTCCGCTTTTGGCTCTTCCGAACCAGACTTTCCAGAAGATCACACATCCTACTAATACTCTCACAGAAACACACTTAACTGTGGAGTTTTAATAGGTTCATAGCCATCACGGCTTTAAAACACATTGGGTCAAGAAATGTGCAAATATACATATAAGCACGCTCCCCATTCCCATACCCAGACGATGTTGAATGTTACAATCACCCTCTTGGGACCCAACGTCCCCACTAGTGATCCTCATGGGATCATCTCATTCTTGGCATCCCATTAAGTGCCCACTGGCGACCCTCATGGGCTTATGTACGCTCCCTCTATCTCAAGTTGGACAATGGCTCTAATACCATTTGTAACAACCCACCCCCCCAATGACACAATATTGTTCGTTTTTTGCTCCCAAACATCGGACTTCCCAGAAGATCACCCATCCTGATAGGAGTTCTTATAGGTTTATGGCCATCACAACTTTAAAACACGTTGGGTCAAAAATGGTGCAAATATACATATAAGTGTTAAATCACCCCTTATCCTAAAAACTTAAGCTGATAGGAAGAGATAAATTTAATCACTTAATCAATTCTTTAACATTCCCCCTCACGTATGGGCTTAAACTCCCTTTTAATGGGTGAGACCCAACACATGGAATATTTAATTGAAATGAGAAGTAAATGAAAGAAACAGTATTCGAACTGAGAACTTTTGCTCTGATACCATGTTAAATCATCACTTATTATAAAAACTTAAGCTGATAGGAAAGAGGTAAATGTAATCACTTAATCAATACTTTAACAATAAGCACATCCTCATTCTCATACCTAGGCCATGTGGGATGTCACACCACAAAACTCTGAATAAGATGAGAACCAAGTCTGAGATCTCGCTACTAAACTCACAATGGATGAGGAGGTGGTTTACTGTCTCCTTGTTCTTTTTGCAAAGGCAACACCAACAAGTGTAAGACCATGCCTCCTAAGATTATTGATTTTACCCAAAACTACAGTCAAAGTGCAGAAAGTAATTTGAGGTGGAGCTTTCACCTTCCAAACGCTCTTCCAAGGGAACAGACAAGACTCTCCACAATGTAAAGAGTTATAGTAGCTCTTCACCTCAAAGCCATGATTGCATGTTGGGTCCACAGGATTCTCTCTCTCCCCACGATAGGCTTTTGAGGACTACAATAGGTCAAGAAATACGACAAGGGACTCTAGCTCCCAATGCTGGAATGCCTTGAAGAAACTCAAATTTCAATTTTTATATATGTCAGAAGGGTCCAAGTAATTCGACACTAAGGTCTCTATGTCGCAAGCTATAAATAGAGTTCCGGGAATGAGGACTTCAGAGCCGCTTCTCCATACCAAACATCATGCCCAAAACGAATGTGAGACCCATCCCCAAGTCTATAGGAGACCAAGTTGGATAAATTCCCCCAGCCATTCCTAATATTCTTCCAAAGGTCTCTATGTCACAAGCTATAAATAGAGTTCCGAGAATGAGGACTTCAGAGCCACTTCTCTGTACCAAACATCATGCCCAAAACGAATGTGAGACCCATCCCCAACTTTGAAGGAGACCAAGTTGGATAAATTTCCCAAGCCATTCCTAATATTCTTCCAAAGGCCCACCTCATATGTTTCCCCAGTTTCCTCAAAACACCAACTCCCTCTTTAGATCCCATACTTCTCAACAATCACCTGTCTCCATAGGAAATTCTCTTCTTGCATGAATCTCCAAAGTCATTTACCTAGTAAAGCTTTATTAAACAACATGAGATTTTTCACACCCAACTCCTTAAGGAACTGGGGAGAAAACAGTCTTTTAGTTCACTAGATGAAGCTTAGGCTCACCACCTATTCCATCCCAATGAAAGTCCCTTTGAAGACGCTCCAATCTTCTAGCTATACTGGTTGGTAAAGAGAAAAGGGACAAGAAATACATTGGTAAACAGGATAACGTGCTCTTCATAAGGTTAGACGACCACCTTGAGACAAATAGATCTTCTATCTAGCTAATCTTCTTTCCATTTTCTTAACTACCCCATCCCAAATAGCTTTTGATTTGGAGGGGCATGGCAGAAGTCCCAAATATTTCAATGGCAAAGAAGATATACTACAATTCAGAATGTCGGCCAACTCTTCCAGATGCAGTACCTCTCCCGACCACAACTAAATATTATTTCCAAAGATTGACCTTCAAACCCAAAATAGCCTCAAAACACAAGAGAATGTGTCCCAAATTAAGGATCCGATCTCCATTTGCATCACACACAATAAGAAAATCATTTGCTAAAAGACGAGAGATTTCCAAAGGGGCTGCGTTTTGGAGGTCGACCCAAAATCTAGATAAATAACCCCCAACCATAGCTCTAGACAACATCCTACTAAGAGCCTCCATGACAATCACAAATAGGAGAGGCAAAAGTGGGTCCCCTTCGCAGAGGCCCTTGGAACTAGCAAAGAAACCATGCGGGCTACCATTAATCAAAATAGAGAATCGAGCCATGGAGATACAAGCAAACATCCATTTCCTCCATTTTGAACCAAAGCCAAGGCGCCCTAGAAGGTAGGAGAGACTCTCAGTTGACATAGTCGTAGGCTTTTTTCAAGTCTAGCTTCAAAAAAAAAAAAAGGAATTCCCGAATTTAGTATGTTGTCCAAACACTCATTGGCTATAAGAATTGAGTCTAGAATTTCTCTCCCCTCTATAAAGCATTCTGCCTATTCAATATAAGCGAACCCAACACCTATTTCATTCTAATAGCAAGGACCTTAGTCAAAATCTTATAGACACGAGACCCCACCAAACTGATAGGTCTGAAATCCCTTACTTCCAACTGCCTAGTCTTTTTAGGGATAAGAACAATAAAAGTTGCATTAAGGCTCTTTTCAGACAAACCATGCTTGCGAAAGTTATGGAAGATGCGGATAAGGTCATCATTCACTATAGCCCAACACGATTGGAAGCAGGTAGTAGTGAAGCCATCCGGCCCCGATGCTTTATCACTATCTATACTAAGCAACACCTGATAGACTTCTTCCTCTTGAAACAGCCTCTCCAACCAATCTGCTTCTACAGTGTCTAACAAGGGAAACTCCAAGAGAATCATTTCTACGGAATTACACTTTTTGAACTCCAACGCTTGACGTATCATTTCTACATAATTACACTTGATTGTTCAAGAGTGTTAAGTATCGAAAGCATAAAAAACAAAAGGCAAAATCCTTTTGCCTTAATTTCACCAAAAAAACAAAAACAAAAACAAACAAAAAAGAGTAGAAAACCATGCTATAAAATTTATAGTACAACAATTTACATGCAAATGATGCCCAATAGCACCACAAGATAAACACCCTAAATCAAGAAGATCAAAAATATCTTTTTACTTTTCTTGATGCATATCGATGGACATTTTCACAGCCTAAAAAATTAGCAAAAAACCTAAAGGTCAAAGATGAACTAATGATTAATATTTCTC
This sequence comes from Alnus glutinosa, assembly GCF_958979055.1. Lineage (NCBI taxonomy): Eukaryota > Viridiplantae > Streptophyta > Magnoliopsida > Fagales > Betulaceae > Alnus > Alnus glutinosa. Next base: position 23,136,300 of record NC_084888.1, on the reverse strand, counting down.
CAATAGGGATCAATTACTGGAAGCCATCTCAAGTCCCAACCCTCTACTTTCTGAATCAAAATCAATTTCCAAATCATTAATTTCATTCCTATTTTTTTAATGCCTAACTAGACAACCATGAAGAGTGATTTTAACTTTTTAAAAATAATTAACTCGACGACCATGATGAGAACTAACACAAGCATTGCACATGATCATAGGTAAAATATTTGTGTGATCCCATTTTGATGGCTTGTGGCATGAGCTAAAGTCCATCAACATCTCATTTAAATAAAAACCCAGAAGCTCCAACACAAAAATCAATGTCAAAGGTTTACATTAGGCATTGCACTTGAGCAATTTCTATGATGTAACACGAACACAAGTAACCTTGATAGCAAAAATTGATCCTTTTGAGTCTTTAGTAAACTTTTCCCTTTTTCTTTTTAACTCAAGCAAATATTGGCTCTGATATATATATTAAAGAGCGTGCTACATGCTGCAATGACATAACTCATGGCAAAAGGTGCATATATTTTGCATATTTTTCATGAAAACAGAAGCACCATCCCAATAATCATCAATTTAAGGCAAAGTAATTTAAAGGTAAATTATGTCAACAATCGTTCTCAATATCAACAATTAATTCAGGAAAGGAAATAAAGAAGGGCATAAGGTAACAATACTGTATCAGAGGTCTCTATGATTTGCAGTACCAATCATATATCATGTATTGAATATCAATTATTTGAACATAAACAAAATACTTTGAAGATTGAGATGGTCAATTAATTGAAACAAACAAATAGCAAGGGTAAAGAACTTTTAAAATTTAAGCACAATTTGGAGCAAGAAGCAAATCAAGGTTTGTTGGCCTAGGAAGGACAATTCCTCAGACCAACTCACAAGTGTGTGACCGACAGAAATTATAAGAGAATAAATAGAATATTATTTGAACTCGGATTTTCCTGAATTCGACTGCTAAACTCAACAAGGAAGATCAGAATTACCGAGAATTCATTCCACACTAATTGGCGGTTCATGTACTCAAAGCTAACAGCTCGGTTCATATTAGGGCTACCATAGACAAGCCTAGCTCTCAAAGCTCTTTCAATAAGATTCCTGTACCTGCATAACGAATGCACAATTTTTTTTTTTTAAGTAAACATCACAGAAACACAATATGAAGATATGTGAGAGCTGCAAGTTGGTCAAGGGGATGATGGTCATTGTCATAAATTATCATTATATTATTTTTAAAACCAATCAGTTGCAAGTTACCAACATTCCCATTGTTTGAAACACATGTTTACTTTTTGGGTGGTTGAATTTGATCTCATATGCTAACATTGGGTTCGAATGTTAAGTGTGCACACAGAATAGCAATATTGCTCTATTTTCCTCACACTAACAATTAACCTTCATGTTAAAACATGTGCTTTGCTTCAATTAGCCTCATGCCTTCCTTTTGCACTTTGCATATAGCTTTAAGAGATTGTGGCGGTTATGTGCACCTTGAACCTTTCATCACATTGGTATATTATACGTGCCGACATAGTTATATTAGGAACATAAAAAGTTAAATACTAGATTGGTAACAAACTATTAGCATGATCAACAGTGCTCAGCATCTACTGCCTTGTCACATTATTCTAGTTAAAATCAAAGGGACTTTTTTCTTGATGAGTGACAGTCACAAGGAGATGGACTTAAAGAAATCGATAATTCTTCTCCTTTAGTTCCATGAATATGCAAGTAAGGTGGTATCGATAAAGAGTCGACTATTACTTATCCAAAAATAAAAAATAAAGAGCCGACTATCAAAACAATCAAGAATATTTAGCTAGTTGAGATCTATCCTCTATATTTAACTTATTCGATGTTACCATGTAGCTTTTTCCATTATTCATTTGTGCCATTCAATGTTTTCATTCTGACACAATTTGTTTAGTTCATAAGCATAATACCATCTCAGGATAAACAATATCTTCGGTAGACTGGATTCAAGAAGAAAAAAAAGAGTAAGAGAACAGGTTCATGCTTGAAAGCATACCTTCCCGTATAAAGAAATATGAGAAGGTTGCCGAATGAGGCAGCTTTATATAATCCTTCTACACGTTGTATCAACATCCACGCTCGCCGTGCGAATGACCTCTGAGGCAAATGCCAAAGACAAATTAGTGCCAGTTCAATCTACCCCCATCTATGATGTCACACAGGTAGGTAGGTGGGGTGAGGGAGGTGGGTCTAAGGTGAGCAAATAGGCCAGAAGAAACTATACCTGCTCAGAATCGCCCCATCTGCGAAAAGCAGAGAATGACTGTAAACGAGCCCAGATGTATTGACCACCAACAGTGGCAACACAATACCAAATCTTCTGAGCCATGGTAAGTCCAGGACCTTCCAAACCCGTTCTGACTGTATGGAAAATAACATACAAAAAGCATAAGTGCAACATATAAGTCATAAATAGCAGTGAGGTTGAAAAACAGGAAAGACAAAGTTAAAAAGGGTGATCTATTCAAACAAAATATTTCTTATCAAATATAACAGGGTAAGCAACTATAAAAAGAAACTGAACTGAAAGAAAACCAAACCAAATTAAATTCTAAACAGCTATTAGAAAAACTATAACTGTGTCCTGCTCAGTCAATAATTGAGCATTAGAACAGCCTGATCTCTACACAACACCCATTACTATTTTAAATATTTTCTTTCATCATCAAAACATGTTGAACAATCTCATTTGGGAAACTTCTATAAAAGCTTCAATTTATATTTTTAGATAAATATATTTGGATATTAGTAATATCCAACGGAACCAAGTATATCTTTGTAGAACACTATAGATACTAATACTTATGAATACATATTATTGTCAGTTTTCCTATAAAAAATTTTATAAGAGAGAAATGAATCGAGTGTTTGAAAGAATATAACCCCTTTTGAGTCAAGCTCAATGACAAGAATAGTAAGTAGATTCATTTCAAACCATAATTCAAGTTGGTGCCACAACCACCAGAGTTGTAACATGAAGTCTCCACTTTTGTTTCTTAGTCTGTGTAACTAATTTAGCAATAACAAAATTAGAATTCTGAAACTATCATATAACAGTTAGAGACAGCTTAGTTAAGAAGGAGCATATATTCAGACCATCATTACCTTTTCCTCTTGCCTCCATCGCACATTCATCTCTATATCTCAAGTTCATGAGAGCGATTCCCGGAGTAGGCTTATCTACCCAAATTGAGAACCGCCAAATGAGAAACTCAAGGAAAGCATCGAGCTCTGCTTCATATTGAAATAACATTCCTGGCTAATCCCAATAAAATGAAGTAAACGGTTTTAAATAATTTCCAAGCAGTTTCATAGCTATACTACTACTGACCCTTGTTAATATTGATAGCTACAGCTATGCTATTAATTGCTTTGGTAAATACCACAAAAAGTTGTAAGATATACCTTCATCAAAGAGAAGACCTTAACCAGCTGCTCTTTCAGCATGGCTGACATTTCAACGTCCAGTCTTGCTGCATCGACTTGATTTACTCTCGAGATTGAAACTGGGATTGTTGGCTGTAAAAGAAATTCCAATGAAAAAATAAATTAACAAATAATACACATCGGAAACACGATTAAATAATTAAAAATAAACAAACAACAAGCACAACACGGGACTGTTAAGTACTAGAACAAATTGGACGGAGTTCAATAAATAGAACAAACGCAGAAACATAGAAATTATACAGAGAAGAAGCAAACCCTAAACTGCAATAAATTGAAGTAAACGTTAGGGGCTGAAGAAAAATAAGAGCTTAATGAAAACAAAATAAGCTACAAATAGAAATATTAATTGGATGCTAGGGCAAAGGGAGGAAAAAGCACCAGGTGAGAGTGAGAGAGGGATTGCCAATGAGGGAGCAACTTGTGGTAAGTGTCAATCCAAGCGTCTTCTGGTGGTGGGAGATTGGTGTTACTCAAGGAAGCCGTTGAAGAAGAAGAAGAAGAAGAAGAAGAAGAAGAAGAAGGGGATGATGATGGAGCAGCTAGGGTTTCTTTGACCATGGCTTTGACAGGGTTTCAGAGAGAAAAGTGTGAGCGAGCGAGAGAGAGAGAGAAAGGAGGGAGATTGGGATGCTCAACTATGCTCTGTTCCCATCTCACAAGGCGGTTCGGAAAATGAAGCAGCGGGGGGGCAAATCGCGATGTGGCAGTAAAATGTATGTTTTTTTTTTTTTTTGTTTTTTTTTTTTGGTCCTTTTTTGTGGTAGTTACTAGTTACTGTTAAACAAAAGGGTACTTTGGTCCATTGGTAAGTCCATTGGTAGAATTATTATGGTCTCTTTTTATCAAACGAATGCTATTTGGATCTTTATTCATTTTCATTTCGAGTTTTAGGGCCAGAATTTTTTAGAGTTCAATTGGAAGTAATGTATCAATATTTTGAAATTCATCTATGGTGATTATAAGGCTTAAGGCCTAACAAGCACAACCACCCCATGGCCCATGGGCCCGAAAGTGGGTTCGGCCCTAACCAAAGGCCCATGTTAATCAAAAGGGTGTGCATGGGAACATTTCCCCTCAATGACCCCAGCTCACCAATTAACCAAATTTTGTGCTCTTGAAACTCGGATTTGGATCCTTTCCAGTTGATTTGAACTAGAGGGTAGCCGGTTCACAGCTTGGATTTTCCTAAGGCCAAAAACTTTCCACGTTAAAAGATAGAAAGATTGAAAAGTTCACATTTTATTCTAACACTGTTAAGTCTACAAATAAATAAAGAAATAAATAAAAACTCTGCAAAAGTTTTCCTCCCCTCTTCCATCCTCACATCTAGAAGCTTAACTCTGATCTGACGATGATGGTGAAGGCGATGGAAGTGAAGAAAGAACTGTAGGAACTGGTGTGGGAGTTCTCATCTTTTTTTTCTTTTTCTTTTTCTTTTGTAACCAACCAAAAAAAAATTATGGGTTCTTTTTTTTTTTTTACTTTCGTAGTTCATGGGTTGTTCTAATTTTCTTCATTTCGAGATCATTGTGTTTGATTTTGTTTATTTGCTCCTCTGTTTTGTGCAGAATTTTTCATCTTTTTAAATTTAAGCCGACAATAATTTTTATTTTTTTTCTTTGCTTCTTCATTTTGTCGAATTTCGTAGTTCATGGGTCATTCTAATTTTCTCCTCATTTTTATCTTTGTTTGGTAGCTAAGAAACTTCTATTTTCTGGTTTTTCTGTATAAACTTCTATTTTCTGGTTCTTCTATTTTTGGTGGTTAGTTGAATGATTTGCAAGAATGGAAATATTGTTGTTAGGGGTATTATTGTATGGCAGTATTTTATTTATGAAAATTATTTCCTAATCACATATGCAGATACAAAGAAATCTGAATAAGATACATAATTCAAATGTTACAACACAAAGGTTATGTTTTGTGCGATTTTGAACTCTATCTTCTCTTGATTTATCTTTGGTGGCTGCAACTCTGTTTTGTATTACTTTATTAGAAGATGACAAAAGATCATGATGCCACGTAATTTCCTTGTATGAGAATGATTTGCATTTGCTAGATTTGAATTTGTTGTTTCCTTTTAGATTGGGGATTCTATTTCTGTCGTGACAGCATGGAGAAGGTGAAATCATTCTATTTTTATTGTAGCTTTCCTTTTCTACAATATTTCTATTTTCCTTTTTCTAAATTGCAATAGCATATCTTTTCCACTTAATTTATTGATAATTGATGACCATTAATTACTTAAAGGATTTGCTCTTGCCCAATTTGCTGCTACTCCACAATCAATGCGTGGATTGATGTTGGTTGGCAACTAAGCTTGCTGGCAATAGCTGTGGTTTTTATCAGTAAATAGTTTAACAGGAAGTTAGGATAAAGATCATGAGTAAAGGTAATTTTGGTTTGTGTAGAGAAAATGTGGGCCTCTTTACTCTTGGAATTTGCCAGCAACTCTCCTTTAATGATTTATTTTAGGAGATAGTGGGTTTTGAAGTAGTTCTTAGTTTTGTATGTATATGTTTTGTTGTTTTTAAGAAGCTAGTCTTTGTTTTTTAGTGGTAAATGTTTCTGGTGTTAATGACTTCTATAATTCTATTGGTAGATGTTTATGAAACTGTTGGTTAACAACTATGATACAATTTTTACTAGAGTATTTGTTGTAATTGTTTTGTTTGGTTATAAAAGACAGAATGGACATTAACAAAATAGCCTTATGTGAAAGATCAAGAACATAGTTTTTATTTTGTAGTTATGAACAATTATAAAACGAATATGTTACAGTTCAAAATTAACAAATGGAACAAACCTCTACATATGTGTAACTTTATCTGTTGGGTTTGAAACCAACGTTTGATCTTCATGTTCTGCGAGTGAGTCATTGTCTTCTAGTGAAAATGGTGATCGGGACATCATGAATTTTCTTTCTTTAGCAAATACCATGAAACCAATACATATCTAAAGCAAAGTACATATCTGAAACCAATACCGTGAAACTTCATGAATTTTATATCTTAAGCAAAAAATTTAATCCAAAAATCACTACAATATGGTTATTCCCTTAAAATCCAAACTACGCTCATCTTAGATTCAAGAGCCAAATATATGGTATCACAAAATGATCAAACTGCTAAACTACAAAACCGCATCTTCCAACGCATATTGAATATTTTTTGCCAATGACATTTAGTTCTCTCACATCATCCTCCTTCGCTTCCTGATAAATTAAAAAAAGAAACTTTCAACCAACCTAATCACTTAAAATGTTAAATTAAATTCTTAAATGAAAAAAGAAATGTAACAAAAAAAATAACAAGGAGTTGGAAGATAATATACCTTCAATTTTGAACTTATTTAGTTGTTTGCTTTTGTAGAAAGTTTGGATTAGGAAAACTTCGAAATGCAAGTATTTAGAAAGAGAATTTAAAAAAAAGTCATAAAGAAAACAAGGCATAATGGAATTTATGATAGCATAGCGTGGGCTACCGGAGGTCGGACTTAGTCGAGCTACTAGTATATGATGGTATGCGTACATATCCGGTGCACCAGTGTTGTATTACAAGTCCATCGCCTGGACAGTGCCAACCCTACCAAAAAGGTTTTAATATCCTAGGTCGACCATTTGGAATTGAACTATGACATGACTTTTGTTATAAGCATATATATATATATATATCATTTTGTACAATGAAAGAATACTCTCTTGCATGTGATTTAAACTTAAACTGAGTTCACCATATGATAACCTATGTATCATGAGTATTATTACTCACTAAGTCGTGGATTTACGCTTGTATCTTTCTACATAGGAAACATGAATTGTTTTATAGATAGTTTTTGTGATGATGAGTTCGGAGCAGCATAGTCCTACTAGTGGGAGTGCTCAAGATCATCTTTGAGGAGTTAGTTCACATTTGGCTGATGCGGATGTGGAGAGGAATTAGTGAATCCCGCCATGATATGATAGATATCATCTTTATGCTTTATCTTCTTAAATGTAGGATTTGACTCTTGATGTTAGTGACTCTTAGACCTTTGGCTTTGGATCTGTACTTATTATTTTGATGACTGGTAGTTTGACTGTACTTTAAAAGCTTCAGCTATTTATGATGATGTTTTAGTTACTATGGCTATCCTTGTGATCATTGATTCATTGTGGATTTTAGAATGCTATCTTCATTTTTTTAAGTGAAAGTCTTCCGCTGCAGACTCTCTTCAGAGAGGATGAGATCCCAGTGGTCTTGTTCTTCTTAAAATAAGATTGGAAAATGAACTATGAAGTTAACTACTAGTTAGTTAATTTCACTAGTGTTACAAATTTGGTCCAGGATTTTCTGCAACTGGATTCAGTCCCGGATCTCTTGGGATCGCAATCTTAGCCGATTGTGGATGGTTGTGTCGATTCACGAGGCAACCTCTTCCCAGGACTTCGAGGGAGTCATACTCTGTGCCTGGGACAAGTTTATCTCCAACTATGCCCAGACACATTGCATAATCACTCATCCCTAGGAGTGACCGTTTCCGGGGATAGCTAATCCTGTCACTTATTCTACAGGGCGACATTTTTCGAGAGCTCATGCTACACGGGTTCAGGGCTTACAATCCTCATTGGGTTGAGGTAGGTTTGGAGGCCCACAATTTTCTAGGTGGGTCGGGCTGAATGGGATTATTCCCAACAGCTCATTTTACTTTTGTTCTTAAAAGTGCGTCCTTAATAAAGGTAGACGTTATAGTCTAATCCTTGGAAGTTGTGTATCAAGAAATCCGATCGTACTGAGTTAAATGCTCTAGGAGGCACGAATCAACCTTTAAGGAAAACGCTATTACGTGATTATATAGCATTTTCAGATCTTTCCTTGTTTTAATTTTAATCTCTTATATTATATTTATTTGATTGTTAATTTTCATATTGGTATCATTTAGTATCAACAAGAATTTTCGCACCATGAAAATAATATTCCAACAATCTTAAAGGTTGATTAGATGGATTCTAAAATTCTTGTTGCTGCTAAAGTTCTCACAAATGCTCAAAAATTGTGGAATTAGTATATTTTGGGTGACTTTTTAATCAATATCAAGTTGATAAAACGTTGCCTTGAGGGGGGAAAAATCTATTTTTGAACAGCATAATCTGGAATAGCATAATTCCTCCTCAGTCGAGTCTCCTGCCGGGGCCAAATCACTAATCCTTTTCACCCTTTGCCAGTGACAACATGACTTAGCAAAATACTTAATTTATCTTTAACAGTCCAAAAATGATGGGTTTTCTTGCACTTCTCTTGGAAAACCTGAAAGCATGTAAAACACTACAAAAGATTAAATTGTAACAAAGTTAAAGAATTAACGTATGCAAATTAAGGGGATTGAATGTGTAAAATTTAGTGCTTATCACACCCCGAAACTTACATATTGCTAGTCCCTTAACATTACAAAATTGAAAATAAAATAACTACATACTTCCGTCTTTTGTGGGATGTACAATTGCATTTAGTGTATGCAACAAGCATTTTAAACCCTAGGCATTCCTAGTAGGACGAATGAAGTCTCGTGAAGGTTTAACTGAAATGCTACCAACAAACATTTATGTCACAAATATGTTATGAAGAAGCATAAGGAATCACATCAACAATGCTTTTCATTCATTAACAAGCTTAAATTGACAAACTCCATTTTCAAGACGTTTAAAAGAATTCAAAGTCCAATCACTCACAGCTGGCTAGCAGAGACTTTACAAGATTAATTAGTGTAAAGTGAATTACCACATAATCATGAAGTTTCAACTCAATCCTAATATGAATATATCATTATCTCAAAATCCAACGAAATCTTCATCAAATAAATGACCAAGGCAATATGGGGACTTCCTTTTTTTTTTTTTTTTTTTTTGAAACACAGGCTATGCAATGTTTAGCTCTCTTAAGCTTTCTAATTGACCCATGTATCGAGTGTTAGGCCAGTGACTCCCAACCCATATGGCTTTAGGGCACTAGATGTAAAGTACCCTTAAGACTTACTAACTTGAGCCAAAAAAGCTACAAAGCTAAACTAGCCATGTCATTAACCAATCCAAACCGTTCATCTTTTGACGCGAACAATCATTGCTTGGTGGCAAGAGGCCCGGTTACTCAGCAAACAACTTAAAAAAAGTCATTAGTCATCATTGTTCATCATGCCATTATTCATTGCCAATAACTCATGCCAAAGTCATTCATCTAATAAAGCATCTGACCGAACTCTAGATTTTGAAAACAAGCATCATTAGTTTTTCATTTCATACCCTACGGATCATGTGCTAATGTGCGGTTACGTTCAGGGTGGCAAATGTGACGTCCCACATCACTTGAGTATGGGAATGAGGATGTGTTTATACACCTTTCTTGATACAACGCATTTTAAACCCGTGATGGCCATGAAACTATCAGAATTTCGCAGTTAAGCGTGCTTCTGCGAGAATAGTACCAGGATGGGTGACCTCTGGGAAGTCTAGTTCGGGGGATCCAAAAGTGGATAATATTGTGTCGTTGGGGGTGAGTCGTTACAAATGGTATCAGAGCCATTGCCCAGCCTGAGATGGGGGGAGCGTGCACAAGCCCATGAGGGTCGCTAGCGAGCACTCGTTGGGACACCAAGAATGGGGAGATCCCATGAGGGTCGTTAGTGATGATGCTAGGTCCCAAGAGGGGGTGATTGTGACGTCTCACATTACTTGGGTACGGGAATGAGGATGTGCTTATATGTATAAACACACCCTTCTTGACACAATGTGTTTTAAAATCATGATGACGATGAACCTATCAAAACTCCGCAGTTAAGCATGCTTCTGCAAGAGTAGTACCAAGATGGGTGACCTTTTGGAAAATCCGGTTCGAGGGAGCCAAAATCGGACAATATTGTATCGTTGGGAGTGAGTCATTAGAGCAAAACTCCATCGTTTCTGCTTCATTGGCATAGCAATTGAGCTCACATTGAGCTGGTGTACTATTACCTAGGGATCCCTGACATGTCCTCATGAGTTCAGGCAAAAACATCTGAATTACTCCTAAGAAAGCTTTCAAGCTCTTCTCTGAGTTGTTTGGATAACTGTGACCCAATTTTCACTTTTTTTCCAGGCTCATTCAATGGGACTTCCACCAATTCTTCCCTTGATTTCCCTTGTTGGAGCGTCAACTTGTCTCGGAGATCTTTCGGAGTTGTATTGTGACATCTTTGAGCTGCTAATGGATCCCCTTTGATCTCTCCAACCCCATTATTTGTTGGAAACTTCATTTTCAGGTGATGGGTCAAAGTTATCGCTCTTAGCTTATTCAGGGTCGGTCCCCTAACAATAGCATCGTACGCAGATGGGTTATCTACCACCAGAAAATTGACCATGATTGTATCCTATCTCGGGGCAGTTTCAGCTGTCACCAGAACTACACCCATTGGTTGGACTCCTTCCCCTACAAAACCGATTAGAGGGAATCGGATCGGTTTAATTATGTCTTGGCCAATCTTCTTTTGATGGACAACATGATTTGCTACTGTCATCATTGTAACTAGGGCATCATCATGTGGCATCGACACACCCATCTTATCTTCATCAGAGAACGTCAGGACAAAAGATTCTTTTTTCGGGATCTTAGAAGATCTCTACAGAGTGAGAACCTCTGTGACGATCCTTTTTTTTTTTTTACAAAATGGAATCGCATAGTGGCATGACGATTAGTCACAAAGCCAACATATAATGCATACCCCATAATATATACCTGGTATATCAGAGAATAATATATATGCAGTGGAAAACATAAATCTCATAAACATAAAATGTTAAATTACAACAAAAGAGCCAATACATCATCTATCTGTTTAAGGCTTAATCATAATATTAATTACATTTCCATAAGAATGGCTTTACAAAAGAATATGTATCACAAGCGACACAAGTCATAAACAAAACTCTACAAGACATGGACTACCCGTGAGTCCGAAACATATGACTGTCGCAAAGTGCTTCAATCATAGTATCCTAAATATAGTGCATCTAGGTCATCATCTACATCTGTTGTACCTGCAGCCAAATTAACAATATCTACACAGTCGTGGTGTTAGCCACGTCCGCATAGGTGAAAGTGTGAGTTCACCAACTCAGTAGTATAATACTCACTAAATTTTCGCATTGAACCAATATTTCTAATTCTATCATACGTTTACAATATATAACAACTACTGTTTATAAAATCATTCCCTTTAAAACATTTCGTAGCTAATAAGGTAAACACTGATATTTTATAAACAAATCAAATCATATTACGCAGTTGTGAATATATATATATATATATATATATATATATATATATATATATATATATATATATATATATATATATATATATATATATATATTTGTGTGTGTGTGTTCCAGTCTCCTATTTGGAAGTACACATATACAAGCCCATCTGCACATATTATCTTTTATACATACTAGGTAACTTAGTTATACTCGTATACAAGCTTTCCAACCTTTAGGAAATACTAGCATACAAGTTAGTTTTTGTGTTGACTGTATTCTATTGGACAAAATCACTTCTATGTAATGTTGCTGATTTCACAGGGATGCCGTATCAGTTCAGAGTCTTCAAATATTCAAAGTTTATTTCTCTGATATGGAAATGGCCTTATTATGACAAGGTCAATGTCACAAGCATCAAGAAGGAATTTCTGGACTCCAAGAAGACTCTGCAAAGTCTACAGCTCAGCTAAAGTCGAATCTCGAGTTTATCGTCCAAACGGCCTAGTGAAACGCCTGGACACTCATTAGTCAGTAACATAAACAATGATGCTTTTATACAGGGAACCTGCTTTATCCAGAGTCTACACTTTTGTTATGCTCTTCAAGAAGACTCTGTGCGGATTTCAAAATAGTTAAATTCAGTTCCCTTGCAGCTGTCTGGACAACGTGATATACCGTTCGGACGCCTAACTGTCCAAAGCATCATCCGTCAGGATGACAAGAACTTTCCATCCGGACCTTCCTCTGTGTCGAGAAGCTTCAAACTGCTCTAGCTTGCATTAGTCCGGACGTTTTAGCAACATGTCCGGAAGACACTCAGTGTTCGACCAGCTATGAGATTTTTTTCCAAAACACAGATATGGGAAGATCGCTGCAACCGTCCGGACGATGTGGATTCCCGTCTGGACGCGCTCATCCATAAGGCAAGTTGCGCATTCAAAATTCAAACATCCAGACAACAGCCTTCATGGTCCGAACGCGCGAGCTACTGATATGGAAATTGTGTGCATCTAATCAACCGTCCGGACGACCATTCCCTTGGTCCGGACGCACGAAGCCTTGATATGGAAATTGCGTGTAGCTAAAGTCCGACCGTCTAGATGACAGGGCAACACCGTCCGAACGAGGCTCAAATCAGGAAAGAATTTCAGCGAATTTTTGGAAAGTCGATCGCACAGTTGTCCGTCCGATCGCCTTATGTCCACCGTCCGAACGGGGCCTAGATTTTTCAAGCCAGACGCTCGTTTGAATCTGCAGCCTATAAATAGAGGTCCATGGGCTTGAGAAATACAAGAATTCAGCATTGAATTCCATAAAGCTTAGAGAGTTATATTTTAGAGTTGTTGTACTGAGTTGATCTCTCTCAAGCTGTTACCAAGTGCTGTTGTTGTGCTAAAGCTGAAGTCTATCTTAGGGGTTGGTCATAAGGTAAAGGATTCCATTGAAGACTCCTTCAAGTAGGTGACTTGGTTAGGAGGCGTTTGTGTTGGGTTACACGTTAGAGTTCAAAGTACAACCACTGCATAAGGGTATGTGAGTGCTACTACTTTGTAACTAGCTTTGTCTTTAAAATAGTGGATATCCTGGGTTTGGCTGCCCCGGAGTGGTTTTTCTCTTAATTGAGTTTCCACTTCATCAACAAAATATGTCTCTTTAATTTCCGCATTGTGATATTTTGTTGCACACTATTGGACACACTTGATAAATTAGAAGTCTATTATTTTTCAATTGGTATTAGACCAGGTACACTCCGTTTAAAGGATTTAATTCCTAAGTGTGATCCTTATCTTTTGTGAATTCTTTTTTTTTTTATTACACCTTTTTATCATGAATTCTTCTCAGTTATCTATTAAGGATTTTGATATTAAGCTCTTTAAGGTTTTTGATAAATTGAAGAATGCTAAAAATTCTAAAGTTTATCATAAAGAGCTTAAAAAAGTGAAGTAAGAAAAAAAGTCTTTGATTGTTTAGTTATCTGAATCACATGTTTTGATTGACTCTTTGAGATCTGAGAATACCATGCTATTTGACATTATTGATACACTTAAGAATAAATTAAAAGAATCTGAAGATCTCTTGAAAAAATTCTCAAGTGATAATTTGAAAAGCATGCTTTGAATTCATTCAGATATTTCTAACAAGCCTGCTTTAATTGTTGATGATATGAGTACTTCTACTTCACATGCTCCTGATTCTGAATTAGATTCTGTTGATATTAAGCCTGTGATAGTAGATACAACTTGTTTAGAAAATTATTGCTTAAATAATCATGTGATGCCAAAGTCCAAGGAATCAAGAACACGAGGTAAGTTTGTTCTTACTTGTCATAATTGTAGGAAAATTGGTCATATTAGGCCAAAGTGTTATTTGTTGAAATCCCACAGGCCTTGGATTAAGCAAGATGCTCTGAGGAAAAGTGAAGTTGAAGATTCTTCCTCATCAAAATATGTCCCTCCGCATAGGAGACATATAAAAGGTAAGGGCAATGTTAATTGTAAGAATGCTAACCATAATTCTGCAGAGATTGTCAAGAAGCATTCAAACAAAATAAGCTTGCCCACTTGTGATCAATGTGGCATCACCAGTCACAACCGACCCAAATGTCCACAGCTCTAGGCTCAGAAGTCGAATGTTCAAAGGAAGCTGCCAACAAGAGCTACATCAGGCACTCTACCTCCTACGGCACTTCAGGCTCCATGGCATCAACATCAGTTTGTTCCTACCTATCAGAGTGGCAAATCAAAGAAGAAAAAATCAAGGCGCCACAAGAGAAAGCCGCAGAAGCCCACTAGCAATCATGGCTATGAAAGGTTGCTGAGACTGATGCAAGGTATGTTAAGAAGAACGGCTAACATCGACATGACCTGCAAACCATCTCCACTAGTCAAGCAAGTATGGGTCAAGAATGATAAGACCATTCACCCATTGAGGGGGAGTGGACTCACCTAGTAAAGGTGAAGTCTCCCATGCCTAGGATTTTGGTTCCTAAATCCTAGTGCAAGTTAGGTATGTGTGCATTGCATTGTTTATCATGTCGTATCTTATTCATGTCTTGCATTCTGTTTGAGGAACCATTTATTCTGTCCCTAAATTTTCTCTTGTTGTCTTGAGAAACATCTGTAGGTATTTTTTTTTTTTGGGATGACAGTTAAAAGCACATCAGGCGGCTGCTTTTCGTTCTAGGTATTTCTAAACCTCTCTCCCTGAGGACAGGTTCAATTTTACCTTACATGTTAGGACTAGATGTCATTTCCTTTTCCATAAGCATGTCTTTGTTGTTTTTCTGTTTATTGGTTTTCAACAGAAAAAAAAAAAAAAAAAAAAAAAAAAAAAAATGGGGCAAAAGATGCGGAATTTTTATTTTTTCTTTTGATAGCTTTTCAGATATTGTATATGTTTTTGCCTGATATCTCAGTTCATTGTGCATTAATTGAATTTGCTTATATATAATTCAGATTTTATATCTGATATCTGCTAAGTTTTCTTGTTCCATCTTAATGATAAATAGTTGTTTTTCTCATGCGATAAAAAATTGTGCACTATCCGAAGTGTTAGTTTGTAATTGGCTACATTCTGTTGGACAAAATCACTTCTATGTAATGATGCTTTTAAACAGGGATTCAGCTATTCAGAGTTCTTCTAGAAGATTCTGCATAGTCTACAAGCCAGAGAAATCGGATCCCTTGTAGTCGTCCGGACGACATGATATACCGT
Source organism: Alnus glutinosa (assembly GCF_958979055.1). Taxonomy (NCBI): domain Eukaryota; kingdom Viridiplantae; phylum Streptophyta; class Magnoliopsida; order Fagales; family Betulaceae; genus Alnus; species Alnus glutinosa. The sequence continues at coordinate 23,120,834 of NC_084888.1, read as the reverse complement.
CCGGACATCTAACTGTCCAAAGCATCATCCGTCCGGACAACGAGAACTTTCCATCCGGACCTTCCTTTGTATCAAGAAGCTTCGAACTGTTCCAGCTTGCATCCATTTGGACATTTCAACAACACGTCCGGACGACACTCAGTGTTCGACCAGCTATGGATTTCTTTCCAAAACACAGAAATGGGAAGATCGTTGAAACCGTCCGGACGATGTGGATTCTCGTCCGGACGCGCTCATCCATAAGGCAAGTTACGCATTCAAAATTCAAACGTCCAGACGACAGCATTCTTGGTCCGGATGCGAGCTACATATATGGAAATTACGTGCATCAAATCAACCGTTCGGACGACCATTCCCTTGGTCTGGACGGGCGAAGCCTTAATATAGAAACTGTGTCCAGCTGAAGTGCGACCGTCTGGACAACAAGGCAACACCGTCCGGACGCGGCTCAAATCAGGAAAGAATTTCAGTGAAATTTTGGAAAGCCGATCGCACAGTTGTCCACCCGGACGCCTTATGTCTACCGTCCAGACGGCGCCTAGGTTTATCAAGCCAGACGCTTATTTGAACCTGCAATCTATAAATAGGGGTCCCTAGGCTTGAAAACATCAAGAATTCGGTATTGAATTCCTTAGTGCTCAGAGAGTTATATTGTATAGTTATTGTGCTGAATTAGTCTCTCTTAAGCCGTTGTTGTGTGTGCTGTTGCTGCGCTGATCTGAAGTCTATCTTAGGGGTTGGCCCTAAGATAAAAGGATTCCATTGAAGACCCCTTCAGGTAGGAGACCTGGTTGGGAGGCGTTCGTGTTGGGTTACATGTTAGAGTGCAAGGTACGACCACTGCATCAGGGGTATGTGAGTGCTACTACTTTGTAACTAGTCTTGTCTTCTGAACAGTGGATATCCTGGGTTTGGCTGCCCCGGAGTGGTTTGTTTTTTATTGAGTTTCCACTTCGTTAACAAAATTTTTGTATCTTTTAAATTCTGCATTGAACTTATTTTGTTAATACTTTGTGCACACACACACACTTGTTTTATATTAAAAGTCATTTTAATTTTTTTACAAAGCTCCCATAAGGTACATTTTTCCTCTCTGGCTTCTTGCTTTTGGATATTCTAATGAGAGAGATATTTTTGATAAGATGGTCAAATTGACCAACATACTAGTTAAACCTAGAGCCTAAAATTTCTAGCATTGTCTCTAGGTTACAGCACCAAAAGAAATAAACAGTTATTCTTGTGAATTCTGTACTTAAATTCACTGGTTCTGTGTTGAAACAACGTTATATTTTGTCCTTCATGGTGCAAGTAAAATTTTATCTTGTCCTTCATGGTACAAGTAAAACAATTAGGTGTTGCATCTTAGGGGGAGTGTATCAGATGAGGGTGGCTAGGCCCTAGTAAATAATAAGGTTTGACTTTTGACTGATCTTTCATTGATTTTCTCTCTCGTTTGGAAAATCTGGTTGCGTTAAGCCATATCAGTGATCTTCATACCTTATTGAGAAAGCTTTCACACACACACACACACACACACACTGTAACACCCCATATTTTAAGATATTAAAAAAAATATCTTAAAATATGATTTATGACCTAATAATAAGGTAAAAGAATAAATATGAATATTTATGAAAATAAATATTCATTTAGAAGCATTTATAGTTTTAGTTTGATAAAAACTCAAACGGACCTTAAACTTTGGAATAATGAAAATAGGGTCAAACGAACTCCGTTTTGGTCGATTCAAAAGCCAGAACGCTCGTCTCGGAGTCCTCTATCTACATATAAAATTTCATAAAAATCAGAGTTTTCTAGATTTGCCGAAAGTGTCCGTGAATCTACTGCCCCTGGACTGGGCAGCATGCATGTGTAGATTCTGCCACGTCATCGCCGCGTCACCCTATTGATTTTGTGATATTTTGTAACCAATTAGTCCTATTTATAACTTAGTTTCATTTCTTAGGAAACCCATGTGCCAAATCTAGTTAGGATAGAAATATTTGCTATAATTGGATTTGATTTGTTATGATTGAGATTTTAAGATATTTTGTGGGGTGTCAAATTTAGTTAGAATAGAATTTATTATATTAGATATTATTTGCTTTTATTTGATTTAAGTAATGATGAAACCCATGTGCCAAAATACACATGAAATGCAAATTCATATGAAATGCAAATGCATGTAGATATTTATCTAAGTAATGATGACACCCATGTGCCTTGGAGGATAAGGCTAACTCCCATCCATTAGATCAAAAAGTGCCTACTTGATCCTAGCCAGTCATTCCCTTATAAATAGAACTAAAGGGGAAGGATGCAAAAACCCATCAAGCTTCACACACACACCCACAGCAAAGAGAGAGAAAAGTGTGCTTTTATGTGCTTTTGTGTGGTCCAAGGCTTGGAGTGTGTTCTAGGAAGTCTTTTGGTAAGCTTTCAATCATTAATTTCATTGATTTTATGCTTTAAGTTTTGATTTCATTAGTTTAAGCTTGATTATGTTCATTATGGGTTTATGTTCAAAGTTGATCACTTATTTACCAAATATGCCATTATGATGCCCAAATTCAATTGGGTATTCCTTAAATGTGCCGTTATGCTGTCAAAAGTTTTGAAAGGTTTTTTAAGCATTAGTTATAAAAGCGTCATTGTTCTGCCAAATTTTATAAAGGGAATTATTCATAATTATGCCGTTATGCCGCCCAATATTCTAAAAGTATTTTTAGATATTACTAATACTAATTTTGTTACTCAGCTCAATTGGAATTGGTTATGTTATATAAATATATAGCGTTTATGATTAAAAGTGTTGGTAAAACGATTCTTATGTTAATAAGTATTTTAAAATGCAAAAGGGTATTTTGGTCATTATTTAAAAATGTTGTTATAATGCCCATATGGAATATGTGGCATTATAATTAAACCATTTTTTATATGATGTTATTATGTTTAAATGATTTTAGCAATTATGTCAAGGTTTAAAAGGTTAAAAATAAAAATAGTGTTAATATGAGTTTATTAGTGAATTGTACTAATTCACTATTATTGGTATTAAATTATACAGCAGCTAATATTTATGTGAACACTTTTCTGAAGCAAAGAAAGAACTGTGAGTATTTCTTACTCACTGAGGGTGATGCTGAATTTTCATAATGTTGTGGTTTCTGTTTTATTTAATTGTTTGTGCATGTGGATTTTGCATATTTTGTTATTTAATTAACGAATTTAATTATAAAAGAGTTAGGAGTGGCGTCTGCCAATGGATCAGAAAGTGACATCTGCCTGTGCCAAAAAGATAATAAATTGTTAGAGGAGTGACGTCTCCTTAAAACTCGCTAAACGGGAGTTACGTCTCCTATAACACGTTAGACAGGAGTTACGTCTCTTAAACTCTATTAAATGGAATTACGTTTCCTTAAATCTATGCGTTAAAGTTACGTCTCTATAAAATCGAATGCAAGAAGCTCATGATTCATTTTATAATAAAATTGTGCATATAAAACTGTCATTACTTTATATTATTGCATTGTGTTGTATTTACTTAAATAAATCAGCACTCATATTATTATTGAAAACAGTGGACTCACTTTAGTATTTTGTGTTGTTTTCCTCTCCGTATTGTGTGATAATACAGGATATGAAGAAGAAGAATATCAGGACTATCCAGACTCTTAGATGGTTCATGATACTAGTTTTTGAGGCGAGACTGCCTCCTTTTTGGGAACTACCATGTTGTAGTTCATTAACTTAGTTTAAAGACAATATTTATAATTCTGCAGTTATGTAGTCATTAAACCTTAGATATTTTGGCTTGTATTACTATTTATGCCCTGTGAGGCATGACTGCTATTACTTTGTATAATTATGCTGACTTACTTATTATATCTAGCTTGAGGTATTTCAGTAGAAGCTCTGAAGTGTTACTTAATCCCTAAGTCTGTATTATATTTATATATATTCCGTTGCCAATATTTAATTATGATGAGTTAGTAATGTCACGTGAAAAATCAAAAAATTTCACTTACGCTTTTTGTAAAAGCGGGGCGTTACACACACGCATTGTATGAGTTGAGTAATCTATTTAAAATTTCTATCTGCAGGAAAATTTATGCTTATTGAATACTTAACTCACATTTATATCTTTGCATATTTTTGCAATGTTATTTGACTACTTTATCAGTTGATTATATATGTGTGGTCTGAAGCTAACTTTCGGGAAAAATGTTTTTCTGCAAATTTTTCTCCAGTTTTAGATCATCAGTGTGAAGCGTCCGGACGTACCTATTCTTATGTCCGGACGAGAGCAGTCTTGCCATACACTGTCCTAGTAGTAGCCGTCCGGACGGTTAAATGACACGTCCTGTCACGCCCCCGTTTTGGGAAATAAGGGGAATGCAAACTTGAGCCTAAAAATACATTTACATAAAACACACATCTTTTAAAGATAGATCTTAATCATCTATTTTATTTTTATGAACATAAGAGTAGCTCTTTACAAAGCTATAAACTTCAAAAGAGAAACATACTATACAATACAAAGGTACATCAGTCCCCCAAACCACCTATTGCTCTTAGCCAGGTCTATGCCATTACCAGAAGGTGATTCTGATTATTACATCCTGAAAAAGGTTGAAGGGGTAAGGGGTGAGTTTGATAACTCAGTAAGTAACACAACATAGTACAAGGTAGTATAAAAAGTTTAGTTTAGAAACTTAGAATTTTCAGAGTTCACATATAGAAACATCAGCATCAATAATAAATATGCATATGCGATCATCATTCATAGTGTGTAAGTTTTGTCTACCACTGGCCCACTTCTGCATTTTTACCATGAGTGGTGCACGTTGGGCTCGTCCAAAGGACCGATCCCGAAGGATCCATGGCTCATCCTGTCGTCACAGGGGAGAGCTGCCGGGTTAGGAAGCTCCCTAGGTGAGAACCCCCCCGCCGATAGCCCCACACTTTTGGTGTGTTGCCCCGCTACCCATCATTATCATTATCATAAGATCCGGATCACAACATTATGGTACCGTGGGACAAACCTTTGTGTGATGCACATAAAACAAATATTCAACACAATTTCATCATCTTGTTCATATAGTGCACATGTAACATATATATATATATATTGAGAGTCATAATCTCATCATTATCTTCTTTCATATGGTGCACATGTACGAATATTCATAGCAAAGTCTTCGCATTCATTCATTCATGTAGTTCATAGGTAACATATTCAATATTTCATTCTTGAGAGTTATCATATAATCATATGGAGGTTCAATTACTTTTCATAAAAGAATCATTATAACTGAAGAAAAAGAGCAAGTGAAAGAGTCTTTTGAAAATTCCCGGTGTTTTTCTTTTGAAAAGATTTTATTTAAAATTTCTCCGGGTTTTAAAGTTGTGTTCCCTTACCTGGACTGACTATTAGCATCGGAGTCGAGCTGTTACCTAAATAAATTGAAAGACGAAGCTTAGACGAATATTCTGAAATTTGATGTCTAAAACTTAATTAAAGTATACTTTGTATATATACTACAAAACACGTAACCAGGGACTCCAAATTGAACTGCCTGTCAATAACCGTAAGTCCACATTATTATTTAGTGACTAGATCACCAACAAACATGACCCCACTTAGCCTAAATCATGGAAAATCTTCCAAAAACAGCAACCCCATGAATTACCCAATCCTTAGTCCCAAAAGTCCATGACCCCAGCAACCTGATAATAAACCAAACTCATGCGAATAAAATCCAGCAAGCACTAAAACAGGAAATATATGTGTACCTTAGCATAAGACCTAACTAGACATCCATGAAATCTTAACCGTATAAATTCTTAAATCACCAAATCCGTAACTCATATCAAAGTCATTTACCAATGTCATCTTTTAGAATAAATCACCCAAACCATTTACAAAAACAACATTCGAAAGTCACACAATAACTCAAGAAAATCATCAAGGAATCATAATTACCCAACAATACATCTATTCGAACTTCTCACAAAATCCTCTATAAAGTATCTCCAAACTCAAGTTACAACATTACAACTCAATTTTTTTTTTAAAAAAAAGTAATTTTCCTGCCATCAAGATCCTAATTCAACAATAATATCCATCACTCAATCATCAATACTCAGAAGTTATACGTTGAATTAACCAATATAAATTCAACAATTCAAACATAAATTAATGTCTAAAATCTCTAATATTCACTCTGTTATTATAACCAAAAGTCCTCAATAATCGGCTGCCCAAAACCCAGGAATCCCAATTAATCCAACAATCAGCATTACAAAATCCCATTAGAATATCTAGAATCTTCCATACCCATCAACTGAAAAAATCTAAGCAATATAAATTGAAACCCCAAAAATCAAGAAAACCGAATCCCATCATCAATTTAAATTTCAACCTTATAATCAACAACCCATCTACTAGAATTTAAGCTACACAACCGAAACCCAAAATCAAAACACCCATTCATTAAACACCAATGATACTCATCCGTTTTTTTTTCCTCTACTAGCAGTACATCTTCATTATTCCAGAAATTCTTATAAAAATCAAACTATGAAACCCAGAAAAAACCCTTTTAATTTTCAAGAGAAATCCCCAAAATTTCCAAGACCCATCTCTTAAAAATCAAAATCTGAGAATTTTACTTACCTAAAACGGTTTCCTCTTGGTTTGGGTACTGAGAAAGTAACGGAAATCAGGATCCCTGTGGCTTCGTCGGGGCCCAGTCGTGGCCTATCGGCCCGGCATTCCTGTCCGCTCTATCCATTAGCTGTCCCACCGGCTCTCTCGTTCTCCCTCTTTCGGTCTCTCCCTCATCATTGTCTCTCAGTCTCCCTTGCCTCTTTCTTTCGGTGTGCGGATAGAAAGGGAAAGAACAGGAAGAAGGGAAAGCAGGGAAGAGGAAGATAAGAGGAAGAAAGAATGAAAAGAAAAAGAAAAGGAAAGGGGAGACGCGTGTGTGTTCGCGTGGCTAAAATCTGCAGGAGTATGGTGCATGTTTGAAACTTGTCAAAAGCTTGGGACACGTTTAAGGCTAGATGTTCCACTTGTCCTAAAAAGGCTTTCTTTTTCTTTGTTCTAGAGAATTCCATAATATATGGCTATACAACATACAGTTGCTTTATGACCCTTGGAAAGAAAAATTAGTTGCTTTTCTTTGATTTAGGTTATAGCGTCAGATGTAGTGGATAGGGGCAAAAATAGAAATTACGACTAGTGAAGAAAATGAGGTGAAAAATATTACAAGTACTCTTATTATTACTATATATATTTTAGCAAGTGACCTTTTAAACTTCTTTTAATAATATTTAATATTAAAAAATTCTTTGGTTTCTTAAAAAAAAAACTAAATTTTGCTAGGGTGTTATACGTCTGGATGGGATCTCTACAGGTTTAAGACTTGCGTCTCTTTCTCTGCTATACACACATCTCTGCATTTTTTATTGATTTATCATGACATATTGTGTGTTTTTCTCGCGAATTTCTCCCGAGATTTTGGCATTCTCTGCACATTTCTTCTCATTCCATGATATTTATTGTATATTCCTTTGTTCTTTTAAGTTTTTGTGCTTTTTAGAATATTGGAATATTTGGTGATTGGAATTTTTTTTGAGATATTGTGCATGAAAATCCTATTTTGTCTGTCTATTGGGTTGATATTGATCTATCTAGGTCATTTGGATTGTGATCTTTGCTTTTATAATACTTGGGTATCCAATTGACAGCTGTCATAATACCACTTTCTTTTTGGGACTAACAAGATCTAATATTTCTTTGTGGTGTTATTTTTGGAAATATTTATTTTAAATCTTTTCAGGAATATGTCGTCCAGCAGCTCCCAGCACAATATCTAACAGGTGGATCATTTGGAAAACTGACTGTTGTTGAAGTCGGATGTTTAAATTCCAAAGGTCTCAGGATTAAGATGAGCCTTTTCCCCTAGCTCATGCAGAGCCTTCCGTCGCATTCCCTCAGATCTATATCAGTTAGAGGTTCAGTGGTGAATCTCCTCATTTATCTTGCAGACCAGTTGCTTAGAGGATATCAATCTGCGAATAACCAGTTTCAGGCTTTGCAAAATCAAGAGATTGAAGGTTTTTCAGTCCATGGTTTCCGGCTTCCTGAGCAAGAAGCCGAAGTAGTACAAATCCAGCCTTTTTGTACAGCTTTCTCTTCGCAACTATTTTAGTAGATCAGCAGGATTCGATACTAGGAGGATTGTTTTGTTCCTCTCTTGTGGGCCACTTGCAAACTCTTCTCTATTTTCCTTTTGTTTTGGATTATAGAAAGTTTTTGTTTGTGGATTTTATATACTCTGTTTACCCTTGTCATGTTGAGACATCGAGGGGGAGTATTTTATTACTGTGGTCCTTTTATACTATGTTTACCCTTTGTCCCTTTGAGACAAAAAGGGGGAGTATATGTTTGATTTGGACTGGGATTGTATTTTTAACTCGGTCAAGTGATTTTTGTCCCAGAATGGCCAAATGGGAGTTTGTTAGTTTTTGTGTTGGCTGCATTTTGTTGGAAAAAAATCACTTCTACGTAATGTTGCTGATTTCACAGGGATGCCGTATCAGTTCAGAGTCTTCAAATATTCAAAGTTTATTTCTCTGATATGGAAATGGCCTTATTATGACAAGGTCAGTGTCACAAGCATCAAGAAGGAATTTCTGGACTCCAAGAAGACTCTGCAAAGTCTACAGCTCAGCTAAAGTCAGATCCCGAGTTTATCGTCCAAATGGCCTAGTGAAACGCCTGGACACTCATCAGTCAATAACATAAACAATGATGCTTTTATACAGGAAAGCTGCTTTATCCAGAGTCTACACTTCTGTTATGCTCTTCAAGAAGACTCTGTGCGGATTTCAAGACAGTTAAATTTGGTTCCCTTGTAGCCGTCCGAACGATGTGATATACCGTCCGGACGCCCAACTGTCCAAAGCATCATCAGTCAGGACAACGAGAGCTTTCCGTCCGGACCTTCCTCTGTGTCGAGAAGCTTCGAACTGGACGATGTGGATTCCCGTCTGGACGCGCTCATCCATAAGCCAAGTTGCGAATTCAAAATTTAGACGTCCGGATAACAGCATTCATGGTCCAGACACGCGAGCTACTGATATGGAAATTGCATGCATCTGATCAACCGTCCAGACAACCATTCCCTTGGTCTGGACGCACGAAGCCTTAATATAGAAATTGCGTGAGGCTAAAGTGCGACCATCCGAACGACAGGGCAACACCGTCCAGACGCGGCTCAAATTAGGAAAGAATTTCAGCGAATTTTTGGAAAGTCGATCGCACAGTTGTCCGTCCGGACGCCTTATGTACACCGTCCAGAAGACGCATAGGTTTTTCGAGCCAAACGCTCATTTGAACCTACAATCTATAAATAGAGGTCCCTAGGCTTGAGAACTACAAGAATTCAGTATTGAATTCTGTAGAGCTTAGAGAGTTATATTTTAGAGTTGTTGTGCTGAGTTGATCTCTCTCAAGCCGTTGCCAAGTGTTGTTGATGTGCTAAAACTGAAGTCTATGTTAGGGGTTGGCCCTAAGGTAAATGATTCCATTGAAAACCCCTTCAAGTAGGTGACTTGGTTGGGAGGCATTCGTGTTGGGTTACACGTTAGAGTTCAAGGTACGACCACTGCATAAGGGTATGTGAGTGCTACTGCTTTGTAACTAGCTTTGTCTTTTGAATAGTGGATATCCTAGATTTGACTGCCCCGAAGTGGTTTTTCTCTTAATTGAGTTTCCACTTCGTCAACAAAATATTTGTCTCTTTAATTTTCGCATTATGATATTTTGTTGCACACTATTGCACAAACTTGATAAATTAGAAGTCCTTATTTTTCACAAGTACATCTAAGTAGAAAACATATGGCATCATACCTAGCTATTCAGAGATACAAGCATTTCCAAACATTTGGGAAATTCAAGTATCTAAGCACAATTAAGCGTAGAGCCTTTAAAGTGTCATATGTACTAGTCGTAACCATATGCATATGTTATGTTCCATTCAAACTCATTGGCATATCGATACGTCTAGCATGAAAACCTATTTAAATCATCAATGCAAACTAGCTATAACTGTATACATATGTTCTGTTCCATTCAAACTCATATGCATACGGAAACATCTAGTCATGAAAACAACTTAAAACATCACATAAAACCATGTCATGCATGCTTTCTTTCTCTTCACTCTGAGACTTGTCACGAAGGCTCCTAGGATATCTTTTTGTATACACATTTAACATCATGGGGCTTGCCCCGAGGCAGTGAGAGCTTATAACTCACTCATTCAGAAGACTTGTCCTCCATAACATCATTAACATTTCATTTACAACATTGAGGTCTTGCCCCCATGGACTTGTCCATTAGTGTGATGCTGGGGACTTGTCCTGATACCGTAATCTCTTATGCATTTATCTTGCTCACATCCATGCTCATGCTTTATGCTAAATCATCATACTTTTACTTTCATGTTCATGCATTTAACACATATCTCTTTCATAAATCTTAAACATTTCATCAGGTCATTTTCTCATCATAAATCACATAAGTCATGTCTCAATCTCATCATACTTTAAAACTCAATCAAAACATTCTTCAATCCATACTTTCATACTCATAGCTTAAAACACATAAACTTCATTAAAACGTACTTCAATCCATACTTTCAAACTCACATCTTAAAACACATCAAACATCATCATCATATCTCAACATATTTGAAAGTATTCAAACACTCAAACACATATTATCAAAATATTGTCGGCTCAAATTAAAACAACATATCAATTGGCATTACTATAAAATACCCAAAACGTAGTAACTTTTCTCAGTGAGTAGAATTCTCACATTGGCTCCTTGGTCTTAAGTTCAACAGTGGACTCCTAGTCAATGTCTTGCAATGTATCTTTGTATCAACACATTGCATGACACATTAGTATTTCTAGTTCTAAACTCTCAAGTAGCTCTTGAATTAATCAAGGGCTATACCCATGGAAAACCCATAGATTTTTAGGATTTCGATTAACAACCCAATAATAAATAACACTAACCCATAAGATTTTCTATGGGTTGGTGAAATTCTTCTCTATTCTTAGCAAGCTTTTTACTTTTATTGACCTCAAATCATTTTTATTTTCTATGATTATGAGAATGATGATTATACAACGGGTTTGATTGACATATGATCAAGAGGATTAGATAGGCCATGCCTAAGGAAGACAGATCGTACTACACCCTAGTTAAGTATAATTTAGGTAGACGGTCCGTGCCAATCGAATATGGGTTATACTATTCCATTGATTTTATGTATTCTATTAAAGAATTAGATAATCCATACCTAAGAAAGACGGGTCGTACCTCATCTTAGTGGTTAGGTGGACAGTCCGTGCCAACCAAAGATGGATTATACTTATTCTTTAATAAGGTAATTTCTTATTTATTTATAACATGCATAGAATGAATTTCTCTAATTAAATATGATTGACCATTGATTTGGTGATAGCGGTGAAGTCAATAATTTGCTCTCTCTCTCTCTCTCTCTCTCTCTCTCTCTCTCTCCCTCTCCCTCTCTCTCTTATATTTCAATTCTCTTTTGCATTTATTTTATACATTTTAGTGAACAACAAAATTAACAATATTTTCCTAAGGTATTTGTAATCTTCATAAACTTGATAACAATACCCTTGCAGTCCTTGGAGTTCGACTCCCTCTCTATAGTCTTATCCTATAAGGATTCGTTCTATTGCGAGTGGTAATTTATTATTGATATATTTTTGCTTTAAAAAGACCAATCAGTTGTACCCTGAAGGACTTCTGTAGTCACAACTCCGATAACTTCGATGGGAGTGGTGATCACTTCAGTGCATAGAATTGGCTAAATGACACCAGGGAGCTTTTGAATACGATTGGCTACACCATTGAGCAAAAGGTGAGATACGCTACCCATAGACTGACTGGCGAAGGAAAGAGATGGTGGCAATCGTAGAAGGATCTACTCAATTGGACTTGGGATCAGAACATGCATCACTTGGGAGATCTTTAGGGATGAATTCCACAAGCAATTGTTTCCTCGAGTGGTGAAGGAGGCAAAGGCCAAATAATTTATGGATTTAGTTCAAGGAAGCATGACTGTGATGCGACTAAGTTCATTCAGTTATCGAGGTTTGCTATATACCTCATTCCAGACGAGGAAAAGAAGGCCAAGAAGTTCGAGAAAGGCCTAAGACCACGTGTTAAGACCATGATAACATGCTTTGACATCTGCAACTTTTCTCAGTTGGTGGATCACACCTCGATATACGAAGAGAGCCTGAAGGAAAACATAGCGGCCCTTGGAGAGTAGAGGAAAATGACCTTTGTTCAGGAAGTTTCCTCTGGAGGGGCTGGACCTAGTAAGAGAGTTGTGGGAGGTTAGCCCTTTCAACAAAGCTTTCAAGGAGTCAGACACCTGAGTTGTGCCGGAAGTGCAACAAAGTTCACTGGGGAATTTGTAGAGTAGGAACGAGCACTTGTTATCGGTGGGGCCAATTTAGTCATTTCAGGCTTTTCAGCAAGGAATGTACGGCAAAGACAGGAGCCACACCACAAGGAAACGTACCAAGACTGTTGGCTGGAGCACGAGTCTATTTGCTTATTCCTGGAGAGCCAGAAGGAGATATAGATGTGGTAACATGTACTAAACCCATCTTTGGATTTAAGGCATTAGTTTTATTTAATTTAAGAGGGATCCGGCTACTATGCGGTACTAAAAAGTACCGCATATCTGCTGTGATTACTTCTATGGTTAGGATGCAAACATCGAACATATGAATTTAAAGCCAACTAGGTTTACTGATACAACAAACATATGTACGATTGCATATGAATTTCTAGATAAAAAAATTAGTGATTTGGCCCTGGCAAGAGACTTGGCTGAGGAGGAATTATGCTATTCCATATTCGGTGGCTTTTCGCTTCCCTGATTTCAATAAAGGGGATATCATCAGCGAGAAGTACTTAGAGGTTTGCCTTTATGAAAACATGTTCAAGGCGGGCCTGAGGCTTCCTTTCCCGGCCTTGGCCCAGAATCTTCTGGGTGCCGAATGGATGGAGGTATTTCTCGTCTTGTTGCATTTTGTGGCCTTTTGTGTTGGGGGAAGATGATGTCTTGGCGATTAGAGAGTTCCACTACGTATATCGCCCAGTTAGGTGTGACTAGTTATTTTCTTTTAAAGTTCGAGAGAAATCCAAGATGATTTACTTAAAGTCTTCCAATTCCAACAACAAGAAGTGGGAGACTTTCCTCTTTTTTGTCTCAAGGGATTGAGAGTTTTCCTATACCGAGGGTCCTGTTGGGGCAGAGGATTCCTCTCCGATGGATGGAACCGAACGACCGTTGTAAGTTTCATTGATGTTGTGCAAATATGCACCTAAATAATAGGCGAATAAATATACGTTTTACCCGCAAGTGCACAAGATCAAAACGATAGTATAGAGAGCAAGTACGAGATCATTCCCACGAAGATTGATAAATTATGTTTAAAGAGAATTTTCTAAGATAGATATTTTAAATAGAGTAAAATATGATTGCAATGGAATAAAGTAAACAACATAATTCAAAACAATAAATATAAGGCTAGGGCTCCAATATTCACCACTAATCATACTCTTTTTAGGAAACGATATGCACAATGCTACAAGCCATATTGCGATGCTTAATGTTTGCTAGCCACAAGGGCATGACATCTACTCCTAAAGCTATTGATCTCCCTAAGCAACGAGTTAGGCATGACATCTACTCTAACTCTTTTCTTTCTAGAAGGATTTAGCATGGCATCTACTAATTGTTCTTCAAGAAAGCATAAAACTATGAAAGTTGGCAAACACACTTAGGCTGGAACATGACATCTATTTCAGTTGTCTTCATGTTGATTAATCCAAGAACTTGTGATGGGGTTCTTTTGTTACTCTATTATGACCAGGACTCAGCCAACCAAATTGACACAAATAAAAAATCCATACTACATGCATATGATGATCAAGCATAAACATGCGAGGAATTCATGAAAATCAGAAATAATCAATTAAGAATCACAAATAGTTGTAGCAAGGCAAATCAAAACCTTAAAGAAACATGATTAAGGCTTCAATCGAGCCCCAACAAGAGTAATTAACCACAACTAATTCAAACTAAAAGTATATACATACAGAAAATAAAGAAAGGAAGAAAGAAAAACTAAAACCCATCTAACCACCGATTCCCCTCCCAAAGCCTGTGTGTGTGTGTGTGTGTGTGTTTTTTTTTTTTGAAGAACTTAGAGAAATATTTATAGAGTTTAGTAACAATCCTAGATGATTTCATATAGCCTATAAATCCAAAATCAAGTTGGAGTTGGATTATGATCTTTCCAAAAATACAGGTCTACCGACTTTGCAGCAAACGTATCCAAAATTGATTTGGAATTGGATCTTTTCAAGAATGAGTCTGCAAACTTCACCATTTTGCTGCAAACAAATCCAAAATTGATTTGCAGTTGGATCTTTTCAAAAATATAGGTCTACCAATTCTACAACAAACAAATCCAAAATTGATTTGGAGATGGATCTTTCCAAAAATGGGTCTTCCATGTTGACCACGCACAGCTTAACCTTTGTCTACTAAAACTGCAATAACTTTCTCTAGAAAAATTATTTTTACAAGCCATAAAATTCATAAGAAAATAGACATTTGGATCTGTCCAAGAATATATGGCTCATATATTCATATATTCATATTTCATATGTTTCAATAACTCGTGTGAAATGCGTTAGATGGAATAGGGCCCTTCGGAGCATCAGCAATTGAAGATACGGGATGGCCATTAGAATGATCAGAAGGGGAAAAGGGATTTTCCAGATCCATAATATATAGAATTCTTAGAACCAAAAGCCGGGGAATACTAGAACACTTGTTACGAACCAGCAAATAAGAAGTGCTCAAACGAAGATGAGGCATAGCAAGTTCAAGAATAGGAAGGAGAAAACAAAGATAATCGTTCATCAGATTGTTCAGACCGGTGAAATAATCAAACTGGAGAATGTGCGAAATACAAACCCTAAAAAATACTATTCTAAGGAAGTAAAACTGAGGAAAGTTGTTGGGTGAAGGCAAGCCAATGGAATCGAAACAGCAAGAAAATCAAAGGGAAAAGGAAATCTGAAGGTTGAAGAAGATGAGAACCAAAGAATGTAACGCAAAAGACAAATGTACAACCGTGGTGTGGCGCATCTGACATATATGGTACCATCTCAAAAGACGTGCACCCAGTTTCATGTCCCATAAATGCCATGTGTGCCAAAGCATCTCCTTCATCCGATTTGAAGGCAAGCCAGTAGATAAGTGCCACACGTGCCAAAGAACTTCAAACGTTCGAAACAAACTAAGCCAACATAATTGAAGAGCAATGGACACAAGAATCCCTAGAGTCGGCACAAATCCCATAGTTAATAAATCCTCATTATCTTCGCGAACACCTCAGATAAAGGAATTGAGACGTAACTGTTAGGGATTGGGCCGACTAGGCCTTTTGGCCCATCGAGAAAGTCCAGACATGACCCAACAGTCAAAAGGCCCAAGAAAGCTAAAGACCCATGTACACATAAGTCTCAAGGACTCTCGAAACTCTAGGAACCCTCTCCATCCAATTAAGAGTCCTACCCCAATAAATCATCAAATCCCATATATCCAGGGATAAGGAAAAGCTCAACATAAATAACTCAATCCCAAAGACCAAGGGATTAAGTTAGATCCAAATACAAGCTTTTAAACTCTTATAAAAGGAGGAGGAAGTCCAGATAAAAAGGGTTCAAAACTCTCTCTCTCCCTAATAAGTTTTATTCATTAAAGTTCATTACTCTTTCTCACAAAGAGACTAACTTGAACGTCAGAGCTATTTCTGGCGGACCATCCCCGGCCCATATTCCTCGATGTTCTCCCAATACAAAGGCAAACCACATGTAATATGAAGAATCATGAATTAATCTTGTACGTCGGCTTTGAGGATGCTGCTGGGAATGGGAAACCAAATGAAATGCTAAGCAGAATCTGTATTAGTTCTCATCGACATTTATATAAAACTTCAAATACAAATTACATTATTGCATCCTTCCTTGTAGTTTGGTTGTATATAATAAGCAAGAAATATTCCATCTGAATTCTAAAAAAGTGTTTGAATTTATGGGCACCAGTAAATGACTTTTATACGTACAGTATTTGAGCATTTAAAAAATTACTCAAAATTTCAATAATTAATCGTCTTGTTTATCAAACACTTGGTACGTTTGAGGCCCCCACATCTTTAATCTTTTAAAGCAAAAGTGAAGACAAATATTGTTGATCGAGGAACAAGTGTATCCCTTGTGCATGCTCTCACTGTAGCAATCCCCACCCCACAAACAATGACATCCTTAAAAGCATACATATGACGAAGATGGACACTAGTGAGAGTACCTAGTGATCATGTGCATCGGACGGCTATTAATGCTCCTAGCTAGTCAAAATTAAACGGCTACGTCTTGCCTATGGGAAAGATTCATCTATGAATTTTATATATTATATTTAATAATTAATATATTATTCGTGATCATTTTAATTAGTTACATGCAATAACAAGCATTTAGTTAAATAAAACCTTTTGAGGCACGTACAAATGAATAACAAGGGAGATTAATAGAGCACTAGTTATTCCTTCACGCGCGATTGCGAAGTACTAATTAGCGTGGGGAGCACCTGGGACACCCCGGCCCCATGCTTACTCAATCAAGTTGTAAACTCTCTTAATTCATGGTCAAACCATCATTATTAATTATCGGGAATAATCATACTTCAAGTCAAATTGAAGTAGTACGTAGATCTGATTCGGGTCTAATAAAAATTCTTTGAAAAATTTAGTCTATGGTCTAATTCACAATTAAATGGGGATATAATTTTTCTCTCAATATTTGATGCATATAAAGAGCATATTTTTCTCTTAAGAAAGCGTGAAAAACATCAAAAAACATGCAGTGCTGTTTACACCGTACTGAAAATTGTCCTAACATTAATTAAAATAAACCAATGAACATCTCTCTAAAAGCATGATTAACAACAATTAACATGAAAATTTCTTTCTGAATTGGCGATTGGTTCACTTCTTTTTTTCTTTTTTTTTTTGTGTGGATGCGACAGAATCTCGTAAGCGGCGGTATGCACACACTTTAAAATCCTACCAAACATATATATATAACATATATATATATATAGAGATAGAGATTAGAATAGATTAGCATTTAGCAAGGAAGCAGCCTGCTAAACAAGATTAACAATTTTAAATAACGCGCCACTTTTAACTATTAAGGATATATATGGGTGTCACCACTTTACAAGTGATGCAATCAATTATTTCTGTATTGCTCCACTAATTATCGACAAAAATATCCTATCATTACATTTTGTAGAGCACTTGCAAAAATATATATTATTAATATAAAAAAAAGAAAAGAAAAGGTGATCATGAGTATATACATATATATATATATTCTTTTTGTAAACTCCGTGTCTTTCTTCGTTTCAATTTGAGCGCAAATATCAGAGACCGCTTCTCTATCATCGACTATGGATCTATACGAAGCTTCCACTATATATATATATATCAATTTCAAATTTCAAACTAAAATCATTACCTCTTTACCCGATATTTGTTATCCATCTTAAAAAATCTTCTTTTTTTTATTATTCTTTTTTTTTTAATTTTTTTTAATTTTTTTATCATCCAAGAAACAACATTTACTATCTTTAAAAACAACTTGTGTCACTTAAACTGATATGTAAGAAACTCATATTTTTATACCAAATCAAACTTCAGCTACACTTAATTTAAGTGGAAGTGAAAAACTTAATTCAAGTTTGACTATATATCTTTGCCATTAAATAAACTCATACAAGTATAAACTATAGACTATATATTTTAGGCATAGCATAGAGCATACTTTTTTCTTGTTGTTTACATTGTATCGAAAATTACCCTAACACAAATCGGTCTTTGAAAGCAACTGTTTTTTTTTTTTTTTTTTTTTTTTTTTTTTTTTTTTTTGTCTTATTATTAGTTATTATCACGATGGTTTTGGCTTCTTTCCTGTCTCTAATGGGAGGGAATATAATGACATCTAACAGTGGGAATACGTGTTTCACATGGCGACCAAGTGGTACATGGAGAGATAATGTCATGTATGCTAGCTAGGGGCATGGATGAGACCTTTGGTTTCACTCATGTTAATTCTCCTGCCAACAAGAAACATGAATACTTAACTATGCTTAGATTTTAGCAAAATATATTGTGTTGGGAATAATCTTTAAATTCTTAATCCGAGTCTAATAAGTCAACAGTTCAACTTTCAGTTGAATAAGAATATAGGACTTTCAGACCAAATCAAATTTCAAAGAAATGATAGATATGAGATGTTTGATCGTCCTCTGTCCGTCTTTTAATATTAAAAAAATATATTATACATTTTTTTTTCATTTATCCTTTATACATTTTTTTATTTTTTTAATAAAATATGTTTTTTTAATATTAAGAGACGGACAAGGGATGGTCAAACGTTCCCTATTTATCATTTCTCTAAATTTCAAACACTCTTAAGTTAAGTGAGAATAGAAAACCTAATTCAGATTTGACTCTACTTCTTTGACTATAAATAAGCTCTTAATGATATATAAAGTACTAATAGACTCATACCCTATGTATAAATTGCAGATTGAATATTTTATGCATTTAAGATCCCGGAAAGGATATTTGTGAAGAACATAAAAAGAAAAGAAAAAAAAAAAAAACTTGTCATTCACACTGAATTTGGGATATATGGTGAATTTGGATTAATTTGAGAGCCCATACATTATTTTGAGAAAATTGAAGCATTAAAGAAGATGGCAAAGAACAAAAGGTACACAAGTGTTGAAAAATAAGTGCAGGGAAGACACCAACATTCAAGCTTAGTAAGAGACCTGTGGTCAACGGTCACGATTGCCGGTTGAGTGGACCGGTCAACATGGTGAATGACCAATGGGTCATGAATGAATGACTGTTTACTTCCGTCAACTCCGACAGGCAACGACCAACAACTGAACGACTGAACGCCGTTGGGTGACTTCTTGTGTCCCCCAGCCACCGCCAACAATGACGTGGACGGATCTAGACCGTTTTGTTACCGTACACGTGATGGACCGTCTGAGATCGGTTGCACGCGTTCCCAATTTTGGATTACACAATAATTACGGCAGATACGGGCGTGGTGAAAACGAAGATTCACCCGACACCACACAGCACGAGACAGTAAAAACAATGAGTAAAGTTGTCGAGGAGTCATACCATGAATAATAATAATATATTAATATTTTCTTTCTACTTTTACCTAATATTTTGCTAAGTTTGTGGTTTCTAATTTTGACGTTAATTTTGTCTCACAGATTTTATTTAAAAAAAAAAAAAATTCAGTTTCATATGTTGCTTTTCTTTTTCTTCTTAATGCATCGTAAATGCATGATCTTCTACGTAAAATATTTTTCGTCGTTAAATATTTTTAAAGAAATTATTTGTTTTAAAAAATAATTTTTAGTGTTTCGTTTGCCAGAAAAATTACTAACAGCGAAAAACCACCGGTAACGAAATTCCAACAATTGTGGTTGGAATTTGGTTGCACTGGCCAGATTTCATCGCCAACTGACAAAATTTCGGTCAGTTTCATCGAAATCTGGCCATTTGCGCCGAATTTTGAGGAAACTAGCCGAAATCCAGCTACTATTGCCAGATTCCGGCAACGAGGCAAGAAACCGCACTGACCAGAATCCGGCTGTACTGTCTTAGATTCCAGTCAAAATCGCCAGAATTTAGTTATGGTGGCCGAAATTCGAAGCAAATGTCCAGATTCTAGCACCGACTGGCCGGATTCTGACAATAGTGGCTAAAATCTAGCAGCCAGTGTCTTTCGGATTCCGGTGGCCGGATCCCAAAATCCGAAATCTTTGGTGCAAATTCGGACCGCCAACAAACTAATATCCGATGGTGGCGAATTCCCACGAATGTTCGTGTAAGAATGAAGAGTTTAAATTCAGAAAACAATTTATGATTTTTAAAACCGTACATTGTTTTTCAAAAATTAAAGAGGTTTTTTCAGTCAAATTAAAAATAATTTTTGCTAACCATCATTTTCGGCCGCACCAAACACCGAAAAATACATAAATATTTTACCCTCAAACAAATGGAGCATTAGAAGAAACACATGTTTTTTTAATAAAATTTCTTCCAACTCTATTCTTGTTATTTAAAAAATATATGATTCTCAAACATAAAAAAGACATATAGCATTATTATAGACGAAATTTAAAGAAATTCCTTTAACCTAATTTGAAGAAAACACCTGTTGGCTATAATATTTTGCCAAATGAGAAATCATTCTCTTTTATACTTTCAATATTTTTTTAAAAATAAAAAATAAAATAGATAGTATTTATTTTAAGTTGAGAATTTGTGTACATTATGTCAGGTTTATTATTTATTTATTTATTTGTTTATACACGTTTTGTATTTGTAGAGAGAAGAAAATCTTGAAAGATATGGAATTTTGTCAGGTGTCGAACTCAACAACAAAGACAGTTGTCCGTTACTTTCTCTCTCTTTTATCCCATTCCGAGTTGCACGGTGTGGGCTAAATGGTGAATACTGAAGGCTGAAGGGAACACTTCCTAAAAGGCTGCCCGGAATAAACAGAAACCTGTCGGTGCACACAAAGGCGGTTACCGACTCTTCTGCTCCTTGCCCTTTTAACATCCGCTTTCTTTTATTTACTTTATTATTAGAGTAATGATTCACTACCACTTAAATATACAATTTTTCATCACCTTGTTTATGTGGAAAGGTGGTCCCTCCATCTTAATTTATTTTTAAAAAATAAAAAAACTCAAAAAGTAGTGGGGGACTGTCTTGCCACATAGGCAAGGTGGTGAAAAATTGTATATTTTGATAGCATTGAATCATTATTCTTATTATTATTGGTGATAGGAGATTCTTCCATTTTAACCTTGTTCAATTTTGTCAATTTTTTTTTTTTTTTTTTTTTTTTTTTTTTTTTTTTTATATGTCCACGCAAGAAGGGGAAGTGAAGATTCAAACTAGTGACCTCCGCTTCATGAGATATGGTCCCCAGCCGATTAAGCTATCCCTTGGAAATCAATTTTGTCAACTTAGTCTCTTGTGATTGATTAATTTATTTACTTTATCACTTTAAAATTATTTCAGTGTCGAATATTCTCTTTTTAAAGGAGAAAAGGATCCCATTTGGTTATGAGATTAGTGTTCCTAAAAATTAATTATTCAATTTTTTTTTTTTTTTTGTGAGACATGATTCAGTGTAAGGGGTTTGGTATTTGAATTATAAAACTTGATAGATATACTTTTGTTCCTCTCTCCTTTGGGTAGTAAAACTCTAAAATAAGCTGTGAAGAGAGCATTGTTAAATATTACACTTTCATTTTATTCTTATTTTATTGGATTAATGTGGCAAGAGGAATGCTATAATTCCTTCTATTGTCCTTCTAAGGTCATTCTTTACTAATATGACACCCTGTGTTTTTTTTAATAAAAATAGGAGAGAGAAATCAAGTTATAGTATTTATTAAAAACAGGATGCTATGTCAGCATAGAATGACCATATAAAGACACTAAAATGAGTTCTAGCATTTCTCAATGAGACAATGTCCATAAGTTTTGGATCAGTATTTCTTATAAAAAAATATATATAAAAAAAAAAAAAATTAAGGTTGATGGACAACTATTAAATTTGATACATACTATACTCTTATCTCGTTCACATTGCATATTAAAAATGAAAATAAAAATTAAGGGCGGATGAACATTATCACATGAGTGGAGAGACAATGGTATAATATAGAACAAATCTTGAGGGCATAGAATTTTTCATTCACCCTCTTTACCATAAAAAAAGAAATCTATGAGACACCTCAATGGTGAAAAAGCAAGAGCTCACAACCCACAAGACTTGGGAGCATAAATTGTGTGTTATAATTGAGAGATCTCTGAATCTCTCATATTCATCACTTTAGAATCATTTGCTGGAATTGCTGCAATAAAGAAGGGGTTAAGAATTCCAAACAAAAAACAACAAAGAAATGTTGGAATTTCTTTTGTGTGTGTGTGTATATATATATATATATATATATATATATATATATATAGAGAGAGAGAGAGAGAGAGAGAGAGAGAGAGAGAGAGAGAGGCCAAAGAAGTGTTGGAATTTCTTTTGTGTGTGTGTGTGTATATATATATATATATATAGAGAGAGAGAGAGAGAGAGAGAGAGAGAGAGAGAGAGAGGCCAAAGAAGCTTCTTCTTTTCTGCATAAAAAAAAAATAAAAAATCCAAACCCTCTCACAGAGTGTTGTTCATCCCCCACTCTTTCTCTCTCCTCTGTTCAAATTATCAAACCCATTGTCCCCATCTTCTTCCTTGTCCATATACTTCTCAGGCTTTTCCTCGAGTTATATATTTTTGTTTCTTGCATTGATGTCTATACCACTGGAACATAATTATATAGGCTTAACAGAGACTTCTCCAATGGAAAGAAGCTCCGACATGCTTTCATCTTCTACTTCCTCTACCCTCTCCACAGAGGATGAGAAGAGTTCTGCTCTCAACCTCATGGAGACTGAGCTCAGACTTGGTTTGCCTGGGTCTGAATCCCCAGAGAGAAAACCAGGACCTGGGGTCTCTCTTTTTGGCAAAGACTTGGAGGATAGGAATAATGGTTATTCTCTAAGCCCTCTAAAGAACCCTGTCTCTGGGGCTAAGAGGGGTTTCTCTGATGCCATTGATGGCTCTTCTGGGAAATGGGTTTTCTCTCTCGGTAATGGATCTGAGGTTGATTTGTTCTCTCCTGGAGGTGGGAATGGTGGGAAGCCTCTTGGTGGTTTAGAGGGTAAGCACAATACCCAAAACTCATGTCCGTCTGCAACACCAAACATGAAAGAGGCTGCCTCTGTTCCTCAATCTCTAAAGCCAGTTCAGGAGAAGAAGCCTCAGGTTCCTGCTGCAAAGTGAGCTTCCCTTTCTCCTGTAAATGTTAATTGTGTTTCTCCTTGTTGGGTTGTATTTGTCCAAAATTGATTGCTAAAATTTTAAGGAAAAGTTGAAGATATGGATTTTAGTTTTATGTTGTATTGGATTTCTCAAAAGAAGGTGAAAACCTCACCTTACATTAATTGTTTCATTAGACCCAATCTGATTTACCTTTTTTGTTAAAATGGGGACTGAATGTTTAATTCTAGGCTTCTAATAGAGCCGTTAATATCGGCTGGTATCGGCTTCAACTTTTGTATCCATTTGCTTATTTACTTTTTCTTTTTTCCTTTTCAATTGTTGTGTTGGTTCTTATTTAACAGTAGATGGTGTTTTTCCCCTTTAATATAGAAGATTAGCGGTTTTGACATGCACTTGGTAGATTCTTCTATTCGTCCTAGCCTTCACAGAATGTTTTCAACTAAGATGCTTTTGGTTTTTTGCGTTTTACCGTACTCTCATCTGATTACTCAAATTTTCCTGCCCAAGTCTCCAGCATAGGTGATTTGTTTGGAGAATTCTGTTCAGCTATATCATCTCTCAAAAACTACTGTGGATGCTGTTTCAAACCTAAATATTAAGTTCGGAAATAAATTCTCTATATATCTTTTATTAGCGCTCAAACAATCATTAGATAGACTTAAATCCAACAATAAGACTCCTAAGATAAGACAACCTACAATCAAAGACTTACATATATGCTATGCTATAACCACATTTCGGAACATCTCAGAAGATGACCTTTATTTGACAACTACTAACTCTACTAAATTGAAATGTTTGAGACCCATTAAAACATTACGCAGCTAGAGACTCTAGAAACATAATCTTTAATGGAGTTCTAATCCTAAGTAGTAGAGGATTGTAACACTCCTAACCCTTTAAAAACGTCCTTGTCCTCAAGACGAAAGCAAGAAGTGACTCGGGTACAACTTTGGGTTCTAAGCTTTTCAAACGCTTATGTGGTGGCCATTCCAGGAGTGGCATGTTTTCTTTCTCAACAAGCGCCCTCCTTGCAGCAAGTGTAACACACACAACGTGGTGAAGTGGGAGGAGTTGAGAATCATCTCTTCTTTATCTTATCTCTCAGTACATCGAGTTACCCCTTAAATGAGGAGTCTATGTTAGTGTTAGTTCTGAAGGAATAAAGAGTCTATCTCCAAGTCATTGATCGTTTTCACTTTCTTGTTTTATATTTTTGAATTTAATCTATGTGACGAGTTCTTAAATGAGTACTACTTCATGGGGGTGAATCACTAAGCCTAAAATTCGCGCAACAGGGCGCAGGTAGTAGGATGGCCACCAATTCGATCATTCCGAAAGAACACCATGACCTCAAACTTGGCAAAAAATAGTGATGCTGAAGGCAAAACTGGATTTGGATGTCTTTATGTAAAAGTTAGCATGGATGGTGCTCCATACCTAAGGAAGGTTGATCTCAAAATCTACAACAATTATAAGGAAATCTCATCAGCTCTCGAGAAGATGTTCAGCTGCTTTACAATTGGTACTCTCTCTCTCTCTCTCTCTCTCTCTCACACACACACACACACACAAACACATAGGAACACATAATAACATTTGAAGTAGAAGTGAATTTTATTACATGCATGTTGAATTTTCTGGGTCGTTGTTGGTGATGGTTGAATTTAGGAAATCAAGGCTGCCACTTCTAGGATGTATTTAGGGGTGTTTACTCAAGTTTGCATGATGACATATTTACACACCAGTTGCATTTGAAACTATAGGAATATATATCATAAAAGTATTTACGCAAATTCGTGAACAACCATGATTCAGGGCAGTGCAGTTCTCATGGACTTCGCGGAAGAGATGGTCTGAATGAGAGTCGCTTGAAGGATCTTCTCCATGGTTCCGAATATGTGCTGACATATGAGGACAAGGATGGTGATTGGATGCTTGTTGGTGATGTCCCCTGGGAGTAAGTGCTATCCTCATATATGTGATTTCTTTTTTTCTTTGGTTGTGCTTATGCGTGATTTGGAATGTTCTGTCCAAAACCATAGATGATTTCTTAATGTGATCTGGCATGTCATACCAAATTGCATGGTTTCTTTAATAAAATTGACTCCAGGTGATTGAATAGATCAACCTAGATCTGCTATTGCTATTATCTATTGCAATGGTGGGGTAAACACAAAAGTGAACCATGGATTTATTTATTTATTTATTTTCTGGGCAGAACTATGGATTCATTTGATCCCTAGTAACTCTGTTTAACAGATGATATGATCTGATTGTCCATGACGATTGAGGATTAATTACTTGGAATTATCTGACATGAATTATGGCATTGTGTTCTCTATACTTGATCTGAATTTTCCGATCTGATTTCTTACAAAAGGGTTATCAGAGTTTATCATTTTATCATTTTCAGCCGCAAATATATTCCTTTCTTACTGTTTTGTTGTTCTGTTATCACAGAATGTTCACCGACTCCTGTAGGAGGCTGAGGATCATGAAAGGTTCAGAGGCAATTGGGTTAGGTCTGTCCTACTATAATATACATTCAGAATGAGATGGTTTGTTAGTTGAATATAGTATGCTCTTCCAACATAGCTCTTTGTTTAAGCATTGGGTATTCACAATGTAATTCTTCTCAAAATGATCTAACACATCTGCTTCATTTCAGCGCCAAGGGCCATGGAGAAGTGCAAGAGCCATAGCTGTTGTGAAAGGGAGGCGTTTCCTGGGGCATTGAAAGCTTTGTAAGAACTTTTTTTTATCTTGGTGTTTTGTTATAGAGTCCTATATGTGTATGTATCTGAAATGTATTAGCTTTTTGTGTAGTTAATAGATTGGAAAATTTTCCTGTAAGGTAGAAGATTTCCACTGGAGACAGACAGATTATTCTATATTCTCTTTTATTTTCTCTATTATGTATCGCTGAATTCCAATTGCTGTGTAAATGGGTTGCTTGACGTTTGTATATTTCACACTGAGAAAAATCTAGCAATAGTTGGGAGTTCCCATTTCTTGCTCTGGACTTCCCACCCAGTAATCCATTTGCCCTCTAGGATTCAATCTGAGAAAATGGAAGAAATTTAAACTTAAATGCTATGATAAAACTGCTTGAATCAGGTTTTGGATTACAAAATTGCACCAAAATATTGTACAAGTAATCAACGCATGCAAATTTTTTTTTTTTTTTTTTTAATTTATAGAAGAGCAATTTGAGTATTTTAAGTCAATTCTACATATGCATGTAACCGTCCATTTAAAAGCCAAAATCTAATGGATTGTGTAACTTACTACAAAATGAAAGTTTGAATAAGTTAAGTATCACAAATGGTAATTTGAAAATGTCTTTACAAAAGTAGATTAAGAGTAATTTTCCCTTTGGATTATGAACTTTTGTGATATTTTGACGTAAGTTTGCTATTGCAGATGATAAAGGAAACTTCATTCTTTTTCTCTCTCTCTCTCTGAAATTCTTTATTACGAGCAGCAATTCCTGTATAATTTTTAAGTGAAAGAAATTAGACAATGACAATCAATTCAAGGTAAAAGCTTAAGGAAAAATAAAAATTGATCCTTAGGTTTTGGATCGTTCAAGGTCTTTCAGGGATTTTTTTTTTTTTTTTTTTTTTTTAAAGGAAAAGAATCATTACCAGAATTTTCATCACTTTAAAAACCAACTCATCTGTCAATTTTCCATCCAAATTATTGGGATCAGGATTCTCTACAATTATTTGTCCAAATTTAAAAGAATTTGAACTGGTAATCGTGAGAGACTACTTATGAGAATTTATTGGAGAGATATGAATTAGTGAAGCTGCCCCATGGCAGCATTTGATCGACCTGTCTATTCATGTAGTTCACCGGGAGGATCACCCCCACAATTAGAAGTTTTTTTCCTGGCGGCCCACGGCCTCAAAGATTGATATAGTCTTGCCGTTTTTGGGAATTCAACAAGCTACATCCCCTATTCTCATTCGCCGCTAGAATTTGACTTCTGTTGATGGATCTTTGGCTGTAAAGGATGAGACCCACTTGACTTGATAAGTAATTGGACAGCACAATTTTTATTTGATCAGGTTATTCTCTCACAATCACCTGCCTGAATTCTCTCAAATTTGAACAAATAATTATAGAGAATCTCAATCCAAATTACTGAAGAGACAAAAATTATGTCAGCAAATTAGGTTTTTTGTTTTTTCCTGAAAACCTAAAGACCAATTTTTGAACACAACAAAACTCAATGGCCACGTTTTTAATTTATTTTCCCAAAGCTTTTAACAAGACTTGTGCACTGACTCATCGTGGGTTCTTATATCTTTTCAAATGGTATCATTGTGGTTTGAATTTTCCCACAAAAGCCATCTTATGCTATTGCAAGTTGGACATAATGTGAAACACATGTTGCTGTGGCTCATTTCTGCACTACCAGCTTGGCACGTGATAAAATTGCAAAGAATTGGTGATAAGATAAATGAAAGCACTAAGAAGTGAGAAAGCTGATGGTCAGGTGAACTACTAAATTGTGTTTACATGAAAAAGTTATCTTTTGGAAAGTACACAAAAAAGTTCTTTAAAAGGGCTTCTAAAAATTGAATAGACAAATATATGGTGGAAAGCGCGAGAACCAGAAGGAAAATGCATTCTCATATAAATAGCTATGGGAAAACAAAAAAATGCATTCTCATCTACACCGCTCTAAAACTCTTGTTTAGATATCTGAAGATAAACCATCTGAGTATACCCGTTAAATACAGAAGTGTCTAGCCTGGTTAGACCAAGCCGCTGGAACAAGCCATATCGGCCGTCTTCAACAAGAGGACTGGGTGCACGGGCAGGATCATATCTTGTTTGATGAGTGAGAGATGGTCCGGCCACGGGAGGGAGTTCCCAGTAAACGTCAAGAATTGATTCCACAAAACGGCTGTTCTGAAAGTGTTGGGCATAGGAGATTGGCTGATTACTGTGGTTGAAGTTATCCCGCATGTACCCTCTAACACCCCACCATGCTTCACCCGGCCCACAAACTTCTTCTATATCCACTGCTTTCTCCCAGAATTTCTTCCTTTTCGATCTAATCCGAGCTTCATCACTGTCCTTAAAACAGCTATGGCCACCTCCTAAATTAACAAAACAATCGACTTACATGGGTGTATTTCTTGAGGCAGTGAGCAAGTTAACCACAAGTTCATAATCAACAGAACTAAAAATCCCATTGAAGAGAACTTCACAAGGACACAAACATGAGTACCACAACCAAACCTATAAAACCTTTCTAGCTACAATTTCATGGCAAGTATATAATATTAAAATAAAATAAAAATACAGTAGTTACATCTGAAGATGAGACTAACTTTTTGCTTCCCAAGTCCTTTCGTACTTCAACTAAACACGGAAAATTAGATCTTTCAAACCACCAAAAAGTTGACCATTCAAATTCTGAGACAATCATGCCAACAAGACAGTAAATTAAGGCCATACGAAGAAGACTAAATGCCCTATCACTTACAAATAAATACCCATTGCTAAAGAATAATGGTGGAGAATAACAAATATATAAATATATCTCTCGCCTACTCCAATAGTTGGGAGAAGGTTTTGTTTACTATAGTTTTGGATTTCACCTATGATACACTTGGAAAGTGCGAGGACTGACTGAGAGGAATAAAAGGATGAGGGTCAGGAACTTGCTCAGAGAATGGAAGGCTGACATTGTTTTTTTTTTTTTTTTTATATAAGTAAATGAAATTTTATAAAAGTGTAAGGCGCCCCTCTAAGTACACTGAAAGTATACACAAGGAAACGCCTAAGAAGGCAAAGAAAAACGAACAAGAAAATCAGAAAAGTTAATACACACGGGAGACAAAAAAGCCTCCGTCCAAAGATACAACGTATGAAAAAACGAAGCAACAAAATTCTTCATGGAATTCTCCAAGTCTTCAAAACACCTAAAATTTCTCTCCTTCCAAACACACCAAAGAATGCAAATAGGCACCATCTTCCAAACTGCAGCACTCCTTGACCTACCCGCCTTCCACCAACATGGGAATAAATCGACAACTCTCCTCGGCATAACCCAAGACATACCAAACCTAGAAAAGACATGATTCCACAAATTAGTAGCCACATCACAATGAAGAAGAAGATGGTCTACAGTTTCCCCGTATCTTTTGCACAAGTAGCATCTATCCATAATAATGATCTTTCGCTTCCTAAGATTATCCGCTGTAAGAATCTTTCCAAGGGCTACCGACCACGCGAAGAACGCCGCCCTCGAAGGAGCCTGAGTCCTCCACACACTCTTCCAAGGGAAATGACTACCCTCACAGCCGGCCAAGGAGCTGAAATAGGACTTAACCTTGAACACCCCTTTCTTGGAAGGGACCCACCTAAGCCTATCAGCACGATCTCTACTCACCCTGGCTAAATGCAACACATGAAAGAAGGATGCAAAGACACCTTTTCCCAATCATGTGCCTCTCTAACAAAGCTCACATTCCACTGTATAGAGCCGCCCAAAACCTCCATATTATCTGCAACGGCATCCTTCATCCGAGCTATACCAAAAAGAATAGGAAATGCTTCCTTCAACACCCTATCCCCGCACCACAGATCATGCCAAAATTTTGTCCTAGCCCATCCCCCACCTCCAATCTAGAGAGACCAAAGAAAATCCCCCACCTTTTCTTGATATTCTTCCACAGCCCCACCCCATGAGCACCAACCGGCTCGCGAGAACACCACCCACCCCACAAACTATCAAACTTGGCATCTACTGCAACTCTCCACCAAGCTTCTCTCTCTATCCCATACTGCCACAACCATATTTACCTAACAAAGCATGGTTGAACAACAATAAATTCCGAATACCCAACCCTCCATTTGAAATTGGGGAACAAACTTTCGACCACCTCACCAAGTGAATTTTAGATTCTTCACCCAATCCACCCCAAAGAAAATCCCATTGAAGCTTCTCTAAACGAGCAGCAACACTCCTCGGGAGATGGAACAGAGACAAAAAGTAAGTAGGCACATTGGCAAGGGTACTCCTAATAAGGGTTACTCTAACACCTTCTTGCTTCTTTTTCGCTTTCTAGTTAGGTGTTTCCTGTTGTATACTTCTAGTGTACGTAGGGGCGCCTTACGCTTTCAATAAAACTATCATTACTTATAAAAAAAAAAAGGGTTACTCTACCACCCTTAGAGAGATACATCATTTTCCAACTAGCCAAACGATGTTCAATCTTCTCAACAACCTCGTTCCAAATATGAGTGGACTTATAGGAAGCCCCCAAAGGAAGACAAAGATACTTAACCGGGAAAGTGGCAAACCCACACCCTAAAATGTCGGCTAGCCTTTCCGCTTGATCAACATGCCCCACTAGAATTAAATTTGACTTTGTCAAATTACCCTTCAGACCCGAAGCTGCTTCAAACAGGAGGAAGAGACTCCGCAGACTCCGCAACTGAGAAGAATGAGCACTACAAAAAATCAAAGTATCATCTGCAAACAGAAGATGCGAAAAATATACGTCACCTACCCCCCCCCCCCCCCTAACTCCAACTAAGATCATACGGCTCAAGGCTTCCATCACAAAAACAAACAAAAGGGGTGACAAAGGATCCCCTTGTCTCGGGAGCTACTGAAAAAACCAAAAGGGGAAACATTGATTAACACTGAAAACCGCACAGTTGAGATACAATGAGCGATCCACCTACACCACTTTTCCCCAAAGCCACACCTCCTCAACATATACAAAAGAAAATCCCAGTTAACATGATCGTATGCTTTCTCCAAGTCCATCTTGCAAATGATGCCTGGCACCCCTGATCTAAGCCTACTATCAATGCATTCATTAGCAATAAGAATCGGATCAAGAATTTGCCTCGCTTTGATAAAAGCGCTCTGAGATTTGGAGATGACCTTCTTCAAGACTGACTTCAATCTGTTTGCTAGAACTTTAGCAATAATCTTGTAGATACCTCTCACCAAACTAATAGGCCGGAAATCTTTGATGGAGTTGGCCCCTGGAACCTTCGGAATAAGAGAAATAAACGAAGCATTCAAGCTCTTCTCAAACAAACCTCTGGCATGAAACTCATCAAAAACCTTCATAATGTCCACTCTCACGACATCCCAGCACGCTTGGAAGAAGGCCATAGAAATGCCATCGGGACCCGGTGCCTTATCACCATTCATAGCTGACACTACCTTCTTGACCTCCTCCTCTTCGAACGCTCTCTCCAACCAGCTAGCATTAGAATCTAAAATAGAATCAAAAGAAATACCATCCACCCTAGGCCTCCACCTACTCAGCTCATGAAAGAGCTTTTGGTAGAACTCAACCACGTGATCGCCAATATCTGACTTATTAGAAGTAAGAGTATCTCCAATCCATAATGAGTCAATAGAGTTGTACCTTCTGTTTGAGTTTGCTATGGAGTGGAAGAATTTAGAACACTTATCCCCTTCTTTTAACCACAAGACTCTTGATTTCTGCCGCCAGCTCACCTCCTCCAAAAGAGAACACCTCTCTATCTCTGTCTTCTTCTGAAGCTCCTCCTCAACTAAAGCCCTACTTCCTTCAATAGCATCAAAAGCCTAAAGATCTTCAAACAACTTCCTCTAGTTCCTATCTACCTTACCAAAAACCTCTTCATTCCAAATCTTCAAATCCTTCTTCAGAGCCTTTAGCTTACAAGCAAAAGCAAAACTAGAGGTACCTTGGAACGAGTAAGAATCCCACCATTGTTTCACCTTCCCCAAAAACCTTCTGCTTTAAGCCACATGTTCTCAAATTTGAATGACCTGTTCCCCCTAGAGAAATCATCACAATCAAGAAGAATCGGAAAGTGGTCTGAATAAAGGCGAGGAAGCCTCTTTTGAGACGACACAGGAAACCGAGCTTCCCAATCAGGGGAGACTAAAAAACGATCAATCCTAGACCAAACAGGGGGATCAAAAGTGTGTGACCAAGTAAAAGCACCCCCAACGAGAGGAAAATCCATGAGACCCAGCTCAAAGATAAAATCAGAGAACTCTCTCATAGCAGGCCTATTGCCCTCACCAGACCTTTCACTAGGGAAACGAGCAGCATTGAAATCACCTCCTATACACCACGGCAAGCTCCACCAACTAAGGATCCCAGCCAACTCATCCCAAAGCAGACTCCTATCCATATCAGAATTCGGACCGTAAACACCTGCAAAAGCCCAAACGAAACGATCCACTACATTCCTAAAGGAAACTGCAAGAGTGAAATCCCCCAAACACACATCAACTTTCTCCACCACCCTATTATCCCACATAATCAAAATGCCCCCTGAGGCCCCACTGGAGTCTAGACAACACCAATCGACATGATTGCAGCCCCAGAGATTGCGCACAAAGCTACTCGAAATACCATGAAACTTAGTTTCTTGGAAGCAAATAATATCTGCCTTCCAATCCCTGAGCAAGTTACTAATCCTTAGGCGTTTTTCTCTCTTATTCAGCCCCCTCACATTCCAAGACAGAATTCTTGGCTTCATAACACAACTGGATGCCCTCTCGTCTTCCTTTTCCCGCGGCTTGAGCATGAGCCTCTAGCATCGTAGTTAATGGAACACTCCAAATTCTTAACCTCCCTTTTTCCTTTCTTCCCCCCACAAGACAGAGCTCCCTCCTCAGACGGTCCGCTTCAATAAAAGACAAGAAATCCAGCAATTGTAACTTATGACCCTCGAACGATATCCCTAAAATGAGATAAATCTCATTTGCACGCTGAATGACCCAATCAGAGTAACCTGAGAGATCCCCCTCTGAATTAGTATAGGAATTTAGAGGAGACACCGATCGCACCCTACCTTCTCTTTCCCCCACATCCACGTCATAGAGAACCTTCCCACTATCTGCCACTGCCTTAGGTTGATCACCCTCTTGAAACACAACCAAATCTGAGCACCCAGTTGGTTGGCTGTTTGAGTTCCCCACACCATCCTTTGCCTGCATAAAAAGATAGTTCTGAAGGGGCTTCAACGGCAACTCCCACCCGTTCAACCCAGAGACAACCAGCTCCCCTGAAAAATTCCCTTGCCAAGCAAATGAACCTCCCCCGACACCTCCTGAGCATGGACCAAAAAGCCTTGACATCCGATCCCTACCTTCAGACATCGCACAAAGTATATTTGTCGGCTCTTGAGAAAGATCTGCCGGACCGTCGACCTTGCTCTTACTCACCGCCTGCTTCAGCTCCGGTTGTACCCTGGCCGGCGACATGACTTCCATCAACTCGCCGATAGTCACAACAGACATCAGAACCACCAGATCCGGAGAAACTGCAGGACCCACCGGTCCACCCACCGAAAGAGAGTTACCTGAGAGCAAGGACGATTGCAGGAACTAAATCGAAACTTTTGTCAATGGCTGTTGTGTGTAGTTTGTGGGGTTGTCAGCATGTGTATTGGCGTTATTTGGGTTCTAGAGGGGCTTTTGGAGGATCTTATTAATGTGGGATAGGAAGGTGGTGGAAAAAACTATGTGGAGTTATTCACTGTTGCTTGCTCCTTTAGACATGGCGCTGACAATTTTGAGTGGGCTTTTGCGGGAGTTTATAGTCCTAATGTGGACTATGATAGAAGATTGCTTTGAGATGAACTAGCTGGGTTGATTAATTGGTGGAATTTAGCTTAGTGCATTTTAGGTGATTTCAACATCATCCACTTCTCGAGTGCGAGATTGAGCGATACCAATTTCTCCCAGCCATGTTGGAGTTCTCCAAATTCATTTTTGAGCAAGGCATAATGGATATTCCTCTTGTAGGCGAAAATTTCATGTGGTCTAATAACCAAAATCGTCCATTGTGGTCCTAAATTGATAGGTTTCTTCTTTCTCCCAACTTGAAAGCCCAATTTCCAGATGTTTCTCAGAGGAGACTCCCTAGAATTTTGTCAAACCACTTCGCCTTATTGCAAGATTATGGTGATGTTGCTAGGAGCAAAAGGTATTTCAAGACTGATTTAAAAATATCCTAGCATGTAAACTGAAAGCTCTAAAGACTGATTTAAAAATATGTAAAGAGGAGGTGTTTAATAATATTTTTTTGATAGGTAAAACTAGGGTAAAGAGAGGTGTTTAAGAAGGTGTTTAATAATATTTAGAAGCAGAAAATGCATCTTTTGGACAGTCTTTAGGGACTTGATCTCTGATAGAGAGAAGTTGAGAAAGATAGATTATTAGTGCTTTGTAGAGGCCTACTTTCTTGGAAGAAGCGAGTTGAAAACAGAAATTGAGGGCACCTTGGTTGAGAGAGGGTGATAAGAGTACAGATTTTTTTACAACGTGTGACCAACTCGAACAGAATAAATAACACCGTTGAATCTTTAGTGGTTAACGGTTTTGTTTCTTCAGATACAGCAGAAATAATAGAGCAAATTCTGCAATTTTACAATAGTTTTTACTCTGAACAGTTTGGTCGGCGGCCTAAATTGGATGGCCTTCCTTTTGATTTCATTGGTGCTGAGGATGCTGTGGTTGGAAAGAGCTTTTGAGGAGAGTGAGGTCTTTAAGGCGGTGAAAGCGTTAAAACGGTGATAAGGCCCCGGACCTTGAGAGTTTTTCTTTGGCCTTCTTTCAGACTTGTTGGAGGTTCTTAAAGATGATTTCATAAACGTCTTTCATGAGTTCAATGCTCAAGGTAAGTTTGAAAAAAAGGCTCAATAACACTTTTATTGCTCTTCTTCCCAAGAAAGCAGGGGTGGTTGACAATAAGGATATTCATCCTATTAGTCAGTCTATTGGGTGGTGTTTATAAAATAATTTTCAGTCCTAGCTAACATGCTGAAAACGATGTTGGATAAGGTTATTTCCAAGACTTAGAATGCTTTTGTAAGGGGCCGATAGATCTTAGACTCAGTCTTTATTGCTAATAAATACCTAGACAATAGAATTAGATCATTAGTTTCAAGTGTGCTTTGTAAACTGGATCTAAAAAAAGGCTTATGATCATGTTAATCGGAGTTTCATGTTGTACATGTTAAGGAGATGTGGCTTTGGGGAGAAATGGTGCGAGTGGATTGATCATTGTATCTCAAGAATGTGGTTCTCTGTTTTGCTTAATTTTTTATTTTTGATGAACCTTCGTTTTGATTAATGGAACTCCCTTTGGCTTTTTTAAGAGCTCTCATGGCCTGAGATAAGGTGATCTTATATCCCCCTGCTTTTGTCGTTGTCATGGAGGCTTTGAGTAGGATGGCGTCCGCTACTATGGACAAAAGGCTTTTATGAAGCTTTTTGGTGGGGTCTAGGAATAATAATGAGCTTCTCGTCTCATCTCCTTTTGGCGGATGACACTTTGAGCTTTTGCGAGGCGAATACAGATCATCGCTGTCACTTGCACTGCCTTTTCTTATGCTTTGAAGTTGTACTAGGGTTTTAAATTAATTTCGCCAAATCAGAGTCGGTCCCTATTAGTGCTGTGAAAAATGTTGGAGGCCCGATCCACATCCTTGGTTGTGTGGTGTCCTCTCCACCTATAAAGTATTTTACTCTACCTTTGGGGGCTTCTTTCAAGGCAAAATCAATCTGGGATGGTATTATTGAGAAGATGGAATGTCAGTTGACTTATTGGAAGCGACTTTATTTGTAAAAAGGTGGTAGGGTTACATTGATAAAAAGAACTCTTTCTAATTTGCCTACTTACCATTTGTCCCTCTTCCCCATCCTTGTTTGCGTGACCAATCATATTGTAAAAACTTTAGCGGGATTTCTTGTGGGGCAGAGTAGGTGAGGAGTTTAAATTCCATCTTGTTAATTGGACTAAAATTTGTAGTTCGATTTCCTCATGGGGTTTGGGGATTAGAAACCTGCTTATGTTTAACTTAGCCCTTTTGGGAAAGAGGTTATGGCATTATGCCACGGAGAGTGAAGCATTGTGAAGATTGATTGTAGAAGTTAAATATGACTGCATGTGCAGAAAGTGGTGTTCTGAAACAGTTTCTAGGTCTTTGGAGGTTGGCATATGGAAATTCATTAGCTTTCCCTGATTTATTTAGTATTTCTCGTTGTAAGGAAGCTTTGGCAGCAAATTTGTTGCATTTTTCTAAAAACGCTTTACAATGGAGTATTATTTTTATCAGATATGTCCATGATTGGTGGTGTTGATTTCTTCGTTCTTTAATCTGTTGTACTCTCTCAACTTGAGAGGAGGCAATGAGGATAAAATTTGTTGGATCCATCCAAAAGGCGGAAGTTTGATGTCAAATCTTTCTATCATGCGTTTAGTCCCCCCACCAACTCCTTCCCCTTTCCTTGGAAGAGTATTTGGAGAAATAATGCTCCTTCGAAGGTGCCATTTTGTCTTTGGACAACAGCTTTAGAGAAGATTTTAACAAAAACTTTAAGAACGAGGCACGTCATAGTGACAGACTAGTGTTGTATGTGCAAGATGAACGAGGAATCTATTGATCATCTTCTACCTTTTGCTCCACTGCGAGGGGGTTAGAGACTTGTAGGCTTCAATTTTTAGTCTTTTGAGATAGAGTGGGCCATGCCCCAGCGGGTGTTGGAGCTGATGGCATGTTGGAGAGGTCAGGCTGTAAATCACTACATTTTAGAAGTTTGGCGGATGGTTCCTCTATGTTAAATGTGGTGCATTTTGAGGGAGTGCAATGCTCAAAGCTTTGAAGACTGTGAGAGAACTATGCTTGAGTTAAAAGCCTTTACGTTTAAATTTAGATGGCTTCTTTCAATAGTTCCCACTTCTCTATTTTTCTAGATTTTTTGAATTTATTCTCTTCCCCTTCTCTCTAGTTGGGATTGCTCTTGAATACTTCATGTGTACTTGGGTTGCGCTCCTCTGTGCTCTTTATATATATATATATATATATATATATATATATAAGACAATGCACTTGAACCTACTTGGTAGAAAATCATCCAAAATTGTTTGTTATAAACTCCTCAATAACACAATCGTTCCTCTAATATGAAAAAACCTTTTATTAGTTAGGCATCGATATTGCATTCAATATGACAACCTCATCTAACTTTTTTAGAATAAAAGAAAGAAAAACTTTCTTTTAGTTTAGACAAGGCAAAAGCAATGTGCATACCGTGATACAGAAGGCATATGCAGTAGAGATGGCTACATAAGTGAAAAGATATAAGGTAAAGAGGAGAGAGGAAGCACCTCTTATATAAATTTGGTCACAAATCTGCCTTAAGGAATAATGATCTCCGGTTCCAGTGTCATAGTTATCCTCAAAAACAAGATGTCGGAAGCCAGCTTTCAGAGCCTGCTTTATTCTGCTAATCAGAGCATGCAAAAGAAGAATTATGGTTCCAGTGTAGGGCAGTAAAGAATTGAGGGATAAATGTGTTTGTTGAATTCAGTGATTACCTTTTCAATTCATCCTGATGGTCATCAAAAAAAATAAGAACTCGACTGAGATCAGTAATCCCATGTTTCTTCATCTCACTTCCCCAGTCAACACTTCCAAAATCCACAAAGTCCTTTCCAGCAAAGTATGTGCAGTTTCCATCAACATAAGCAGGGCCTTTCTTAAGATACTTCTCGGGATGCCGGGGCGAAAGTGACACAATGGACGTGTTTGGCATCGCTTGCCGCAAAACCCAGGTGGAATGCCCCTTGAAAGCACCACTCTCAATCATCAAATCTGGCTTCAGCCATCGAACAATGAACCAAAGCCCAAAGCTGTGATCAAAACCCATTCCATGCATATTGTTTTTAATTGGCCGTGCTTCATATATAGGTACAAACTCTTCCAAGCCTTTAAGCAAATCCTTAGACGTCCATTCGACTGTTTTTCCATGTTTCGATCTGCCTTTTGCCAAGGACAAGAATATAAGAATCACAATTATTGACAATAAAACTCAACAAAAACCAAGGATTTCAAACTGAAAGAAGGATTTGGATCTTCCCATGTTCATATGCACAACACAACTCTTAGAAAAATCTCAGCCTTACCAAACGTATTGCCATGATCCTGCAGCACAATAACGGGACTGATGTGCACTCATGGTTGGACCAGACCTATTTCTACTGGTAAGATCACAGCCACTAACACCTTATGATTGAAATTTCACTAACGCCATAGATATGAGAGAATCTATGTCCTGAAATCTAAGGTATAATTCAAACAAGCAACACATAGCACTGTCATCTTCCTTTGAAATTCGCTTATAAGAAACTTCAATGCCTATTCCAAACTTTTCAAATTCCTCCAAGTTCCCAGCAACCAAAAGTAATTCACAACTAAACCCCCATTTTCATTTCCGCTATATTATCTCGCGAATTCTCAAAAACCAAACAGAGTCCCCAACCCCAATTAGTCGCACCCTAATCCGAATCAAGCATAAGAAAACCGGGATCTGAAACAATACACACCCTAGACACACGAAATCTAAAACCAAAAGATACGAAATTTAAATCTAATGGATGAGATCCGGGTAATGAAAAAGGCTTACACCAGGGCACGCCGAGGGATCCGAAGTCTGATTCGAGGCCGTCGAGCCCGAAGAATCCGGAGCGGGAAACTGGGTTGTAGTAGGAGGAGACGCAAACGAAGGGGCGAGAGTGGAAGATTAGCAAGGAGAGGATTGCGAGGAAGGTGAGGCAGAGGAACGCCAGGCAGGGCCCCATTGGACCCATTCTAGTCAAGTAGTGGGCCGCTCGGGTTGTCAGCGGGAGTTGCTGCTGCTTCTTGGTCTTCGACTCGTCGGCCGTTCCGTCGTCGTTATCACCGGAGCCTTCTTCCCCGTGCTGCGGCCCGGCGCGGCGCAACGAGAGGACCCGCTCCAGCATGTTGCTGGGCATGGTGGTCGTGGTGGGGGTGTGCTGGTGTGAGTTGCGAGAGTGAGATCGGGGAGTCATGCGCTTGCTTTGTTGAATTTGTTGGGGGTACCAATGGAATTTAGATAGAAATTGGAAAGAGTAATAATATATATATGCTCAAAGCATAATAGAGAAATGATTCATTTTTTTTTCGATGATTTTACAAAATTATTATTAAATCTTTGGAGTCATGAGCGGACACATGACCCCATGAATCCATTTTACAACTTTAAAAAGTGGGAGGATTTATTTCCTTGTGAGTTTTGTTGGATTCTTTTGTGGGCTATATTCTCGAGTGCTTCTTTTGGGCTTTAGGGTTTTGTTTGAGTGCTTTCTGTGGGTTAATTTTGATTGTTTCTGCGTATACTCTATGTATGCTTAGGGGCGCCTTACGCTTTTTCTAATAAAACTTTTCTTACTTATCAAAAAATAAAATAAAATTGAGAGGATGTTAGACGACCTGGGGATGATGTATAGCACGTCTCATATTTCAAAGAGGGTCAAATACTTGTTTTGAGAAAACCTTACTTAATCCTCTTAACTTCCATCACATTTGTAATTACTACAACATTAGTATAGCATTTCTATGTATTTTTATACGGGCATTACTACAACATTAGTATAGTTAATTACTAAATATATTTAACATAATTTGAACATTATAACGACACTAGCATATTCAATGCCTAAATATATTTAACATAGTTTGAGAATTATAACGACATTAGTATATTCGATGTATAAATATATTCAACATAAATTGGGCATTTCATCAATGCTATTATGTTATATCCAATTGCATTTGGGCATCACAATGACGCTACTATATCGTTTGAAAACTATTTCTCTCTTAGAATTGCATTGAAATGTAAGAAATGAAGTTTGAAAGACATGTCCTATTTATAGATTTTTGGAGCTATGAGGTTGGGACAAGTGTGCACCAAAAACTAAATGGAGAGAGTGCCATGTGGCACTAGGGCCAACTGGTAGCACCCCTAGCTAGGGTAAACTTGGCAATCTGTGAGTGGCAACGAGGTCTGATGCTCTATAAGCCGATTTTGACCCCCTTAACGTACTTCGATATGATCGATCTGAGATTTTACAAGAAGATAGATGACTATGAGGCAGTCATTTTCATATCTCACACAAAGCGTTTGGGATTCTTTTGACCATTCTCTCACACATTTAAAATTGAGTAATGATTGAATACCATTCAAAGATACAACTTTTTACCACATTGTCTATGTAGAAAGGTGGTCCCCCACTACTTTTTGAATTTTTTTATTTTTTAAAAATAAATTAAGATAGGGGACCACCTTGCCACATAGGCAAGGTGGTGAAAAATTGTATTTTTAGGTGGTATTCAATCATTACTCTTTAAAATTTATGGTCTAAAAGTCACTTTGCTCCTTAAACGACCTCAAAACGTAACCCGAATTATTCATAATTTTTATGACACGTCTAAGACACATATAAAAACTATATGATAATTTCTTTTTATCATTAAAATATCGTTCCATAATTATTTCACGAGACTGAATTTCCTGAGTGTTACAAGTGATGTAAGTAGTGACGTCATTGTGACATCACTTTTGATGGGTTGCCAAGTATGACGACGTCATCATGCCACATTAGCATCACTAGAGGCTACTACCAACCGGCCCTGCCATGTGAGCAGGTGACGTGGCACAATTCTGGGTACTCCTCCTTGGACACGTGTGGCATACCTATGGTTCCAAGAATTCTATAAATAGGTCACACATATTTCTTTCATTTCTCCTTAATTTCAAGTGAGATTTCTAAGAAAGCGAGAGAGTTCTTAAGTTAGTCTTGAGAGTGGGGAAGTACTCAGGAAGCCCGAGAAGTACATTTTTGAGGAAATCACTCGATATAATTCTTTAAGCCTTACCTTTAATAATTTCAAAACTTTAAGGTTAAATTATGTTGTTTAGATGCTTAAATAGCTCATGCAAGTTTAATTGAATATTTAAATATAGTTATTATATTTAATTGTTGCTAAAATGTTACAATAGTGTTGTTGTAATGCCTAAATACAATTAGGAATAATATGATAGCGCATTGCTGATGTCCAAATAGATTTTTTTTTTTTTTTTTTTTTTAAAAAAAAAAGATAAATATTATACTAATGCCGTAGTAATGTTCGTATGAAAATATGTTTCGTTATAATGCTTAAGTAGCATTACAATATTTTAAATATACTGTTATTATGTTCGAGTGGTATAATAATATTTTAGATATACGGTTGTAATGCTAAAATTATTAGAAGGCTATAAAAATATGCCTAGTGTAGTAGAATCACACCTAAGTAATATTTTTCATGTATGCGATATGTTTACGCACGTAGACACGTCATTGTACTAATCAAGTAAAATCAAAGTATAAGAATAATAATCATTGGATTAGATAATAGTTTCAAAATATAAATATAGACTATACGTAGTCACACGATTAAATGTAGTGTTTGGTAGTGCAAGAAGAGATTGATAACTATAATAATTACTAAGGTTTTTAGATATAAATATTTTATGAATGCATATTTATGATAATGACTTCTCTGATGATTTATAAATATGCTTGACATGATTTAAAGAGTAAAATCATTTGCAAAAAGGGATTATGGTTTTAGACAGAAGATGCTTTTGAAAAAAGACATATATATATATATATACTACTACTACTACTACCTAATATTTACCAATGTAATCCATTGAAAATGAGTTAATTAAACTCTTATTCATCTATTGAAAAGAGGAAATTAAACTCTTGTTTTGACATGATGAAACTCATTCATGTTGCTGTTTTTATTGAGATTGAGGAAACTCTCGTACTACTATACTGTGGTAATTCAGTTTACTCTTACTAGTTAAATGCACTGTACTATTATATTGCACCGTACTGAATCCACTGAATAAGGGAGAGAAAAACTCTTGTTCTACTTTTCCATTGCTATTTGACTGAGTATTGATAAATATTACTTATGTTGCGAGAAGTTTAAAGGCTTTATGAGATTTGATCATGCATGTGTATATTGTTGCATGAAATGACATGATATTTGACTGAGTATTGATAAATATTGCTTATGTTGCGAGAAGTTTAAAGTTATATGAGATTTGATCATGCATGTGTATATTGCATGTTGCATGAAATGACATGATATCTAACTTTTTTCACTGCTTCCTATATTGGGATATGAAGTGTGTATAAATCCTCTCTATTCTATGTGATTTACCAAGTAGTTATGACTTTTGATAAAATTATTCTTAAAAACCCTAGCTGCTTAGGAAATACAAGTTAGAGTGATTTTCAAAAGAATAAAGGCTCTTATCATATATTTTAAAAATGTCAGTTTCTATTATATTTGCTGAGATTGTGGACTCATATATCTACCTGTGTAATCGTGAATTCAATTGCGGTAATCCATCGTTACATAGATCTTGCAGGAGAGGATATTGATGTAGATCTACATGCTTGCTTAGATGTCGACCATTTTCTTAATGAGTATATAATGTTAGAAAGAAAGCAAATATTTATTACAAGTATTCTGCTGCATTATTATAAGGTAGTAGTAGTGTAATGCCTTGCTTTTTACAAAAAGCATAAGTAAAAATTTCCGATTTACACATGATATTACGATGTCATCAAAGTTGAGATTTGGCAGCGGAATATATTTTTTTCTTAAAAACTTGGGACATAACACATTAGTGTTGACTAAATTACCTTAATATATAATTAATTTAATTTTGCGTTGTCACATAATAAGTACAAACAAAGCATTAACATATGTGCCACATGCATCACTAATAATACGTAACCATTGTTTTAACTTTATATGAACCATGATATAAAATATTACATATTAAAGAAATATGTAAACAACAAGTCTAGCATATATACAAAGAGATAGGCTAATCAGGGTAGTCCATCACACTAAAGACGCGGTAGTTAGCCTCATCCATATATATCGGGGTTGGTAAAAGATCCAAACTGTACTGGTACTCCACTCCTTCCATATCTACATATTCATTTATGTGATTGTGGTTATCACCACAATCCCATACTATAATCAAATGAGTCAACTGTTTTCAATAATATAATGACTACTGATTCATTTAAAACATATAACAGTTTTTTATGCACAGTTTCATTAATAGTTCTATATGCAAGTCTCATTAACAGTTCTATATGCACAGTCTCATTCATAGTACAAGTCTTGCTTATTTCAAGATGCCTTGGGCCTTTAACCCATGATACGATTTTATTATTTATAGATGCAGTGAGCCTCTAACTCATATTACGGTCTTATCATTTGTAAATGCCGTGGGCCTCTAACCATTTCTGGTCTTATCATTTATGGATGATGTGGGCCTCTAACCCCCGGTCTTGCTTGTAACAGGTTCATATCTCATAACAGTAAAATATGCAGAGTTCCAAACAAATCACATATAATTAAATATAGCAGAGATCACAAACTTTAGAAACCAATATCACCATGTAATTAAATAAAGCATAAGTCACCATATTATGGAACCCAGTATCACTCTTAATAAGTATTTTAAAAATACTTAGTCATATAATTAAACAAATGCATATAATTAAATAAGCTATGGAAATCAGTATCACTCTTAGTAAGTACTTTTATACTTACAGTTCTTTGCTTCTAAAAGAGTTTCCACACAATTGTTAACAGCACATTTATATTCATGCGATAAC
Source organism: Alnus glutinosa (assembly GCF_958979055.1). Lineage (NCBI taxonomy): Eukaryota > Viridiplantae > Streptophyta > Magnoliopsida > Fagales > Betulaceae > Alnus > Alnus glutinosa. The sequence goes on along the minus strand of NC_084888.1, from coordinate 23,077,118 downwards.
AAATTAACACAGTACGTTAATTAAGAAGGTTATTTAATTATGGGGTAATTACTTTTTTCCCCATCAACTACCAGCCATTGGCAACATGCCCCCATGAACTGACACATCGACCAAAAGAAAGCATTCAACTACCATGTTTACAAGTTTTCCCCCCTTCCGTCAGTCAGAGACGTTATTTTGGACGTTCAACACGTCATGTGCGCATCATGTGTCATTTAACACTTTTTTCTCCCACTTTTGCCCTTATGTTGTTAAACGATTCTCAACAAAAAATATTAAAAAATATCCATGTTGACAATGGCCACGTCGTCATCTTCTTCCTTGGTCACCCTTCTGTTCCATCACTCTAAGATCCAGCCCATAGCTTCCCCCGCAACTTTGTGGGCATTCTGCAAGTCCAAGTATGTGTCGTCCATGGGAGAATATGCAGGCGGTTCCATAAGGAAATGGTGGGACTGGGGCTGGTCATGATGGGTTCTCTCACGGAAGCCCATTTTTGCTTCAGATTTGAAATGATAGACATTGTTCAGTTTTCTTGATTCTGTGCTTCCCAACTATTCAGGGAACTAATAATTATTCACCAGAGTTGAAAGTAGAGCAACGTGTTGAAGCAGATCTTAGAGGAAGTTAAGTCACGTTGGCCTCTGAGAAAGACTTGAACATAGGAGAATCCATATCATGTGCATACTGGAATTTTTTTGTTCAGAATAAACTCAACCAAATCCTCTATTCTATACTTTACTGCACATGCACACACACACACACACGTATACAGAAACACGTTCGCCGAAACCTATATAAACATAGGAGATTCACGTCCTTCATTTTGGGGGATGTAATATCCACAGCAAGCAAGAAGATGAAGTACAATCAACAGTTGGCAACTTCCTCTGTTTCAGTTCCCATAAATAGAGTGTAACAGAGTATGAGAGAGGTTGTCCATGAGATCTGTAAGGCTAAAAATTGTTCGTGCGCTGTGATCGTGTGGTGAAAATTGTTCGTCCTGGGGAAGAAAAAGTTGTCTATATTGGTAATTCTCTGTTAAGAAATAATCTTTTATTTAGCAGCATGCATTACAACTAGCCTCTTAGTTTACAGCTACCAAAGGCACATAATAATCATGTGCTTAGTTATCTTGAAGTCAGTAGGTACGTAATTAGTTTCGATCATGTGCTGAGAATATTGAAGGAAATGGAGGGCCTGGAACCATCAAGAAGATCACATTTACCGAAGGTACGTAATTAGTTTCGATCCTCTCATTTTTCCTTGTATATATGTGTTGGGGAAATATTTGTCCCCTATTTAGAGTGGGGTCGGATTAGCCCCTCAGTTTAGATTTCGGACTTCGGACTCCGGATTAGTCCTCAAACCTTGAGACTTGGCCAGATGATTCAGCCTTGAATATTTATTAGACTAGACAAATCAAGTCAGAAATGATATTAGATGTCTACATAAAGCCTCACGCTTGATAATGACAAAGTGGACATATATCATACAGGGTCATAAAAAAGGGGATACGCTCGTGTATGTGATATAAAAAGGTAGTATATGAACTATTTTAGAAGTAGGATCGATTACCCTCTTAAGCTCTCTCTCCTTTTCTCTCTCATATATACACAGACACTTGACTGACTTGAGCATCAGAGGAGGCTTTGCCGGCCAACCCCGGCGGGTCTTTGCTGTTTCGCATGCCGAAACATAGAGGAATGGACATATCTGATGATGCCACGTCACCGGACCAATATTTGCATCAACAATATGTATCATAGATTCATACGTACATCGTCGTAGATACATACTGCACTGAAGAATGCTTTTATATATATATTTTTCAGGGAGCCATGTCAAGTACACACAAAAGTCACGTATATTTTTGACTATTAATTCTAACGTTGTTTTCTAGTGTTTTCTGTTTTTGTTAACTGAAATTTGTTTTTCGTACTTTTTTTTTTTGGAACAAGAAGTTGTTATTTGTTAACACACAAAAGTCACGTAATTTTGAGAAGGAAAACCAAGAATGAGATCTTAAAAATGAGTGATATGTCACAGTGATATGCCACCACTATATTATTTATACTTTTTTTTTTTTGTCTTTATTCTTTCTACCGAGGGCCTTCCACAGGTGAGCTGTCAACTTGAACTAGTAGTGAGATTTTGGACATGCCTCTTGTATGTATCTTAACAAGGCTCTGTTACAGAACAAACGTGACGCAATGAAGTATACACTCAATGGTCCGTATATATAGAAAGCTTTAATCTTTGAACAAGTAGTAGTAGAAGAAGAATGCCCTTTTTAGTGTTTCTTCCACCTTTTGTCCAATTTTTTTTATGATTAAGAATGGAAAGGAAATGGAAAGGAAATCAGCTCGTTCAGTACGTAACGTTTCCATTTGCTCATCCAAGCTCCTTTTCAACGCCACCAGACCCTCCACCATAGCTTATTGTTAATAAAATATTGACTTCTAATTTAACCAAGTGTGTTTGTTTGTGTGCAAAAAAAATCTTAAATGCGAAATTTAAATAAGACAAGATATATGTTAAAGTGGAAACTCTGTGAAGAGAAAAATCACTCCGGAGCAACCAAACCTAGAAAATTCACTATTCAAAAACAAAGTTAGTTACAAGACACTCGTACTCACATACCCTTATGTAATAGTTATACATTTAACTCTGACACGAAGCCCATCGTGAACGCTTCCCAACCAGATGTTCTACCTGAAGGGTTTTTGATGGATTCCTTTACTTTAGGGCCGACCCCTAACATAGACTTCACACGAACAACGAGCACACACCGGCAACGGCTTAAGAGCTAGCGGATCTTCGATTCTCCCTAAACACCCTCTCAAAGTACTATGGAATTTGATACTGAATTCATGCAAATTACAAGCCTAGAGCCCCCTTAAAGAAATCTTATTTCAACTCCAATAAGGAGACCTATACCAACAAGGATTCGGACTCTAACGCTCGTCTGGATGTTTTTGGGCGCATGTCTGGACGTTTCTCTTGGCCATCTAGATGGTCAAGTTGTAACATTTTTTGTTAGCTTTCCAATGACACTAATTTCATCCTAATCCGATATTTGAGCAGAAAGTTATGACTAAAATACTGGAGGACGTCCAGACGGCATGGCCAAGCGTCTGGACAGTCAACTGCAACCGCATTTCCAAAATAGCGCTGAAAGCTTCCATAACAAGGCCGCGTCCAGACGGTGTTGCCCTAGTGTCCGAACGGTGTTGCCCTGGGCGGTTGCATTTCTGCTGCACGACTTGCCTTACCAAGGATAGCGTCCGGACGGGAACACCACATCGTCCGGACGGTTTGCAGCTATCTTCCCATATATGTGTCTGAGACAGAAACCCTATTACTTGTCGAACACTGAATGGTTTCCGGACAGTATTGCCACGTCGTCCGGATGGATGCACTTGGGACACTGAATTCTTCTCGAACTCTTAATAGCGGCCGGACGATTTGCCATTACGTCCGGACGGATGCAATCTTGACAGTTCGAAGTTTCTAGACACTGATGGGCGTCCGGACAGAAAGTTCTCGTCGTCCGGATGGATTTTGCTAACTGATGAGCGTCCGGACGGGAACACCAAATCGTTCGGACGGTTGCTTGGGATTCGACTTCTCTGAGTTGGAATCTGCACATAATCTTCCTTGAACACTGAAATAGCCTTCATAAAGCTTGTGACACTTGCAACTTGTCATAATACGGCATTTTCCACATCAGAGAAATAAAATCTGAATATCTGAAGACTCTAAAATATACGGTATCCCTGTGAAAGCAGCAACATTACATAATAGTGATTTTGTCAACAGAATGCTGCCAACCAAAAACTAACAAACTCCCATTTTGGCCATTCTGGGACAAAAATCACTAGACCGGTTAAAAATACATTCCCGGTCCAAAAACTAACATATACTCCCCCTTTTTGTCTCAAAGGGACAAAGGGTAAACATAGTATAGAAAGACCACAGTATTAAAATACTCCCCTTTGATGTCTCAACAAAACAAGGGTAAATAGAGTATATAAAATCCACAGACAAAAACGTTCTAAAATCCAAAACAATAGGAAACTAGAGAAGAGTCTGCAAGTGGCCTAAAAGAGAGGAACAAAAATCCTCCAAGTACCAAATCCTGTTGATCCATTGAAATCAAGTAACGAAGAGAAAACCGTATAAAAAGCTGGATTTGAACTACTTCGGCTTCTAGCTCCTAAAGTCGGGAAACTATAGACTGAAAAGTTTCAGTCAATTGAGTCTTTTTGCCCGAAACTGATCATCCGTAGAAAGAAATCCTCTAGACAAGTGGTTTGCAAGATGATAAAGAAGATTCACCACTGAATCTCTAGTTGGTGCAGATCTTAGAGGAAAAGGTTACAGAAGACTCTGATTGAGTAGGGGGAATGAGCTCATCTAAAATTTGAGATTTCTGGAACATATGATTTCAACATTGATTTATTTTCCAAAGAGCCCTCTGTCTGACACTATGCTGGCAGCCACCGGACAACATATTCCTGAAAATATTTAAACAGAAATCTATCCAAAATTAACACCACAAGGAAATATTAGATCATGTTAGTTTCAAAAAGAATGTGGTATTATGATGGCTATCAATTGGATGCATAAAGAAATACAAAAGTAGATATAGCAATTCAAAAAACACAAATTAGTAATATCCATCCAGCAGAAAGATAGAAAAAGATAGTTATGCACAATCTCTCAAATCATAATCAATTAAAGATTCCAATATTCTAAAAAGAACCAAAGCTTAAGAGAATAAGGAAAGTCAAAGGAAATACTTGGGAATGAGAAAAGATGTGTAGAGAATGCCAAAACCTCGGGATTAGTTCGAGAGAAAGCACACACAACACAACATGATAGAACATGTAAAAAGTACTGTGTGTGTTTGGCAAAGAAAACAAAAAGCTCACGTTTGGACGTGGTACATACTCGTTTGGACGGCATGCTGTCAGATAAGAGATCGACAGAACTGAGCGCGTCCAGACGCAAGAGCATGTCCGTCCGAATGCTTCACACTAGAAACTAAAAAACAGAGGGAAATATGCAGAAAAATTTCCTAACGTTAGCTTCTGAACACGCATGTATAAATAACTGATAAAACAGTCAAATAGCATTTCAAAAATATACCAAGATATAATTAAGAGTTAAGAGGCAATAAGCACAAACATTTCCCTGTAGATAGAAATTTTTCAATCGTAAACTTAACTCATGTAATGCATGTGTGTGTGTGAAAGCTTTCTCAATAAGATATGATGTTCACTGTTATGACTTAAAGCAACCAGATTTTCTAAATAAGAGAGAAAATCAATGTTAGATCAGTCAAAAGTCAAACCTTATTTTACTAGGGCCTAGCCACCCTCATCTGATACACTCCCCCTAAGCTGCAGCACTTTTCTTTTACTTCATCCTTTAGTGACCGTCTATTTCTGCAGTGATTTGGTCATTGATTGTTTCTATAGGGACAAGTTCAAGAACGGATTTATAGCACAAAAGCAGTGGATCTTTTTATTTATCCGTATTTTTTTTTTTTTTTTTTTTTTTTTTTTTTTTTTTTTCAGTTTTGAATGCTTTTTATCACTTGGTGCTGCAACCTAGAAAGAATGCCAGAATTTATGGGTTCTAGGTTCAACTAGTAAGTTGGTCAATTTGACCATATTAGCAAAAAAAATATCTCTCATTAGAATTTCCAGAAGCTAAAAGTCAGAGAGAAAAAAATGCCTTAGGGGAGCTTTGGATAGTGCACAATTTTTCATCGCATGAGAAAAGCAACTATCTAGAATTAAGATATACAAGAAAACTTCGCAAATATCAGACATAAACTCTCAATCATATATAAGCATATTCAATTAATGCACAATGAATTGAGATATCAAGCAAAAACACATACAATATCTGAAAAGCAACTCTAAAATAAAAATAAAAATTCTGCATCTTCTCCTCCATTTTTTTTTTGGTTGAAAACAATAAAATAGAAAAACAACAAAAACATGCTTACACAGAGAAGAAGACTGTTTAGTCCAAGCATGTAAGATAAGAGCAAACATGACCTCAGGGAGAGAGGTTGGACTATATCAAGACAGAAAAGCAGTGACATGCTTTCTCTGTCATCCCTAGAATGTACCTGTAGAAAATTCTCAAAGCAACCAAGATAAAATCTAGGGATAGAAAAGGTGGTTCCTCAAACAGAATGCAAGGCAAAAATAGGATATATAAGATATGACAATCAATGCAATGCAAACATATCTGGTATGCACTAGGATTTAGGAACCAAAATCCTAGGCATGGTGAGACTGCACCTATACTAGGTGAGTCCACTCCCCCTCAAGGGGTGAATGGTCTCATCCTTTCTGACCCAACCCTGGTATACCCGTGATAGATGTGATTGGGTATTGCTCTTAGTGTCCATTCTCCTCAACATCCCTTGTAACAAGCTCAGCAACCTTTCATAGGCATGGTTGCTATCGGGCTTTTGCGGCTTTTTCTTGTAGTGCCTTGATGTGTTCTTCGGAACAGACCGTTGTTGTTGCCGTTGATGCCATGGAACCTAATGTCCTGCCGAAGGTAGAGTACCTGATGTGGTCTTAGTAGGCAACTTCCTCTGATCCTACTTCTTCTGAGCTTGGAGCTGTGGACATTTGGGTCGGATGTAACCGATGATGCCGCAGTGATGATAGGTGGGCAGACTTTTTTTGTTGGAATGCTGCTTGACTTTCTCTGCAAAAATATGGTTAGGATTCTTACAAACAATATTGCTCTTACCTTTTATATGTCTCCTATGCGAAGGGATATATTTTGATGAGGAAGAATCTTCAACTTCACTTTTTCTCAGAGCATCCTGCTTAATCTAAGGCCCGTGAAATTTCAACAAATAATAATTTGGCATAATATGACCAATCTTCCCACAATTATGACACTTAGGAATAAACTTACCTTGTATTCCTGATTCCTTGGAGTTAGGCATCACATGATTAGTTAAGCAAGAATTATCTAAACAAGCTGTATCTTCTATCACAGGTTTAATATCAATAGAATCTAATTCAGGATTAGAATCATGTGAACTAGAAGTACTTAAATCATTAACAATTAAATCAGGCTTGTTAGAAATATCTGTATGAATACAAAGCATGCTTTTCAAATTATTACTAGAGAATTTTTTCAAGAGATCCTCTGATTCTTTTAATTTATTCTCTAGTGCATCAATAGTATCAAAAAGCATGGTAGTCTCAGATTTCAAAGAGTCAATCAAAACATGTGATTCAGATAATTGTAAAAACAGAGACTCTTTTTCTTGCTTTATCTTCTTGAGTTCTCTATTGGATTTCTTAAAGAGTTTACCTATCAAAAGGGTATCTTTAGAGAAATCATAAAAATCATCTTTAGAGAACTTAGGAAGATTTATGTTAGAAGAAGTCATGGATCACACTCAAGAAATAAATCTAAAACACAAGTGTAACATGCTCTGATACCAATTATTAATAAAATATTGACATTTGATTTAACCAAGTGTGTGTGTTTGTGTACAACAAAATATTTTAAATGCAGAATTTAAATAAGATAAGATATTTGTTATGAAGTGAAAACTCTGTGAAGAGAAAAACCATTCCGGGGCAACCAAACCCAGGAAATCCACTATCCAAAAACAAAGCTAGTTACAAGACACTCGTACTCACATACCCTTATGCAGTAGTCATACCTTTAACTCTGACACAAAGCCCATCGTGAACACTTCCCAACCAGATCTTCTACCTGAAGGGATTTTTGATGGATTTCTTTACCTTAACGCCGATTCCTTTACCTTAAGGCCGACCCCTAAGATAGACTTCACGCGAACAACGAGCACACACCGGCAACGACTTGAGAGCTAGCAGATCTTCGATTATCCCTAAACACCCTCTCAAAGCACTATGAAATTCGATACTGAATTTATGCAAATTACAAGCCTAGAGCCCCCTATTTATAGGCTTAAAGAAATCCTATTTCAACTCAAATAAGGAGGCCTATACCAACAAGGATTCGGAATCTGGGCGCGCGTTCAGACATTTTTGGGCACGCGTCTGGATGTTTCTCTTGGCTGTCCGGATTGTCCAGTTATATCATTTTTCGTTAGCTTTTCAATGGCACCAATTTCATCCCAATCCGATATTTGAGCAGAAAGTTATGATCAAAATACTAGAGGGCGTCCGGACGGCTTGACCAAGCGTCTGGATAGTCAACTGCAACCGCCTTTCCAAAATAGTGCTGAAAGCTTCCATAACAAGGCCACATCCTGACGATGTTGCCCTAGCATCCAGACGGTTGCACTTCTACGACACGACTTGCCTTACCAAGGATAGCATTCGGACAGGAACACCACATCGTCCGGACGGTTTGCAGCTGTCTTCCCATATCTGTGTTTGAGACAGAAACCCTATTACTTGTTGAACATTGGATGGCGTCTGGACGGTATTGCCATGTCGTCTGGATGGATGCACTTGAACACTGGATTCTTCTCGAACTCTTAATAGCAGCCGGACGATTTGCCATTACGTCCGAACGGATGTAATCTTGACAGTTCGAAGTTTTTAGACACTGATGGACGTCTGGACGGAAAGTTCTCATCGTCCGGACGGATGTTGCTAACTGATGAGCATCCGGACGGGAACACCACATCGTCCGGACGGGAACACCACATCGTCCGGACGGTTGTTTGGGATCTGACTTCTCTGAGTTGAAATCTGCACAGAATCTTCCTTGAACACTGAAATAGCCTTAATGAAGCTTGTGACACTTGCAACTTGCCATAATACAACTCTTTCCACATCAGAGAAATAAACTTTGAATATCTGAAGACTTTGAAATATACGGCATCCCTGTGAAAGCAGCAACATTGCATAACAGTGATTTTGTCAACAGAATGCTGCCAATCAAAAACTAACACTTATTAATTAATAATGGCCTCACTTTTTCAAACCTTCACAAGTTGTCAACAATGGAAGCAAGAAGTAAGTTTGTTGACAAACTGAAAGAGAGATTGGATTGTGGAAGTTGTGGTAATGTAGGAGCATACTTAGAGAAGCATGGGATCAAACCATGGCCGTGGCAATGTTGCCCGGCCTGCGGCCTCCAAGTCACCAACACTAACCTCTGCACCGTTGGCTTGCTAAGTGAAAGAACCTAAATCCTTGTTATGCCTCTGCGGACAAGGTGGAAATGATAATCTGGTGCATGCAGGCCAATGCAGGAGGCTCACTGGTCTAAGGTGAATAGTGGAGATCTTCTCGTCGACCTCTGGTTCTGGCTATGCATCACCACCTGACCGTGTTCTGCCATAGCAGCTCCATGAGGTACCAAATGTGGATAGCTGGTGAACAACCATGACGATGGAGGAGAGGCCCAGTGGGAGATAAGAGAGGGAAAGCGATAGTTGCAGAGATGAGAGAGAGCAAGTGAGAAATATGATGAGAGAGAGAGAGCAAGCGAGAAAGAGAGATCAGAGAGTGAGAGGACTAAGGGAATGAGGGCAAAATGAGAAGAAAAATTATTAAAATGGCATGTGAGGCGCACATGACCCTTTAACCGTCCAACATAACAGGTTTGACTGTCAGAAGGGGGCAAAATATATAAAGTTGGTAGTTGGATACTCTCTTTTGGTCGATGTGTCAGTTCATGGTGGCATGTTGACAATGACTGGTAGTTGATGGGAGGAAAATGTAATTACCCCTTTAATTATTCTTATCACTTTTGACTTCTAACTCACTTAACATATTTTCCAAATATTGCTTCTGATAACTTAATATAATTTTCTAATGCTGCATAGACATTATGATGGCATATAAAATAGACCGATTATATTACCGTATATTTCATGTGGATAATATTACTGTATTTATTAATTAACGTCCACAATACCCTTAAATAAAATAGGTATAAATACAACCATATATATATATATATACCGCTTCAATTCGGTTATTAATCTATTAAAACTAGATTATAGACACCACTAAAACTCATTGAATCCATTATAGAGTTTTACAACCCAAAATAACTGAATCTTTAATTAGGTAATACTAAGGCATGTTCTGTTTTAGTTATTTTAACTGAAACAGTGTGATATCAAAATAGGTTTAAGCCAACATATGACTTATTTTAGTCACGATCAGTCAAGAATCACACAACTTTAACCCTTAGTAAAAATAGCGTTTGTAACACTTTTAAAATATACGGGTGGCATATCGACGTATAAATAATTACTTTGACAGAATTATAGCATTAGCATAGCCAATGCTTTAGAAATACTTTATTTCTAAAACTTTGAGTAGTATTTTTATAAAATACTTTATTTTTATTTGGGCATTACAACGACGCTTTTATAAAATATTCATTTTTATTCAGGCATCACAACAACTTGTTTTATTATTTAAATACGCCACTTAAAATACTCTGTTTAAAACACAACTTAAAATATTAGATAACTTAATAATCAAATATCTCATAAAATCATAAACCAAAGCTTAATTAAAAGCTTACCAAATACTTTAAGAAAGAGGGGCTGGAATTGCACCCTTTTGCATCTGCACACAGCCAGGCCAAATGAGAGACAAAGATTGAAAACTCTCTTTTCTCTTATAGAAAAACTGAACCAGCAAAAAGGGAGATAATGGGTTCTTTTCTTTTCTTATTTTTCCTTTTCTTTCTATTGTTGTTCTTCTGTATTCTTTTATTCCTAAGCCGAGACAGAGAGGAGCCGTGAGAGAGTAGATTTTTGGAGAGCTCTGTTTTGTATTTTTCTCTTAAAAACAGAGGGTTGGTCGACACACAAAGAGTTTAAAGTGAGAGTTTTCTATATTCCTTCTGCTATCCTGAGAGGAAAGAGAGGAGAGTTGAGGGAGGTTTCTTTGTATTTCTTTTCTTTTTCTTTTCTGTACCAGAGAAAGAGAGGGAGAGCAAGAGAGAGAACTTGCTTGAGAGCTTTCAAATTCTTTTCTTGTTTTCCAAAGAGAGTTGCTACCAAGTGAGATGCAGAGGATCTGCTGTTTGAGATAAAGACAGAGAGTTTGAGAGTTTGGTTTTGCAGCAAAAACAGCAGAGGAGGAGACCGAGAAAGAGAGGAAATCCTCCTTTGTTTTTGGGTGTAGACCGAGTGATGGAGGAAGGGAGAGATTTCTGGTTTTTTGATTTAAACTGAGACACATAGGGAGAGCTTATGCTTTACATGAAAGAGAAACAAGGAACAGAAGGGAATTCTGCTACTGCTGCAACAGAGAAACAAAGAAGAAGAGAGGGGGTTTGCAGCTTCTTTTCAAGAGAGAAGCAGAGAGAGGAAGAAGAAGGGGATGGTGCGTGTTAAACCGAAGGGGTATCTCTCAATTTAAACGGATTTTGTGTAACACCTCGGTCCCATATTGGAAAGAGATGAATAGCTCACATAGAGTGAGTGGTTTATAAAGATACTAATGGCTGCTAAGTCCCACATTGCCTAGTTACTAGGTGAAACTGGGATTTATAAGGGATTCTAGGAAAGCTCCAAATTGACTAGTCTTTTTGGGGTCATAGGGCATATGTGGCTAGCGCTTTTTCCTAGGTCGTTACATTTGGACGATGGAGATTAGCTTATTTTGATCGCATTCAACTGTTGTAAAGGATTGGAAATAAGAGATATTTTTCAAAAACAAAGACAGGTGTTCAGTTTATCTGCAATCTGCAAAACTATGGCGATCGATTGCCCATGAGATCGAGCGCCGGTTTTGGTGCTTGAGCACCTATCTCCAGATAATTATTTTTATTTCGATTTATAGTTTAAGGTCCAATAATCTTGTCTAATTAATTTGAAACTGTAAACGTGTCTCTAATACCAATGGATATATAATCCTATAAGTTCATATTAGTAAATATTTAATTCTATAAATATTCATATAATCTTTATATTATTTGACATTAGACTTTAAATTTTATTTTAAGATATTTATATTTTATATCTTAAAATCTGGGTCACTACAAATAATAGCTTGACATAATAAATTTAGATATTTCCACTTACAAAAGCTTTATTTCCAGGACGCCTCTCATGCACCTTGGGTAGGGAGCAAAGGGAATTGTCGAATTGAAATCCCTAATTATAGGCTAGGAAATCCTTTTTCTTGCTCCCCTCCCCTCCCCAAAAAAAAATTAAAAAAAAGAAAAGGGGCTAGGGTAGGGTAGGGTAGGAAAAAGTGGAACTAGTAGTACTGCATTTATACATCCTACCCAAACCATATATTACACATTATGCATCCCAAGGGGAGATGCATTTATACACATAATTACCCCACAAAGGAAACATTACACCACCAGCCCTCTCTAATTTGCATTGAGAGAGAGAGAGAGAGAGAGATGGCATCATCACGAGACTCCCCTCCAAACCTGTCTTTTGCAATAAGAGGAACAACCACCACCCAAAACAAGTTCTCAAGAAGCATTTCCACCAAAGAAGCCTCCTTCTCAAACTTCCCCAACACCCCACCTCGCCTAAGTGGCTCGACAGTACTCTCCCAGAGCCTCCATACTTCACCACTTTCCTCCCCTCTCCACTCTTCTCACACGCCCACCGACGTCCCCTCCTCTGCCTACCGCTGCGTCTCTTCGGTCCTCAAAAAGGACGGCCAGATCTTGTCCATTGCCGTGTCCAACGGCTTCGCCTACACTGGCTCCGATACCAACATAGTAAGGATTTGGAGACTCTCGGAGTTCATCGAGTGTGGGCAGCTCAAGACCAAGGCTTGCATGGTGGTTGCGCTACAGGTCTCCAATGAAAGAGTTTATGTAGCCTATGGTGATGCCAAGATTCGTGTGTGGCGCAGAACATGGCATGGCGCCTGGAAGCACATCCGATTGGCCACCATCCCCACCACCGGAAGTTTTGTCCGGAGCTATATTGCTGGCAAAGATAAAATGGTAATGGTTCATCAGTTTTACTTTATTAATTTACATTTATGGCTTTATTTATTTTATTGTCGGTGTTAGTTGGATCGATCATCATGTCAACTAGTCTATATATTGTCTTTTCTCTCCTTTTTTTTTTTTTTTTCAAAATTATAATTGCTCGTGTAAAAGTGACAATTGTATAAAAGGGTTAATTTTTCTTTAGAAAATGTGTACGTAGGAAGCATGCATATATAGTGCGAGAGAAATCTAAAAGCCTTTTTAATTTCTTCTTCTATCATATAACTCTAGGTCGATCTCACTGGTTAATATATCTACCAACCATGCGTGGAAATTCAGGCACCCAAGTACGTATCCTGTACGTCACGATAAGAAATGTTTAATTGGCCGGATTGCCTAATTAATTTTTAGTGGGTATATATCATCAATATTTACCCAAACTCTTTTTTTGTGTACATATATATATGCATATAGGTTATGTGAAAAGTTATATATCTAAATAGCACAACTGAGTTGTGACCAAAATCTTAATTATATGATTTTAGGAGTTATATTTATTATTTATTCATTTTTCTTTAGAAATATTGGTAAAAGAATTATTAATAAGTCCACAAATTGTGTACCGTACCAGCCGACAACAGTACGTTAACTCTATCGATCGATGGATCGGCTCAAGTTAATTACCTCCATTATTCTATTGATGGCTAACTAGTAATATATAGTATATATATAAGAATGCATGTCCCCCGTCCGACCCACTTTATAATCAATCCATATGTACATATTGGTGTACCTTAAGTGCTTATTATTTTAGGAAGATAAGATTGAAGCTCCAAATTTACTTTAGCTCCAGAAATTGTGTTGTTGCTAAAAATAGTAGATGGTGCACTATTAATAGCTTGGACCCACTTCATCTGCCTTTAATTTCCCAGATCGATCATCTGAAATCTATATATATATATATATACCTTGTTATTAATATTTAGAAAAAGAAAATAATTTATTTTATCAAAAAATATAGCAGATGAAGCATACAGGACCCATAACATCCCTAGCTGTCAATGTATCAGACGACGTAATGTATTCGGCTTCCCTGGATAAAACAGTGAAACTATGGCGAATTTCAGACCTCAAATGCATTGGAACCATCAACGCCCATCCGGAGCCAATCAATGCCATCATTGTGGCCGACGACGGGGTACTCTTCACTGCGTCCGATGACACCACTGTGAAGGTGTGGCGCCACAACTTTCACGGAGGGGACCAGCAGCCACATTCACTCACCGTGACCCTCCCGGCCAGGTGCTCGCCAGTAAAAACCCTAGCCCTAACCCAAGACGGCGGGTTCTTGTACGGTGGGTGCACAGATGGTTACATACACTATTGGGTCAAGGGCAAGTTCTCAGGGCAATACCAATACGGTGGGGCGCTCCAGGGTCACACCCACGCGGTAATGTGCCTAGCCACTGTGGGTGACTATGTTGTTAGTGGATCAGCTGACTTAACCAGTAGGGTTTGGGTTAGAGCACAAGATGGGCACCACACGTGTCTTGCAATCTTGGTGGGTCACAGAGGGCCGATTAGGTGTGTCACTGCATTTCAAGAAGTCGACACTGAGGATGCCTGCACAATTTGTACTGGAAGTCTTGATGGTGTCTTAAAGGTGTGGCAAGTGACGTACAACAACAAATCAAGCCACTCTTCCCCACAAAATGAGTATTTTGAGCTCAAAAAATGATTTTTGCATATTTTTATATTTTTTGTACATCATTTTTTTTAAATTAATTATTGGATTTGTAGGACCCACAAGAATTCACACGTAAGTCCTACAGATCTAATGGTTGATTTAAAAAAGTGGTGTGCAAAAGATGTACACGTGATATGCATGTAACATGTCTCCGTCTGTATTAATTACTGACCAATTGAGTTGATCAGCTAATTAGTTTTACTTATATATATATATATAGTTATGTACGTACTAGATTAACGAGCAGTATGGTACCTTCTTTAAGCTTTCAATATTGTGCCCAATGACTCTTAACAATAATACCTAAATGAGGGGATGAATAGGCGTTATACAAAATTAATGTGGAATATAAATTATAACAAATTTAAAAATCATGCATCACAGTACAAACAATTACCAAATAATATAAAATTTATGTAACAAACACTCCCTTGTATCAAGCAAACAACCCCCTTGCTCCTACTGCCACAACAATTGGGCAATTATTCTATTGAGCTTTCTCTTACAATCTCAAAACTCCGATGAATGAAGGCTTTTTGTGTAAAAAAAGGTTTGTGTGGTTTAACCAACGAAACTCTAATAAAGGTTGATCATGAATGCTCAAGAATAAAGAAATCATCTCTAGCACAATGAACTAAGGCCTCTTGGTCTATGAAAAATCGTGCATGAGAAGTCCTTAAATAGACTTGTAAAACTTGAGCTCAAAGAAGAAAATTGAAATCTGATTTAATGCAGATTTCAAGTCAACATTCAAACTTGGTCACATCTCGTTTGAATTTGCTTAGGGTTTCAGTACATTTTGAGTGAAAAACAAGGTTTACTGTAGAGGCGCGTTCGGACTTGACTTTGGACGAGCTTGAAACATCTTGTTCTGTATTATCTTTGTTCGAACTGGATTGCAAATACCACTTAGAATGAGCCATACTGCCAGTCTTGGAACCCTTCAAAAATACATCTCGTTGGAACTTACTACAAATAAGATTTAGAACGAGCAACACTGCCAACCTTCCAATTTCTTCAAAACAACTCTAGTTCGAACCTTCTACAAACGAGCTTTGGAACAAGCCATTCTATGAGAAGCTCGTTCAAACTTGATAGCGAACAACGAGTCTTAGAATGAGCTGCATTGTGTAGTTACTCTGAACTTCAATTTCCTTTGAACATAGCTTGTTCGAACTTGCATGCACATCGCCACCTGATTTGAGAAACACTTCCAACTAATAACTCCTTCGAACTTGCATTAGAATGAGCAGTACTGACTTCACTTAGGAGAGTTCTTCAAAGTAGTTCGTTTGGACTTCAAACATACCTCATTCGAACTGAATGCATCACTTCTGTTTTATGAAAAATCTTAAGTACAAAACTTGTCTATACTTAGTCTAAATTACTACTAAGTGTTTTGGGTACCAAATTAACAAACCTAAAAACTACCAAACTCTCACTTTGACAATTCGGTGACAAAACCTTTGTTTCCCCCAAAAATTACAATCACAATTCCCAAAAGTTAAACAACATCTCATCTAAGCCTATTAAAACCACAAAACTAGGATAAAAAACAAAAGTCTTGATGTTTAATTACTAAAATCACAAACAAACTTGTACAATGCACAAGGACTGAAAATAGTAACTCATTCACAAATAAGTCTACGCAATTGCTTCACTAGATCAAAAATGCATGGGCGCTAATCTATGGACGTAAGGATGGTGGCATAAGAAAATGGACCCATAGGTTTGAGCTTAGGTTCAACATGAGAAAGCTCAACCTCAAAACGATTGATAATCGGGTAATGATGACACTAAAAATGGGAGGTGGTATTTTCAATTAAAATATCATGTATGATTTGAATAGCAAGGTGAAATCAATATAGGCACCTTTTAGAATGACATAAAGCAAACATGCCCTAGGTCACCCTATGTCAAAATGGTGATCAATGAGATAAATGTTATGGAGAACAATCTTAACTAACAAGCAGACTGGAGGAACCATACAACCCATAATAAAATGTTAAACTGCTAAGCCATAGTCCGAGCCAATGCTCGTTCCCAATCTTAGACATATCAAAAGATTAAAATTTACATTTCTGCAAGTCATACTATAATATTAGTCAAAAATCGAAAAAAAAAAAAAAAACCCTAATCCTACATGTGAAACCCTAATCTTACACTTACTGCCAACATCGATCGATCGTTCCTAGGGACCACTCGATATTTACAAGCCGAGTAAGATTCTTTAATTTTTTTTATTTAATTAAAAAATAAAAAGAAACAAAATTAATTAACGATAATTTCTCAAAAAACAATTACAAAAGAAATTTATACAATTATAATCAATTAAACTTACAAATCAAATTTAAACAAGTACAATGAAACCTCTAAGAGATCTAAAGGATGGTAGGGGAAAGATTATTCCTTTGGCCTTTGGAACCTGAGGAAGAGCATCCCAGCCCAGACACTCCCTCTTCGCAGATCGCCGATGTATGTGCATGTGAGGAAACTCGATCACAAGCTCCATCTCTATGATTGAAAAGAATAAGACGATAAGATTATTGTTAAGTGTATCATAGATGCAGAATGGGTAAACATGGTATTTTTTTGTGTAAGTTTCTTGAACGGCAGAAGAAAATGAGAGAAAGAAGAAGAACGGTTAGGCAAGCTTGATGGGAGTGCGTAGAAGGGACGAAGTTAGAGTCAATTATTCAACCAAAACAAAAATTTATAGTCAGTTGAGGTGAAATTTGGTAGAGTGATAAGTTTTGAGAAAAAAAAAATCTCCTACACACGTATCTTTGGTGAGACTTGCTCCACGTCACTAATACAATGATTTCAAGCGTAGAGATGTATATATATATTCAATCGTAGTCATTGAATGAGATGTATGACTGTATGTGAGAAACATCGTTTAAATTCCTGTGTAAGCCAAGCGTTACAATTGTAACTAGGACTAAAAATCAACGGCTACGACTGAAGAGAATTTTTCATTGCACTACTAAGAACACTCTTGAAAAAAAGCATTTGATTTCTTTGGTTTTCAGTACATCGTTCCACGTGCCATTCAAAATTGAGAAAGAAACTTTTTGAAATTTAATATAATATGCGCATCTGTAACTAAAATCAGTGTTGCGTGTGATCTTGACCATTAATTGTAATCACTGATTTACGATTTAATATAAGACATTTGATAATAGCTATACGAGTGTGCTTATGTAAATTTAAAGCACAATATAATTTCAATTGAAGGTGATTCGTTACAGCTGTATACCAATATGTAGAAACGAATGGTCAAGATCGATAGTAAAATAATTGAACGACTTAGATTAAATTTTAAGCACTTGTTTTATGCTCGGTAAGCATGAACGTCGGGCTGCCATTCATGGCAGTGTGATAAAGTTTGAAACAAATTTTCCTCCACGCGCATTTGGGCTGATTGGCATTTAAGTCATATGTTTACGTTATAAAATTGCTATATAGTAAGTGCCATACTACCATAAAATTTAATAAGAAGTATTAACTATTAAAAACCCACTAATCACTGGATATTCCGAACCTGAACCATTGTAGCATATAAGAAAAAGCTATACATAAATTTTTTTCCTAGACCAAGTATCACATAAGTTAGATTAGAATATAGATATTAATACATTTTCATCATATAGTTTACATGATATTCTCAAAAAAATATAAAATATTAGATATCTTGAACAAAAAAAGTATTATCATTTAATCTTGGATCTTAAATAATGAGATTTAACGATTTTTAAGTATCTAATAATAGAAAATGTAATAATAGTCAATATAAATACTAACTAACATATATTAAGTTAATAACATTAACAATGATAATTATTATATAATCATATGGTCATATGTATCTAATGATAATATTTTTTTTAGTCTAATGGTAATACCCAGATCACATGATCGATCATATGATCTAATGATGATATGACATAATGTTAGATCATATGATCATGTGATCTAAATTCTAATGATAATACTTAATTTGTGATTATGATTAACACATTTGTGATTCTAATTCTAATCGCTTAATTTGGGATTATATGAATAGTATTTTATATGAATAGTATGATTAAGTTTCGGAATTGTCATTACATCATATGATTAATGTGAATTCATACTTACGTATGTAATCTACATACCTAATTATTATATTTAAGTATGATTAGGAATTGTTAGATATTTAGAATCTTAAATCATACTTAACCATTGTATCTAAGTATTTAGATATTTAATCATTGTATTAGTATGATTTTTATACTTATATGGCATTATGTGACTATAATTTATACTTGTGCTTAATTTATGTGTGTGTGTATAATATTTTATAAATTACGAATTATATCATATCATACGACTTATGAGATAACCTATGATAAGTATGATCATTATGAGTTGATGTGTGTTTTAATGAGTACTCGCAAGTGCACGAATCGTTTGCAATATAGTGTGTGCAAGTGCAATGTCGAATCCACAGGGAAATGGTGAAATATTGGTGTCTTGTTTAATCAACCTCATTTTAACCTAGTTCCAAAGTTTTGAGGATTGATTCAAGAACAAAAGACTAAATAAAAGAGATGAAATGAAATATGCAAATTAAAAGGAACTAAGGCTAAGGAATCTACCAAACCAAATCCAACAACTCACACTCTTGGTTTCCACTTGAACACCCAAAGAACATTAAGCTTTGGATGTCATTCAAATGTCTTAACCACAATCTCTAGAACCATTAAATGAATCCAACTCAAAGATAAATCACAAAGAGTACCCATTAGAAATCAAATCATCCAATGTATCCATTCAATGAACAAATCACAATGGATATCATCATTCAAATCGATAAAACAATGTATCCATCGGTTGAAACACATTAAATGTCCTATATCTACTAACAACCACATTCATTGCAAAAGATAAAGCATTTAAATGAATGGAATTTGAACAACAAATATGATATATCATCAAATGTGCAAGTAGTATAACAAGAGTGTGAGTGTCATCAATGGAAAGGTTTCATCCTCAACCTTAGTTGAGGTTACTAGCCTTCCATGACTAAGAACACCACAAGAAAATAAAGAACAAACATGGAAATAAAAGAAAAGCTTTACAAAGAGAAAGTGTTTAAGAACAAAAGCTACTGGAATACACTACAAAATGCACGAAATTAAACCTATCTACTGTTCTCTGAACTCCCCAACAAGGAGGCATGGCTATGACTTTTATAGAAGGAAATTAGGGCTAGAAAACCATGTAAAATGACTCCTCTAACCCCCTCTAGGGTTTCTCTCTTGCTAGAGACAACCAAGGTCACGAAACCAGCGTGTTCTACTGCGAAAATCAGAGGGAGAACTGCTTTTTGTCATGGAGAAGCCCCTGATTGGGTGTTCTGGCGCGCTTATGCAAAAGTAAGTTCTGGGAAATTTCGATCGATCGACGATCGATCGAGTTCTTCAGAACTTCTGAATTTTCTAAGCAATTCCACATGAATTTTGTCATTCCTCACTTATTGACTTACAAAACATAAAAACATAAAAACACAAAAACTAACCACAGCATCAGAAAATAACAGGGCTAAAGGTCTAACTAATGTAAATCAAGGGGTCCAAATACACAATATTTGGCACTCATCAAATACCCCCAAACTTACATTTTGCTAGTCCCTTAGCAAAAACAAAATGGAAAACAAAATCAAAGCATGAAACATAAATCCTCTTTCGTGGGAGAAACGATTGCATTTAGCATATGCAACAAACCTTTTAAACCCCTAGGACTCCCTAGTGGACGAGTGAAGTCTCGTGAGGGTTTGTCAGAAATGATACCCACAAACATTGAAGTACTGAATTATCAATTGAGCAAAAATCATCATTCAAACACATGGTTCACACATCATGAGTATATTTAACAAAATGAATATCATATTACCATGTTATCAAAAATCGATCAACTCATAGATGGAAAATTGAGACAACTCATGTTCAAAAGTGTAAGGTGTGAATAACATAGAGTCATGGGGTTTCGATTTTCCTCAAAGCACATATATCCAAAAATTCGCAGGACTTCCATCAAATAACCAAGGCTTATCTTACATTTATTAGTATTTATTTATTATTTTTGTGTCGGCTGTGCAATGCTTGACTCCATTAAGCTTTCTAATTGACCCATGTAACGAGTGTTGGGCCAGTGACTCCCAAACCAGATGGTTTTAGGGCACTAGATGTAAAAACATCCCTAAGGGCTTAATTACTCAAGTCAAAAAGGCTACGAAGTCAAATTAGCCAAACAAACATCCAAGCTGAAATTTTCATCTTTTTATGCGAACACCCAATGCTTAATGAGGCAAGGGACCCGGTTACTCAATGAGAAGTCAAATTGGTGATATTATTCTAAGCAGATATTTTTTTTTTTTTGATATATATATATATACAATAAGCCAAGGTTTCATCAATAAGTCATCTTACAAATCTCAAGGCATATAATTTTGAATTCAAATCTCATACCCCACAGAAACAATGCTAATGTGCTTGTGATAAACAATTTAAACATGTCAAGTCTCTCTAATCCAAAGATGAGTCAAAAGATCTCAGATTTTAATGATATGCAAAATTCAACATGTTAAACAAACAAATGAGATGCAAACCATAGTAAGATGTAACCATGCTCAACTAACAATAAGGTATATATATTAACAATTATTAACAAAGCAAACATTAAATGAAAATAGACAGAAATGTCTACCCCACCCCCAAACTAGAATGACACATTGTCCCTAATGTGGCTAGAGATACAATACCGAAATGGTGATGTAAGTTGGGCACACTGCAAGAGAAGCGCTCCCCCAAACTTGAATGGCAGACACTGTCCTAAAAATCACAACTAAAACACAAGAAATAAAATCAAATGATAAGGAAAAATGATGAGGGCTGCCTCCCACAAGCGCTAAGTTTTTAGTCTTCAGCTAGACTTTCCATCCTGACGACAATCACTCCGAGTAACTCGGATCCTCTAAAAGGGTCGTCTCAACCTCTGAGCTCTGTAACTCCAAAAATGGCTTCAGTCGTTGCCCGTTCACCTTGAACGTTCTACCATTTTTTGGATCCTCAATCTCAATAGCCCCATAAAAAAACACTAATCGAACTATGAAAGGGCCTGTCCATCTAGATCGGAGCTTCCCTAGAAACAGATGCATACGTGAATTGTAAAGAAGGACTTTTTGACCGGGCTCAAAGAATCGCCTCAATATGTTCTGGTCGTGAACCTTCTTCATCCGTGCTTTGTACATCCTAGCACAATCATAAGCATCGTTCCTCAGCTCTTCCAATTCATTGAGTTGGAGCTTCTTCTGTGAGCCCGCCTTTGTGAGATCAAAATTCAGCTGCTTAATGGCCCAGTAGGCTCTGTGCTCCAACTCCACAGGCAGGTGGCATGCTTTCCCGTACATGATACAGTAAGGTGACATGCCAATCGGCGTCTTGAAAGCTGTCTGGTACGGCCATAATGCATCGTTCAATCGGAGAGACCAATCTTTTCTTGACGGGTTCACCGTCTTCTCTAAAATCCTCTTGATCTCTCTGTTTGAAACCTCCACTTGTCCACTCGTCTGAGGGTGATAGGGAGTGGCAACCTTGTGCGTGATGCAATATTTCTTCATCAGCTGCTCGAAGACCCGGTTGCAGAAATGCTTTACACCATCACTAATAATTGCTCGAGGAGTACCAAAACGAGCAAATATAGTGTCTTTTAAAAACTGAACCACAACTCTGTGGTCATTGGTCTTGCAGGCAACCGCCTCCACCCATTTGGACACGTAGTCCATTGCAACTAGAATGTACAGATAGCCGAAGGAGAGTGGGAAAGGTCCCATGAAATCGATGCCCCACACATCAAAAATCTCAACAATAAGAATGGGGTTGAAGGGCATCATATTTCGACGTGAAATCCTCCCTAGCTTCTGACAGCGCTCACATGAAACACAATACGTGTGAGCGTCTTGAAAGATGGTCGACCAGTAAAAATCGTACTGCAAAATCTTTGCAGCGGTCTTCTTTGCACTGAAGTGGCCTCCACAGGCATGATCATGACAGAAGGAGATGACACTGGATTGGTCAGCCTCGGGAATGCATCTCCTAATGATCTGATCGGGACAATACTTGAACAAGTAAGGATCGTCCCAGAAAAAATTCTTCACCACGGACATGAATTTAGACTTATCTTGCCGCCCCCAATGCAAAGGCATTTGACCGGTGACAAGATAGTTCACTATGTCAGCAAACCATGGTGAGTGAGCATGAGCAATATGCATTAACTGCTCATCGGGGAAGGTCTCAGAAATGGGGACGGCTTCTTCCGTGAAGTCCACGGTTATCCTCGAGAGATGATCAGCCACCACGTTTTCGGAACCCTTCTTGTCCTGAATCTCAATGTCGAACTCTTGTAAGAGCAAAATCCACCGGATGAGGAGAGATTTAGCATCCTTTTTGGAGAAAAGATACTTCAATGCCGCGTGATCCGAGTAGATGATGACTTTCGATCCTAGTAGGTAGGATCGAAACTTGTTCAGAGCAAATACGACTGCCAGCAGCTCCTTCTCAGTGGTCGAATAATTCAGCTGGGCGTCGTTCAGAGTTCGACTTGCATAATAAATAACGTGGGGAAGTTTGTCAATGCGCTGCCCCAACACAGCTCCAACGGCGTAATCGGACGTGTCACACATGATCTTGAAAGGTGTACCCCAGCTCGGGGGCCGAATGATGGGTGTGGACGTCAGAATTGCCTTCAAGGCCCCAAATGCCTTCTTGCAGTCCTCGTCAAAAATGAAAGGGGCCTCCTTCACCAACAGTTTGCACAAGGGCCGGACGATCTTACTGAAGTCCTGGATGAATCATCGATAAAATCCTGCATGGCCCAGAAAAGAGCGAACCTCTTTCACCGTCCGTGGGGGCGGAAGGTTGGATATCAGGTCTACCTTCGCCTTGTCTACCTCTATCCTCCGAAGAGAGATGACGTGCCCGAGCACAATTCCTTGCTGTACCATAAAATGGCACTTCTCCCAATTGAGTACCAGGTTCTTCTCTTTACACCTCACCAAGACTAACGTGAGGTGGTGCAAACACTTTTCAAAAGATGACCCAAAAATCGAGAAGTCGTCCATAAATACCTCTAGGAAACGCTCCACCATGTCTAAAAAGATGCTGATCATGTACCTCTGAAAAGTAGCGGGTGCATTGCAAAAGCCAAAGGGCATGCGTCGGTAGGCGAACGTCCCGAACGGAAAGTGAAGGTCGTCTTCTCTTGGTCTTCAGGGTCCACAAGGACCTGGTTATATCCAGAATAACCATCCAAAAAATAGTAATACTCGTGCCCGGCCAACCGCTCCACCATTTGATCAATGAACGGAAGAGGAAAGTGATCTTTCTTGGTGGCGGTGTTCAGCTTGCGGTAGTCGATGCAGACTCTCCATCCAGACTGTACTCGAGTTGGGACCAACTCGCCTTCCTTGTTCTGCACGACCGTTACTCCAGCTCGCTTGGGCACGACATGAATGGGGCTCACCCATTTGCTGTCAGAGATTGGGTAGATGACTCCTGCATCCAATAACTTGATTACTTCTCCTCTGACGACTTCCTGCATGGTCGGGTTTAGCCTTCTCTGTGGCTCCCTTGATGGTTTGGTGTCTTCCTCCAGATGTATCTTGTGCATAACCACCGAGGGGCTGATTCCCTTAATATCTTCTATGGTCCAGCCTATAGCTTCCTTATGCTCTCTCAACACGTCTAACAATTTCTCCTCCTGAGAAGCATGTAGATCCGAAGCTATGATTACAGGCAAAGTTTTGGCTGGACCTAGGAACTTGTACTTAAGATTGTCTGGCAGGGGCTTAAGTTCCTTCTTAGGAGGCTCAGGTACTGTTGCCTCCTCTTCTTCCTTGCTCACCAGAGGAGCAAACTCTAAAATGGCATTTGCTTGCTCAAGTAACTCATCCAAGTCCAGATCTTCTCCGAACTGAGCAAAGCATGCCTCCAGGGGGTCTTTGGTGCTTGATTCTTCCTCTATGATCTCCTCAATCAAGCAGGCACTTCCGATCTCATCACATTCCCTCGGCCTCTTGCTGATGTCAAAGATGTTCAGCTCCACTGTCATATTGCCGAAAGAGATCTTCATTGCCCCCGTCCTACAGTTGATCAAGGCGTTAGCCGTAGCTAAGAATGGTCGCCCATGCACTGCATTTGATGAACTTCCCTCATGGAACTGCAACTTTGGATTTGGCACAAGCTGACTAGGGAGCTTTCCCTTCTCTCTCTCCCCCAAGTGACTAGCAATTTGCCCGATCTGGGTCTCCATCTTGGCAATAGCTTGAGTGTTCACCATGGTAGCATTCTTCACGTCATTGATGGATTGGCCTGTAAGCTAGATGAAAGCCTTAAGAGTGTCTTCCAAAGAAGACTGTGAAGAAGAGGCAGGGGCTTGAGTAGGGGCCTGGTATGATGGTGCTGGCTGGGATGGATGGCTTTGATGGTGAACCGGCTGATGAAATCCAGGGGGTATTGAGTATGGGATTGGTGAGGAACTCCCCCTTGAGTCATAGGCTGGTTCTGCTTCCAAGAAAAGTTAGGGTGGTTCCGCCACCCTGGATTGCATGATTCGGAGAAAGGTCCACTGGATTGTTTCCGATAATCGTTGAAAGCGTTTACTTTCTCCATAGGTGACTCGACAAAAGCCGACAATGATGGGCAAGTCTGTGCTAAGTGCATGGGACTAGCACAGATGGAACAACAGTCAACATGGAATGGATTGGCAACATTCATGGATTTGCTAACAACGAGGGCTTCGACCTTTTTGGTAAAGGCATCTATCTTCATTTTTAATTCTATATCCTCCTTAACCTCGTAGATGCCTCCCTTCTTCTGAATGCGAGCAGTTTTATCTCGACAGCTTGAAAAATCCCACTGTTGGGAATTGTCGGATAACTGATCTAAGGTCCTATACGCCTTTTCTCCCGTCAAACTCAGAAATGCGCCTCCGTTCATCGACTCGATCATGCTACGGTTGGATTGAGTTAATCCTTGATAGAAAAATTGCACGAGTCTCCACTTCTCGTATCCATGTGGAGGGCACTTAATCAGCATATCTTGAAATCTCTCCCAACTCTCAGAAAATTTCTCATCTTCTTCTTGAGTAAATGAGCTTATCTCCTTCCTACACTCATTGACTTTGGATATGGGGAAGAATTTGTGGTAGAACTTGTTTAGCAAGTTCTCCCAAGAAGTGATGGAACCAGGCATGTTTGAATCCAACCATGCCTTGGCTCTATCATGGAGTGAGAAAGGAAAAAGCCTAAGATGCACAGACTCTTCAGAAAAATTTTAAAATTTGAAGGTGGCACAGATGTCTTTGAATTTCTTCACATGGCTATAAGGATTTTCGAGGTCCAAGCCATGGAATGCGGGTAGGAGTTGGATGACATGAGGCTTGAGGTCAAAGTGAGTGGCATTGGTTGGGGGTAACACTATACATGAAGGAGAATTTGTTGCAACGGGTGCAAACAAATCCCTAAGTGTCCTAGTATGATCAACGTTTTCTCCCCGATTCCTCTCATTCTCATTCGCATGCAAGTTATCTCCCATCTCAACATAATTTCTAAGACTTCTCCTAAGAGTTCTTTCAATTTCGGGATCTAAAGATGTCAAGTCTAGGTTCAATGATCTTCTACCAAGCATACACCAAGCATACACAAATGTTTAACCAAAAGACAAACAAAAATAAAGAAAAGAATTTGCTAATGGGGAACAAAGTTCTTTAAAGTACAATCTAGGCTAGTTCCCAAGTAGGTGAGGGGGGTCACATTGGACACACTTAAATCCCAAGACCTGTCCTTTCCAGAATTCGCCTTGTCATTGTCCTTAAATAGCTAAGTAGACCCTCACTAGCAAAAAATGCTTTTTTTTTTCTTTTTTTATTTTTTTTTATTTTTTTATTTTTTAAATCAAAAGAAAAATTAACACAACTAAAAAGGTAAAGACTAACAAAAATGCATACAATTTACACAAAGATAGCAGCAAAAGTAAAAATAAGAATACTTACAAATTGGGACCAAAAAGAATTTTTGGTAAAAATTTCTGCTATTGATTTTATCCAGGAGCTGCCTTCTGAGTTGAGGTCGATCGATCGAATATAAAATCGATCAATCGAAATTGTAGTAGATCGATCGAATATTTGAAATTGTGCAGGAACAGAAACAGAAACAGGAACAAAAACAGAACAGAAACTCTCTTTTCTTTTCTTTTTGTTAGAACAAAATAAAACAAATTGAGGGTAATATGAAACACAAACATCACAGAATTTGAACTAAATTATAATGAACTAAAAGAAAATTAAACAAACTGCAAAATACTATTGAACAGAAACAAATTATGAACAAAATGGACTAAAAGAAATACTGGGACAGAGATACTCACCTTGTTCCGAGCTGCTGCTGTGTAGAAAGTTTGTTCAATCGAAGTCTATTTCGATCGATCGAATATATTTTCGATCGATCGATTCTTCAGGGCACCTAGTAAGTTGCAGAAGCTGCAGAATAGATCCGGGAGAAACAAAGAAAGAACTTTAGAATACAGAACAGAAGCTAAACAACAGAAAAAAAAAATGAAACAAAAATCTATCTAACTAGTAGAAAAACAAAATCAATCAAACAAAAACCAATTTTTGATGTGTGTTTTAATGAGTACTCGCAAGCGCACGAATCGTTTGCAATATAGTGTGGAATCCACAGGGAAATGGTCAAATATTGGTGTCTTGTTTAATCAACCTCATTTTAACCTAGTTCCAAAGGTTTGAGGATTGATTCAAGAACAAAATACTAAATAAAAGAGATGAAATGAAATATGCAAATTAAAAGGAACTAAGGCTAAGGAATCTACCAAACCAAATCCAACAACTCACACTCTTGGTTTCCACTTGAACACCCAAAGAACATTAAGCTTTGGATGTCATTCAAATGTCTTAACCACAATCTCTAGAACCATTAAATGAATCCAACTCAAAGCTAAATCACAAAGAGTACCCATTAGAAATCAAATCATTCAATGTATTCATTCAATGAACAAATCACAATGGATATCATCATTTAAATCGATAAAACAATGTATCCATCGGTTGAAACATATTAAATGTCCTATATCTACTAACAACCACATTCATTGCAAAAGATAAAGCATTTAAATGAATGGAATTTGAACAACAAATATGATATATCATCAAATGTGCAAGTAGTATAACAAGAGTGTGAGTGTCATCAATGGAAAGGTTTCATCCTCAACCTTAGTTGAGGTTACTAGCCTTCCATGACTAAGAACACCACAAGAAAATAAAGAACAAACATGGAAATAAAAGAAAAGCTTTACAAAGAGAAAGTGTTTAAGAACAAAAGCTACTGGAATACACTACAAAATGCACGAAATTAAACCTATCTACTGTTCTCTGAACTCCCTAACAAGGAGGCATGGCTATGGCTTTTATAGAAGGAAATTAGGGCTAGAAAACCATGTAAAATGACTCCTCTAACCCCCTCTAGGGTTCCTCTCTTGCTAGAGACAACCAAGGCTACAAAATCAGTGTGTTCTACTGCGAAAATCAGAGGGAGAACTGCTTTTTGTCATGGAGAAGCCCCTGATTAGGTGTTCTGGCGCGCTTTTACAAAAGCAAGTTCTGGGAAATTTCGATCGATCGACTTCAGGCAAAATTCGATCGATCGAATTTAAGTTCGATCGATCGAGTTCTTCAGAACTTCTGAATTTTCTAAGCAATTCCACATGAATTTTGCCATTCCTCACTTATTGACCTACAAAACATAAAAACACAAAAACTAACCACAGCATCAGAAAATAACAGGGCTAAAGGTCTAACTAATGTAAATCAAGGGGTCCAAATACACAATATTTGGCACTCATTATGAGTCATAATTATCCTAATTCCTAACTATTTACTGATAATACTTATATCATATTATTATGCGTAGATCGTATGAAAATATTATCTTATGTTAGTATTTTGGCCTCATTCTGTGTTTGGACAAAATCACTTATATGTAAGGATGCTGCAAACAGGGATTCCACTGTTCAGAGTGAAGTCAGAAGAATTTCAAAGTTCCCTGTCAGCCGTCCGGATGATGTGTCATCCCGTTAGGACGCCCATCTGTCTACTGCTCCATCCGTCCGAACGATGTGTCATCCCGTTCGGACGCCAGATAGTCTAGCATCATCCGTCCGGACGACGTGCTTCTTCCGTCCGGACACTTCATTGTATCGAGAAGTTTCTGTGCCAGCTTGCTCCGTCTGGACGTTTCAGCAGCACGTCCGGACGCCTATCAGTTCTCGAACGGTTCACTGATTCTTTCCAAGTTCCAAGAAAGGGAAGATCAATCAACCGTCTGGACGATGTGGTATACCGTCCAGAGGCGTATCTCCGTAAGGCAAGAATCGCAGTTCAAAATGAACCGTCCAGACATCTGACAGCTGTGGTCCGGACGCTGGTGCATCGTATATGGTAACTGAAGATTCGACTTCAACCGTCTGACGTCTCCCCCTTATGGTCCGGACGCACACGCATCAGATATGGAAATTGCGTGTTGAAGTTTAGCCGTCTGGATGATCCTGCCCCTTGGTCCGGACGCGCGAAGCCTGTTATGGAAATTACTTGTAGCGGACGTGTGTCCGTCCGGACGATCGAGCCATCCCGTCCGGAAGATGGTCTTATACAAGAAAGATTTCTCCACGGAATTTTTGGAAAACTCTATCGCACAGTTGTCCGTCCGGACGGTCATGGTCCACCGTCCGGACGGCTCACAAGCTTATTTTGCCTGACGCCCATTCTGACCCCCAGACTATAAATAGGGGTCCTTGGGCACTTAGAGCTGCAAGAATTCGGTGTGAATTCCATTAGAGCTTAGAGACGTGTTATTTCCTCTAGAGCCGTTTTTTCAAGTGTGTTGCGCTATAAATCGAAGTCTATCTTAGAGGTCGGCTCTAAGGTAAGGAGTTTCATTGAAGACCCCTTCAAGTAGGTGAACCTGGTTGGGAAGCGTTCGTGTTGGGTTACACGTCAGAGATCAAGGTACGACCACTGCATCGGTACATGCGAGTGTTACTATCTTGTATCTAGCTTTGTCTTCTAAATAGTGGAATTCCTGGGTTTGGCTGCCCCGGAGTGGTTTTTCTCTTAACTGAGTTTCCACTTCGTCAACAAAAATCTTTGTGTCATTTACTTTCCGCTGTGCCTTAATTTTTGTTGACACTTATATTTGAAGTCAAATTTCAATTTTCAATTGGTATCAGAGCTTGGTACACTCTGAGAAGATTAAATTCTTGAGTGTTATTTTTTTTTTACTTCTACCATGTCTAAATTGAGTATGGACAATGTTGCTTCTATTTCTCATGATATGTATGTGCATAGAACCATGTTTACTAAGCCTGTCATATCTCATAATCATACTCATTCTGTCAGTAAGGATAAAAGGGCAAATCAATCTATACCTACGTGTCATCATTGTGGTATTAGTGGTCATATTCGCCCAAATTGTTTCCAAATTAGGTCTCAGCAACCTTGGAACAAAAGTCTTATCCCTAGAAAAGAAGAACCAGGTCTTGAAGAACAAGTCAGCATATTAAGTGATCAGGTTAGTCTCATTAGTGAGAAGTTAGCATACCTCACCCCTAATGAGCAAAAGTCTGTCCTGATTAGAAAACATAGGAAAACTTCCAAACAAGTCTGGGTAAAAAAGGAAGATAATCTTTGCTTAGTTTCTCAAACTGCACTAAAAATTCTTGATTCTTGTTTGTGGTATTTGGATAGTGGCTGTTCTAAACACATGACAGGTGATAAGACTCTGCTCAAAGAAGTTCAGATGGGAAAAGGCGGGCGAATCACCTATGGAGATGGGAGCTAATCCAGAGTCATCGGTAAAGGGATCATCGACATCCCAGGCCTCGGAACATCTCAAGAAGCCTTGTATGTTGAAGGGCTCAAGGCGAATCTCCTCAGCATCAGCCAGTTCTGTGATAATGACTTGGTGGTGCAATTCTCCAAGAAGGAATGTAATATATTTGACAGCAGTGGCAGATGGCTCATGAGAGGAGAAAGAACTGCTGACAATTGCTACGGCCTTGCTAGTTTGACTGCAGACCCTCAGATCTTCTGCAATAAAGCAACCATAGATGACAGTGAGCTATGGCACCAGAGGTTAGGGCATCTCAATTTCTCCGATACGTTTAAAATTGCAGGCAAAGATGTTGTTAAAGGCCTGCCCAAAATGGAGAAGACTGAAAAAGGAGTTTGTGGGGCTTGTCAGCTAGGGAAACAGACTTGAGCTGCTCATAAGAAGACCTCAGGTATTCGTACTTCCAGAAATCTAGAATTACTGCACATGGATCTCATGGGTCCCACTAGAATTGCTAGTTTAGGTGGGAAAAGATATATTCTGGTTATTGTAGATGATTTCTATCGATTTACTTGGGTCATTCCTATTCGAGAAAAATCTGATGCTTTTGATGTAGCTCAGCATTTGTTCAAGAAAATTCAGGTTGAGCGAAATTGCTAGATTATGAGAATCCGTAGTGATCATGGAAGAGAGTTCGAAAATTCCAAGTTTGAAGAATTTTGTCTCTCTTATGGAATCAAGCGGGAATTTTCCTCACCTATTACTCCTCAGCAGAATGGAGTTGTTGAAAGGAAGAACAGGGTAATTCAGGAGATGGCTCGTGTGATGATCCACTCAAAGAATCTTGTTCAACACTTCTGGGGAGAAGCTGTAAACACTGCCTGCCATATCATCAACAGAGTCTACCTTAGGCCTGAAACAAACAAGACTCCCTATGAAATTTGGCGAGGTAAGAAACCCACAGTGAAGTATTTTAAAACTTTTGGAAGTAAATGTTATATACTTCGTGACAGGGAAAATCTGGGGAAATTTGATACCAAGAGTGATGAAGGCATCTTCTTGGGATATTCCACAAATAGTCGAGCTTACCGGGTCTTCAACAAAATAACAGAGACTGTGATGGAATCAATAAATGTGATTGTTGATGATGAAGAAGTTCAGAGATCTATCAGCGGGGAAGAAAAACAGATTGGTTCAGTTGATTCTTCAGCAGCTCCAACTGGTATTATTGAGCCCTCTTCAAAAGAATCTCTAGATGAATCTTCTCCTACCACTTTGGGTTCCACTCCCATTACTTCCGAAGATGAGGATATTCCAGCTAATCCTCCTAGGCAATCACGAGCGAGGCACAATCATCCTCCTCAGCAGCTTCTTGGGAATTTAGACGAAGGGCACAGATTGAGAAGCAGAGTCATTCAGCCTGCAAATGAAGTAGCAAATCAAGTCTCCTACATCTGCTATCTTACTCAGACAGAGCCCAAGAAAGTAGATGAAGCCCTACAAGATGAAGGATGGGTATCTGCAATGCATGATGAGCTCCATCAGTTTACCAGAAATGATGTCTGGACCTTGGTTCCCCGTCCTGTAGAACAGAATATCATAGGAACGAAGTGGATCTTCAAAAATAAAACTGATGAGCATGGTACTGTGGTTAGAAATAAGGCCCGTCTTGTTGCACAGGGATATACTCAGATAGAGGGAGTAGATTTTGATGAAACGTTTGCCCCGGTTGCCAGGTTAGAATCCATTCGAATTCTTCTTTCTGTTGCCTGTCACCTTGATTTCAAGTTGTACCAGATGGATGTAAAAAGTGCATTTTTGAACGGTGTTCTTCAAGAAGAAGTCTATATGGAACAGCCAAAGGGTTTTCAAGATCCTCATCGTCCCCATCATGTGCACAAGCTGAAAAAGGCTCTTTATGGGCTTAAACAGGCGCCTCGAGCATGGTATGAGCATCTCACCACTTATCTCTTAAGCAAAGGTTTTGAAAGGGGGCAAGCTGATCGAACCTTGTTCATCAGAAATCAAGGTACTCATAAACTGATTGCTCAAATATATGTTGATGACATCATTTTTGGAGCTACTTTAGACTCTCTTGCACATGAGTTCTCTGAAGAAATGAAGCAGGAGTTTGAAATGAGCATGATTGGTGAGCTGAACTACTTCCTTGGTCTTCAAGTCAAGCAAACTACTGAGGGCATCTTCATATCTCAATCTAAGTATGCCAAGGATCTGGTCAAAAGGTTTGGATTGGATGGAAAGAGTCGTGCTCACACCCCCATGAGCACCAGTGTCAAGATTAGCAGTGATCTTGCAAGAAAATCAGTTGACCCATCCCTTTACAAGAGCATGATAGGGAGCCTCCTGTATCTTACAGCCAGCCGACCAGACACTGCTTTCAGTGTGGGAGTTTGTGCTCGCTTTCAAGCCAATCCTAAGGAATCTCACCTTACTGCAGTAAAGTGTATCATCAGGTATGGAAATGATACCCTTTCTTATCTCATTTGGTATTCTAGAGAAACAAATCTTGTTGTTGCAGGATACTCTGATGCAGATTGGGCTGGAAATGCTGATGATCGAAAGAGCACCTCAAGAGGATGTTTCTATGTGGGGAACAATCTTGTAGCTTGGATGAGCAAGAAACAAGCCTCCATATCTCTCTCCACTGCTGAGGCTGAGTACATTGCTGCGGGTAGCTGTTCTACCCAATTATTATGGATGAAGACATTGTTATGGGACTACGGATTCTGTCAAGATACTATGATTATCAACTGTGATAATACTAGTGCAATCAATATTTCCAAGAATCCTGTTCAGCATTCTCGGACCAAGCACATCGACATCAGGCATCATTTCTTGCGTGATCTTGTGGAATCCGAGGTAGTATCACTCTCATTCATCCCCACTGAAAATCAGTTGGCTGACATTCTTACCAAACCTCTAGATGGTAGCAGGTTTGAGTCTCTTCGAAAAGCCATTGGTGTTTGTGCCATGTCCTAGACATGATGTTTCCATGCTAGGATGAACTCTTTGTCCTCTGATAGCATGATATTGTATTAAAAAAAAAAAAGGGGGGGGGTGAAGAGGGGAGTTTTTCGTAGCAGGTTGAGTCTTTCACAAGGTATGTCAGCTATTTCGTGTATTCTCTCTGCCTTACTAGTTTGTTGAGCATTGATATATTATGCTTACATGTGGGTGAGAACATTAGTCTGACTTGTGCAAAAGTTTTTCCTGCTCATTGTTCTGTTTGATAGTAACTTGTCTCATGTGATGACCTCATGCACTATCCTAGACTTCCCGAATGTGCGTATTTTTCCTTCTCTGACTCTTTGCTCCTAGAATTTTTTGGATAAGAGAAGAGGTTCTGGCACTCCCTACAGACTGTAGTATCATAAGTCACAAGCAGTAATTCATCAAAAGTTTTGTACTTTAAATTGTTTAATCACTGCTTATGTGCTTCAATTTACCTTGCCCTCTATGAGCAAGTAAAAATTTTACCTTGTCCTTCACGGTACAAGTAAAACTGAATACGTGCTGTCACTTAGTGGGAGTGCATCAGATGAGGGTGTCTAGGCCCTA
Source organism: Alnus glutinosa (assembly GCF_958979055.1). NCBI lineage: Eukaryota > Viridiplantae > Streptophyta > Magnoliopsida > Fagales > Betulaceae > Alnus > Alnus glutinosa. The sequence continues at coordinate 23,042,922 of NC_084888.1, read as the reverse complement.
TCAAGTTATAAGGTTTGACTTTTGGCTTATGTGTCTCTCACTTTCTCTCTTGTTTAGAAAATCTGGTGGTTTCTTGTCAGTTTTGTAAAACACAAACCTTATGGATAAGAGTCTTCACACACACGCGCTTTACATGAGTTGAGCAGGCTATCTTCTTTATTTTGGCAGGGTAACTTTTGTCTATGTTATGCTTATCTATCACCTCCATGTTCTCATAATATTGACTTGCTCTATGACTAGTTTTTCAGACAAATACTGCATGTGCTACTATCCTTGTGACGGTCCTAACTCTGCTGATCTCCCGCTCTTCGGAAGTTTTCTTCAGCATTTCTTTTCAGTCTTTGTATTTGAACAACTGTTGAACTTATGTTACTCTATTTCCCGGGTCCTTCTGAGACCGTTAGGGGGAGTAATTTTTATTACAGTTAGTTTTTATTACTCTGTTTACCCTTTGTCCCTTTGTGACAAAAAGGGGGAGTAATTTTTATTTTGGACCGGGAATGTTTTTCCAAACCGGTCAAGTGATTTTTGTCCCAGAATGGCCAAAGGGGGAGTTTGTTAGTATTTTGGCCTCATTCTGTGTTTGGACAAAATCACTTATATGTAAGGATGCTGCAAACAGGGATTCCACTGTTCAGAGTGAAGTCAGAAGAATTTCAAAGTTCCCTGTCAGCCGTCCGGACGATGTGTTATCCCGTCCGGACGCCCATCTCTACTGCTCCATCCGTCCTGACAATGTGTCATCTCGTCCGAACGCTAGACAGTCCAGCATCATCCGTCCGGACACTTCACTATATCGAGAAGTTTTTGTGCCAGCTTGCTCCGTCCGGATGTTTCAGCAGCACGTCCGGACGCCTATCAGTTCTCGAACGGTTCACTGATTCTTTCCAAGTTCCAAGAAAGGGAAGATCAATCAACCGTCTGGACGATGTGGTATACCGTCTGGACGCATATCTCCGTAAGGCAAGAATTGCAGTTCAAAATGAACCGTCCGGACATCTGACAGCTGTGGTCCGGACGCTGGTGCATCGTATATGGTAACTGATGATTTGACTTCAACCGTCTGGACGTCTCCCCCTTATGGTCCGGACGCACACGCATCAGATATGGAAATTGCGTGTTGAAGTTTAGCCGTCCTGACGCTCCTGCCCCTTGGTCCGGACGCGCGAAGCCTGTTATGGAAATTACTTGCAGCGGACGTGCGTCCGTCCGAACGATCGAGCCATCCCGTCCCGACGATGTTCTTATACAAGAAAGATTTCTCCGTGGAATTTTCGGAAAACCCTGTCGTACAGTTGTCCGTCCGGACGGTCATGGTCCATCGTCCGGACGGCTCATAGGCTTATTTTGCCTGATGCCCATTCTGACCCCCAGACTATAAATAGGGGTCCTTGGGCACTTAGAGCTGCAAGAATTCGATGTGAATTCCATTAGAGCTTAGAGACGTGTTATTTCCTCTAGAGCCATTTTTTCAAGTGTATTGCGCTATAAATCGAAGTCTATCTTAGAGGTCGGCTCTAATGTAAGGAGTTTCATTGAAGACCCCTTCAAGTAGGTGAACCTAGTTAGGAAGCGTTCGTATTGGGTTACACGTCAGAGATCAAGGTACGACCACTGCATCGGTACATGTGAGTGTTACTATCTTGTATCTAGCTTTGTCTTCTGAATAGTGGAATTCCTGGGTTTGGCTGCCCCGGAGTGGTTTTTCTCTTAACTGAGTTTCCACTTCGTCAACAAAAATCTTTGTGTCATTTACTTTCCACTGTGCCTTAATTTTTGTTGACACTTATGCACACACTTTATATTTGAAGTCAAATTTCAATTTTCATCTTATATTTTGGATCATGTGATCTAATGATTCATAAGTATCTAATGATAATGCTTAGAACATATGATATAATGATTGTGTCATATGGCACAATATTATATTATTATATAATCATATAGTTCTATTATATTACATGAATAATATAATTAAGTATCTAAATTGTCATTAAATCATATAATTAATAGATTAAGATGATATTATTCACTTTTACTATTTAATATACATATAATCAATTAATATTACTACTTAATATGTACTGACAATTGTTATTTGTTACTGAATTTATTCTTTATATATATATAAACAATTCGAGCCTTAATAATCAAGTCGATCCTTATACGAGCGGGTTTACGAACATTAGCCAAGTCGAGCTGAATTTATAAGAGTTTGTATCATTTAATAATCGAGCCTAATTTCGTGTTCACGAACGGCTCATTTAATAATCGATTCTAGCACGAGTCGAGTTTAATCAAGTCGATCTCGAGTAAGCTCATGAGTAGCTCAGCTCGTTTACACCTCTACTTGTCATGTACACTGAACTTTCTGTAAATGCAATTTGTAAATACAAATTGGAAAGAACTTCAATTAAGGGTACCAAACTTTTACTCTTTTTGAAAGAAGATAACTGAACTTCCAAACGTCTCAATTTAAGATATCCATTTTTCGGAAAGTCTCAACAACAATTCTCCGTTAGAATTTTCTATTAAATCCTAATGGAAACCCCCTCACGTGTGACACATGTGATATACTTATCTTAAACTACCTGTTATGCCCCTCTCCTTCATGTCCGAAATCACTTTAGGTTTTCACTTAAGCGTCGACCGTTGTTTAACTTGCCTTTCCCATTTTAAAATTTCTTTTTCAACTTAGTTTCAAAGTCTCCCAAACTCACCATCTTTACTCTTGCGAGAAGAACCCTAACAGTGCTATTACGGTTTCGTTTGTTTCGCCAATATACCTTGCGATTTGCATTACAAAGGTTTTCTTCGTGACAGGTAATGAACAATTTTGCTCTTTTAAGTGTAAAAGTTTAGTGATTTAACCCTAATCTATATTGTTGCATGTTACTAACATCATCACTTTGAAAATGTTTGGATTTTCTCATACTTTTTCCATTGTGTGATTGATCTTGTTTCAGGACCATGTGTTTCGCCATTGTCAACATCTGAGTGTTCTTGACGTTGCCGAATGGTTGAATATTTTATATGGTTTGTGGTCCCGTTTTGTTGTGATTAGTGGGTCCTGATGAGTGTGCCAGTGTCGGGTTTAGACCTAAAAAGTGCTTAACGTTTTTGTTGTATTAATTTGTTTGTTTTGGCTTTTTGGAAGTTGGAATAGCCAATGTCTTTACTCTGTAATTGTTTTTGTTTGATATCTTTATTTAATCCTGTAATTGGAATAAAGTGGACCAAATGTTTTTATTTAATCTTGTAATCTTGTAATTGGAATAAAGTAGACCTAATGTCTTACTCTATTTGTGGAACCAATGTATTTACTCTGTTTGTTTTTGTTTGCTCACTAGGAATTGTCATTGTAAAGTAAATGATAATGTCTTTGTGCTTTTGTTTTTATCAATTTGTAGGACACATGATGGATCCAGAATGTCTGATGTTTGAGGTGCACCGCGGTGGTCAGGTTAATAGGGAACATAGGTGTACCTATGTTGGTGGGTGTTACGCCCCAAGTTTGAGCTTGCAAATTCGTAAGTAGAAACCTCCAGTTTCCACGTGATATTACTACATTAGAGATAAATTCTCGCAGTGGAATATATTTTTTCTTCTAAAGACTTTGGAATTGATAACGTAACACATTGGAGCTTACTGAAATACCTTGATACATCTATTAAAAGTTACTTAGGTTTATGTTTACATGCCATATGCACACTAGGTGCATCAAAATTAGTGCCACAGACGGCATATAAGCATACAACATAAAACATGCCAAGCGTAACATCGTTATAAGTATTTACATGCCACAAAATAAAACATATTTAAATACAGCTAGCTATTTCAAGGCTAGTACATAATAGTTCGATAATGGTTTTAAAAACCATCAAAACTGGCATATAGGTCCATGCCTTCAACCTCCTGATCTGCATCAGTAACTATGCAAATATGACTTTATCATATTTACATAGACAAACAAGTGAGTCAACTATTTTCATAACTAAGTTACGATCAAATTAATAACAATTCATAAAGAATACAAATGTAAAGGTTGTATGAATATGCATCGTAGTAACCATTTAGTTTGTGTTTTATGATTATATTTCTTCAGATCTCTCATTCTAGGTTATCTGAACATGTTCATGTTCGTTGCCTCACACTTAAAGTCATACCTGTTTTTACTGGAATCCTACCGGTCCCAGTATTAGTTATATATTAGGACTTCAGACACCCCTGGGTCACTTTGGACACCTTGGGTTCACTGATTAGCCTTCCTTCCACTTGCTACTACATCAGCTTGTTGATGGCTATCTCCTCAGCCATTTTATTAATTGGACACAATATGAAATGTATGAACAAACACATATGCAATGATCACATACCACACAATCCTAATGAAACGTAAAATCATCCTTAGTAAGTACATTCATACTTACACTCTTCTCCGTGTAGTTCCTTAGACTTTTTTTTTCAGCATATAAATCCATCGATACAATAATATATATATATATATATATATCAATTATCTATCAAACAAATAATTGTTCATAGACCCTCATCTCTTTATATTTATTATTATCCATCACTTTATTATGTTTGAGACGATTACTTATAACAATCTTAAAACCTTGATTCATAATTTGATGACGAGGCTATATGACCAATACCACCAAATATGAACTTGAAGGATTAAAATATATCATAAGGACAATAAGAGTAAATACGATCAACTCATGAAAGTCATAAGATCAGTCATGAAGACAATAAAATGTAAAAGTAGTTATATAAATACGATTAACTCATGAAAGTCATAAGATCAGCCATGAGGACAATGAAATGTAAAAGGAAATATAAATACGATTAACTCATGAAAGTCATGAGGACAATGAAATGTAAAAGCAGTTTATATTACTCTTTACTTTAATTCTTTTATGTCTTAAGCTTATTGGGTCTTTAAACAACTCATAAAACAAGTAATGAAATCAAATAGTAAGAAAGAGATGCCAAGTGGTTCATAAGATATTCCTTTGAAAGTTTCACGTTCAAACTATATCTTTTGAGTTTTTTGGACTCAATGTAGCGGAAGTAAATTAAACACTTTCTTAGGAATATCTAAGAAGTCACCCCATGCATCAAGATCACTTACCAAGTTGATTTGGAGAGAAAAACCTTCAAGAACATCAAAGTGGCTTTGTGGTAGAAGGAGGGAAAAAGGAAGAGAAAACTAAAGCAAAAGCTTTCATGAAAGTTGCCTATGATTTGTGTGGAAAAACAAAGACCCTTGCATGCTAATTTATAGAAGGCAAGTAGGGGTATAAGGTGCAAAATGTAATAAAAGTACTAACTCATTAGATAATTTATTGCAAACTAGTCCTTACTTTATTATCTATTTGAATTTTAGGATTTTCGTCCGAATGGAGGGCCGCTTACTCCGACCTACTTTTCAATGCTCAAACCTATTCCGATTGATGTGAAATTTTGAGGGTAGATAGAGGACTTCAAGACAAACGCTTTCTCTTTTTAGTTAAACTCATTTCAAGTTCATTTTGACTCAGTTTTAGTCAAGTCAAAGTTTCTATCTATTAAGCCAAAATATCTTTAAACTACTTTCTGCGTTCACACTTGCTTTATTGATTTTTCTTTCTTTTCATGATTACTCTTGAGATATTCTTGAGATCTTTTATTCCTTCATCATTACACTTGACTTATACACACAAGAGAAAGAGTGTTCTAGGAATTTATAAAGGTGGAGAAAACCCACGAAATTGTGCTGCAAATTAAAAAGCAAAGGAAGCCTCATTTGTTACCAAATGTCTCTTTCACACTTAAAAGTCCAACTTTTTGTCTAACTAGACTTAGCTTTTAACTAGATTTTCTAAACTAAATAAATATCAACTTGTCTCAGTTCTGGAAGCAGTTAGGGCCGGCTGGTCTTGAGCTTTTAATTTATTTTTGCTAAAAATTTGATAGTTGGATCAATTAAGCACCGGTTTTGGCCAAAAAGTCAACTGTCATCAAATTGAATTCTGACTTCACAGAATTCAAGTATTAACTATATATATATATATATACCATATTGAATATTTATAAGCCATAAAAACGTATTTATCAAGCCCAATTTTAGAGGTCAAACTTTAACAAAAAGTGTCACTTGTCACTAAATAGTCAATTTCTAAAGTCAAAGGTCAATGGGTGGGTTTTTTATGGGTGGACTTTTTACTAAATTTTGCCATATGATAGATCTTTCTTTTGTGAGCACAAAGGTCTTTGAATCAACTAAATCTAAGTTCATTTGACCTGTTTTCGGTTCAGTCAAAGTTTAAAGCTTAAATGTTACTTTTATGTTTTAAAGGTTTTAAGGTTTGATCTTTATGTTTTCAAAAAAATTTTAGGTTTGCTTATAAAAACTTATGGATATTGTCTTCTCAACAATATCAATGAATTCTTAAGAGCTGGAATTTCCTGGGCGTTACAGTAGAGATGTAGCACATTACCCTGACCCATTTGACAGAGACAAAATGTCATTTATTGAGGTAGCGGGAGTAGTTGAGTCTTATGGGTATGGTCATGGTGACCTAATTTATTACAATATACCTAGCAAAAGGCTAGATGAAAGGCTAAGACTTTTGTCTTCTGACCATGATGTCCTTGAAATGGTGGAACACCATATAGGGCATGGACTTGTAGAGTTATATTTGGTTTCGTTTGGTGGAGTTGATGTAGATGTAGATGTACATGGAGAAGAGGATAGTGTTGATGAGGAAGAGGAGGAAGAATATAAGAGATAGTCTGTATATAAAAATGATGAAGTTTGGGATGAGGTTCTAAGTAATGACTCTGATGCCTTTGAATTAGATGGTGATGACCATATATAGTCTGGAAATGCAAAAGTGAGAGTAGATGAAGAGGTAGGATTAGAACCAGAAGTTGGTGTAGACCAAAAGGTGGGAGTAGAACCAGAAGTTGGTGTAGATGAAGAGGTGGGATTATCAGCAGAAGATGGTGTAGATGAAGAGGATGAGACTGATTCAGAACGTGTGTGTTTCACCAAAAGGGTGCCATTTAGTACATCCGATTTGGAAAATCTAGTTTTGCAGTGAGGGAACACTTTTCATGATGTGTATGAGTTTAGAAAAGCCATTAAACAGGCCAATGTATTGAAGGGGAAGGACTTGCATTACCAAAAAATAAAAGAAACTTATTGTAGTGTGCTCAGACAAGAAATGTAAGTACATAGTTTATGGAAGACAGTTGAAAGATGAGTCAACATTCATGTTAATTTCACTTAGGCCCAGACATACATGCACTAGGAAATACAAGAATCATTTGATCAATTCGACCTGGATAGCTGAGTGGTGCATGGATTGTTTTGGGAATCAGTTGAACATGCCTATAGAAGTCCTAAAGAAAAAAGTAAAAACCAAGTGAAATGTCGATGTCCATCGTAGTTCCTTGTATAGGGCTAGGAAGAAGGCACAAGAGGTCATTTATGGAAAGTTGGGTGAGCAATACTATCGTTTATGAGACTATTGTGCAACAATTAGAAGCACAAATGTTTGGAGTTGTGTCCTTTTGATAGTTGAAAGACCTATGTCCGAAGTGCCTTGTAGATTCCAAAGGATGTACATGTCCTTGGCAACCATGAAAAATGGCTTCAAAGATGGGTGTAGGCTAGTGAATAGGGATTGATGCTTGCTTCTTGAAGGGGGTTTACAAGGGACAGTTAATGGCAGCTATTGGAAGGGATGCCAATAATAACATGTACCCAATATCTTTGGCGGTGGTAGAGGCAGAGACGAAGGATAGCTGGACACGGTTTCTTGAGGCATTATTGGTAGATCTTGGCCCTAGTGGTTCACATGGATAGACTTTAATTTTAGATAGACAAAAGATAAGTACCTCCCCATTACTTTTGTTTATATTGGGCATGTCTTGTAAATGATTTGGTAGGTTAATGCAATGTCATTAATTATGTATTTGTTTTTCATGTGTGCAGGGCCTTGTACCAAGCCTCCAGCAAGTGTGTCCTAATGCTGAGCATCTTATATGTGTGCGACACTTGTATGCCAATTTTAGAAATGATGGCAACCAGGGGGTGTTACTAAAGGACCTGCTATGGAGAGCTGCTGCATCTTACACTAAGATTGACTTCTATGCTGCAATGGAGGAGCTTAAGGGCAATAGTAAGAATGCATATGAGTATCTTGAAAAAGTTGACCCTAGCACTTGGTGTAGGGGATGGTTCAACACATATGCAAAGTGTGACCTCCTACACAACAATTTGGCTGAATGTTTGAATGCTTGGATCAATAAGTTCTGGGATAAGACCATCTTGACAATGGTGGAAGGAATTAGGACAAATTTAATGAGAAGGTACCTGAGGAAAAGAGAAGCTATAAAGGCAATAGAGGGGAACTAGGGACCAAAAATTATGGAGAAGTTGGAGATAGTGGAAGATGAGGCGAGCAATTGTTGGTGTACATATACTGGTGAAGGGTTATTTGAGGTAGAGTACAAGGGTAGAAGGTATGTGGTAAATTTACAGACCAAGACATGTGGATGTAGAAAGTGTGATGTATTTGGTATACCATATGCTCATGTCATCTTAGCAATATGGCATAGTGGAAGCAACCCTTCGAATTATTTAAGTGAATACTTTAGCAAGGAAATGTACTTAAAGTCATATGCACCCATCATCTACCCTGTACCAAGTGAAGAGTAATGGGTTAGGACAAATCAACCAATCATTGAACCACCTAAGGCAAGAGCAATTAAAAGGAGACCTAAAAAAATGTAGAAAAAAGAGGGGTTGAGGAGACAACAAATCCCTACACAATGAGGAAGGGGGGGGGGGGGGGGGGTAAGAAGAATCAATGTAGAAAGTGCAAGAAATATGGTCACAATACAAGAACATGCACTTTAAAGAAGAGGCATGATGAAATACAAGAACATAGGAGATCTTTCTATAGAGAACATGCAGCAGCTACTGAGTGCAATCTTGATATGGTAAGTTGTGCATTTTTGCCTATTTTTAACTGTTTGGTAAAATAATTATTTGTTATTATATTTTGTTGTTTATTGTATTATTTATTTGTTTTTGTAGTTGGGTGGCTCTTATGTGGTTTTTTTTTTTTTAAGTAAAAATATATCAATAATAAATTAAACCATTCACAATAGAATGAATCCTTACATGATAAGGTTATAGAGAGGGTATCAAACCTCAATGACTATGGTTTGTTATTAAGTTATTGAAATTAACTCTAATCTAATTCAGAAAAAATATTTGATTTTTGTTTTGTAATTAAAACTAAATAAAAACATAAAAGTAAAGATAAGATAGTATGGCGAAAATATAAGGAATTGATTTCACCACTAACCTCATAATAATGGTAAATTGCATTTAACATAGGAATTTCACTTACATGAATGATATGACTCGTGTTTGTTTGTCAAGCACCCAACGATGTCGCAAAAAAATTTCTTTTATTAAGAAATAAGAATATCCCATCTTCGGTTGGTACAGATCGTCCACTTAACCACTAAGATACGGTACGATCTGCCTTCCCTACGTATGAACTATTAAATTTCTTAAATAGCATACACATAATCAAGGGATAAGCATAACTCATCTTTCGACAAGGCATGAATTGTTCTACCTAAATTAAACTAGCTAGGGTGTAGAGCAATTCATCATTTCTAGGCATGACCTATAAAACCCTCTTGATTTTGTGTCAATTAATACCGTTGTAAAACCATCATTCACATAATCACAGAAAATATGAAGGTTGAATTCAATAGAAATAAAAAACTTATAAGACAAGATAAGAGGTTTATTAAAATTGAATATAAACATTAAAACATAATCTAAAGATTAAACAACCATCACTCATATTTATAGAATTCCCAAAGAAAAACACAATTACACCCTAATTAATTGGAAATGGCTACATCAATTCCCTATGGATGAATTAGCTGCTCATGGAGTTGCTGGAAATCGTCTTTGTCAAAAAGAAATCCATCCCAAGAAGCTGCTGAAACTTTGAAGCACTTATCTACCAAAAACTAGCCACTAATCTTATTGATTTCTATTCTTTATTGTGGCATACCCTTAAAGGATGAATTAGAGGTCTATTTATATTGGGATTAGGAGAGCCCTAAAAGCCCTAGAAATCCTAGGAAAATCGAAATTCACTCTCCTAGTCCAAGTAGGAGATTGAAAACCCAATCCAAGAAGGAAAATGATTAGAATCCTTCCAAATTCGTCCAGATTTTCGGTCTTATATTACAGAGCATATTTGGCATAGTAAAAGTCCGAATTAGGGAAAGCCTATTTCAGAAATATTTGTTGCCTTTTGTATTAGCTGTCCAATGCTGCTAATTTCACTACAATCTGATACTTTATCCAAACATTATGATTAAAATACGGTGATGTGCTCATTCTGGAATCTTTTCAAAAATAACAGATTTTGCCGACTTCTCTTTTCTACAGCAAACAAATCCAAAATTGAATTAGAGTTTGGATCTTAATAGATTTTGAGTGCTTTTCTTCCAAAACTTGCAAAATGCACAAAAACAACAAAAAAATATCAAAATATAACAAAATTAAGAGATTAATATATGTGAGTTAAGGGGCTTGAATGTGTAACATTTAGCACTTATCATACCCCCCAAACTTACATATTGCTAGTCTTTTAGCAATACAAAACTAGAAGAAGAAGAAAAAAACCCTAAATTAACTACTCTACCTCCTCTGTCACGGGAAACGCGATTACATTTAGCGTATACAATAAGCCTTTTAAACCCCTAGGACTCCCTAGTGGACGAGTGAAGTTGTGAGGGTTTGCCAGATATGCTACCCCCAAACATTATGCAAATCATGTTACCCATATGATTGAAGTGTCACAAAAACAATGATTCTCATTCATTAGCAAACTTAACAAAAAATAAGTATCATTTTCAAAACTTTAAGAATTCCAAAGTCTAAATATTTACCAATGGCTGTTGAGGCATCACAAGTCCAAATTAGTGTGAAGTGAACTAACACACAATTTATAAGGCTTTAAATTAATTCCAATGTGCATGATTCAGTACCTCAAAATTCATTGGGATCCCCATTAGATGGAACAACCAAGGCATGATATTATCATTATTATTATTATTATTATTATTATTATTATTATTATTATTATTATTATTATTATTATTATTATTCTTTCTTTCTTTTTTTCAGGCTATGCAATGCTTAGTTTCCTTAAGCTTTGTAATTGACCCATGTATCGAATGTTAGGCCAATGACTCCTAAACTAGATGGTTTTTGGGCATTAGGTGTAAAACACCCCAAGGACTTATTAACTTGAGTAAAAAAGGCTACGAAGCTAAATTTAGCCATTTTATCAAGCAATCAAATTTCACACATTTTAACGTGAACACTCAATGCTTAATAAGACAAAAGGTCCAATTACTCAGTGAAAAATTTAATTCTTTTCTTTATTTTTTTTTTAATTATTTTTTTCATACCAAGGTTATTTATCTAATAAGTCACCTTTATTCTAAGATATTGAAAACAGACAATCAGTTTCGTATGTCATACATTACAAATTGTTGTGCAATGTGCTTGTGCAGATTCAAAGTGAAACATATGAATTTTCATGGGTCAAAGGTTAGTGCCAAGACTTAGATCACCTAATGAAATGATCACGTGTTCAAAATTTTAAGCTCGTTAATGAAATGCAAATCAAAGTTAAAATTCAACCAAATTCTCAGAAATAACATGATCGGGCATTCATAGTATCTACAACAAGACAACAAAATATTTTTTCCTACCCCCAATCTTAAACGATACATTGCCTCCAATATATAGATAGAGATACAATACTGGGTGGAAAGAGAAATGTGGGGTTGGTTGTACCTTCCCAAACTTTGACGCAAGAACACTTGTTTTGAAAAATAAAGCACTACTCCAGCTATGTAATAAAAATAAGCATTATGAAAAACAACAGGAGAAGTGTCAGTAAGAAAAAATAAAAAGAAAAAAGAAAAATAAAATAAACTAAAAGAAAAAGACAAAAATATAGTGGGTTGCCTCCCATAAGCACTAAGTTTAACGTCTTCAGCTAGACCCTTCAAAATTTGCACCCTATGTGTTGATCAATTAATGGGAGTGCAAAACAACCCCTAGTCAGAATGCTAGGAAGTAAATCTTCAACAAAATTTTTTCAGTAAGTTAAGGAAGAAACACTCATTCTCAAACAGTGGTGATTAGGCGGCATGGAAGATGTTGAGCTTTACGTCCACATTCTCAATAGGCTCTTCAAGATGTTTAAGAAATGGATTTTTGGCCGTACATTCCATCTCAAGAGGTACTGGGTATGGAATTGGAACTACTGGGGGTTCAAATTGCTCATTCTTTCTTTCCTCCATCTTATTGTCAATTATCCTCTCTCTCCTCAGTGGGATGTTGGCCTGGATCAGTTCATCATGAGAACCATTTTAAGCAGTTTCATCAATCATGTAGTACGGACAATTGTCCTTAGATAGATCGCAAAGCTCCTCGTCCTTTATCCGATTGAGAGCATTGAACTAGCTGCTCCATTTGGAATTCGATCTTGGCTATGGATTGAGAGTGAGATTTCATTGTCTGATTGAGAGAGGTCACTATCTGATTCCTCTTGCTCATAAATTTCAACATCTGATCTTGGAAGTCAGAATCTGACCAAGGAGATGGTGCGACCTAAGACTGTTGCTGTGGAGGCCGGTATGTGGAAGAAGGTTGATAGAGCTGCCAATTATCCTCAAAGTCAGCACAATATGGAGATGATTGTCATTGTTGGTGGGGAGGATGAAAGTTAGATGGTGGATAGAATGCTTGATTGTTGAATTGCGGATATGCTTGATTGTGTAGTTCGTGACACTATGGGGCTGAATTTCCCATGGCTTGATCTTTCCAAGAGAAATTATGATGGTTTCTCCATCTCGAGTCATAATAATCGGAGTAAGGATTATTCACCCGTCTAGAGAAAGGCATTGGCTCTAAATCAAAGTGATCAAACCCAAAGTGAGTTTGATAATCTTCATATGGGTCCATAACCATACTTCAAGGACAAGGCCGCAAAGATAGAAGTGACAAAGAACAGCGACCAATCATAACTATATAAAACAAACAAATATATACAGGAAATAGAAAAAAAAAAAAAAAAAAAATCACAAAAAGTTCAGGTGTACCGCTCTTTGCAGTGCAGTAGCTTCAATACTACTAATCTAGGAAGGGGTGCTAAAGCCCAATTAATTGCACTCGAGCCCTTCTGTGCAGCAGTGTTGCGCTCAAGCCCAACCAGAATGAGCTTGAGCGCAATCTAACAGTGTTGTACCTAAAACAGGAAAACTAGAACAGAAATTTAGAAATCAAATATATACAATTTCCTAAACTACAAATCAAATTAGATTTAATTCCAAAAACTTATTGACGTAACTGTAACAATCCCCAGCAATGGCGCCAAAAATTGATGTTGTGTTTTTAAAGCAAAAATATATCAATAATAAATTAAACTACTCGCAATAGAACGAATCCTTGTAGGATAAGGCTATAGAGAGGGTATTGAACCTCAAGGACTGTGGGTTGTTGTTAAGTTATTGAAATTAACTCTAATTTGATTCAGAAAAGATATTTGATTTTTGTTTTGTAATTAAACTAAATAAAAACATAAAAGTAAAGATAAGACAGTATGGAAAAGATATAGGAAATTGATTTTACCACTAACCTCATAATAATGGTAAATTACATTTAACATGGGAATTTCACTTACATGAATGATATGACTTGTGTGTGTTTGTCATGCACCCAACAATGTCGTCAAGAAATTTCTTTTATTAAGAAATAAAAATAGCCCATTTTCGATTGGCACGGATCGTCCACCTAACTACTAAGATGCGGTACAATCCGTCTTCCCTATGTATGAACTATCAAATTTCTTAAATGGCATACACATAATCAAGGGATAAGCATAGCTCATCTTTCGGCACTGCATGAATTGTTCTACCTAAATTAAACTAACTAGGGTGTAGAGCAATTCATCATTCTTAGGCATAACCTATAAAATCCTCTTGATTTTGTGTCCATTAATACTGTTGTAAAACCATCATTCACATAATCATAGAAAATATGAAGGTTAAATTCAATAAAAATAAACAACTTTCTAAGACAAGATAAGATGTTCATTAAAATTGAATATAAACATTAAAGCATAATCTCAAGATTAAACAACCATCACTCACATTCATAAAATTCACATAGTAAAACATAATTACACCATAATTACTTGCAAAGGGCTACATCAATACCCTACAGATGAATTAGCAACTCATGGAGTTGCTGGAAATCGTCTTTGTCAAAGAGAAATCCATTCCAAGAAGTTGCTGGAACTTTGAAACACTTTTCTTTATAAAACTAGCTAGCCACTGATCCTATTGATTTCTATTCTCTATTGTGGCATGCCCTTAAAGGATGAATTAGAGGTCTATTTATAGGGATTAGGAGAACCCTAGAAGCCCTAGAAATCATAGAAAAATAGAAATTAGTCTCCTAGTCCAACTAGGAGACTGAAAACCCAATCCAATAAGGAAAATGATTAGAATATTTCCAAATTCGTCTAGATTTTTGGTCCTATATTGCAGGGCAATTTTAGAATAGGAAACGTCCGAATTAGGGAAAATCTATTTCAGATATATTTGTTTCTTTTTGTATTAGCCGTCCAACGTTGCTAATTTCACTCAATACGATACTTGAGCCAAAAGTTATGGATAAAATACAGAGACATGCTCATTCTATAATCTTTCCAAAAATAACAGATTTTACCAGCTTCTCTTTTCTGCAGCAAACAAATCCAAAATTGAATTGGAGTTTGGATCTTGATAGATTTTGAGTGCTTTTCTTTCAAAACATGCAAAAAGCAAAAAATAAATAAATAAATAAATAAATAAATAAAATAAAATAAAATCAGACTATAACAAAACTAAGAGATTAACATATGCGAATTAATGGGCTTGAATGTATAACATTTAGCACTTATCAGGCTCCTCGAGTGCTCCATCTGTGGGTCTGGAGGTTCAAACACTGTACTTACTACACCAACTAGGGTTGAAAAGAAAGTAAAAAGAGGGGATACAAGCACTGTAGCATCTACACCAAGTAAGGGTAGAAAGAGAGTAAAAAGAGGGGGTGCAAGCACTATCACTACCACATCAAGTAGAAGAGAGAATAACGTTACAGGAGATTCTGTTGCACCCTATAATAGGAAGAAAGGCACTCTCGGATTGGCCACTAGGACAAGCCTATCTGATAGATTGAGGTCATGAGTTTCACATGCTAGGAACCCAAACAGCAAAGGAAAACTTATTGATCTCACTCGTGTATCACCCCAAATTTGAACCATCAAATTCGTAAGCAGAAATCTCTGGTTTCCACATGCAATTACTACATCAGAGATAGAACTAACGCAACAGAATATATATTTTTTTCTTCTAAAGACTTACGAATTGATAACAAAACACATTAGAACTGATTGAATTACCTCAAGACATTTATTATAAGTTATTTAGGTTTTCTTTACATATGATAAGTACACTAATTACATCAAAACAAGTGCCACAAACGGCACATAAACATACATGATAAAGCCTACCAAATACAATCATATCTCTAAATATGTTACATACAATGAGAGATGTAAACACAAATGATTAATTATAAATAAAATACAACTAGCTATACAAATGTTGGCCTAAAATCATCAAAGCTAGTAAAGGAAATCCGTGCTTTTAGCTTCTTGACCTGCATCAACAACTATGTAAATATGAGATCATCATATTTAAATAGACACAAACAAGTGAGTCATTCATTTTCATAACTAAAATACCATCAGATTAATAACAGTTCATAAAGAATGCAAATGCAAAGGTTGTATGAATATGCGTCGTAGTAACCAGTTAGTTTGTGTTTTATGATCATCTTACGTCAGACTTCTTGTTCTTAGGTTATCTGAACCCATTCACGTCCGTTAAACCCCCCACTTTGAAGTCTTACCTATTTTTACAGGAATCCTACTGGTCCCAGCATTAGTTATAAATTAGGACTTTGAACACCTCTGGGTCCACTGATTAGCCTTTCTTTCTCTTGCTACTACATCAGCTTGGTTGATGGCTATCTTTTTATCCATTTTATTAATTTGACACAACATGTATTCATGCACGTTTTCAAGCAATACACAAATCTAGTACAATCCTAATGAAAATAAGAATCACTCTCAGTAAGTACTTTCATACTTACCCTCATTGGTGCAGTTTCTTAGCTCAATTTATGTAATAAATAAATATATACAACGAAGATAATATATATATATATATATATATAGATCAATTATCTATCAAACAAATCATTGTTTATAAACCCTCATCTCTTTATATTCATTTATTATCAATCACTTTATTATGTTAAGACAATTACTTATAACAATCTTAAAACCAGGGTTCATGATTTGATGACGAGGCTATATGACCAATACCACCAAATATGAACTTGAAGGATTAAAGTATGAGTAATGCTACACATCATCCCCTTGTCCTCCTTTTGTCCCCCCAAAATTGACGTGGCTCTTAAAATCACCATTGGATCAAAACTCAAGAGTGATATATCAAAAATTCAATGGTGATTTTAAGAGCCACATCAATTTTTGGAGGATAAAAGGAGGACAAGGGGATGATGTGTAGCTTACTATTAAAGTATATCATAAGGACAATAAGAGTAAATACGATCAGCTTATGAAAGTCAGGATCAGTAATGAGGACAATGAAATATAAATACGAAATATAAATACAATCTACTCATAAAAGTCATAGGATTAGTTATAAAGATAATGAAATATAAATACGAAATATATATACAATCTACTCATGAAAGTCATAAGATCAGTCATGAGGACAATGAAATGTAAAGGCAGTTTATATTACTTTTTAGCTTAACCTTTCACAATAATAATGATTATATTGCAGAAAATAACCATAAGGTTTTTCGTTAAACTTTGCATAATACAATAACTTTACTTTTCTATAATATGAACATGTATAAAGAAACTTTGATTATAAATCCTTCGGGGACAAACTATGCTTTCATAAAAGCCACATTTACACTTTACAAGATTTACTTTATAAAAAATGACTTTCATTTATATTTAACTTTAGAGCTCACTGCACACATGTTACTTTATTTAAGAAAACCTTTTTACAAAATAAGGTAATAGAAAATTAGCCTTTTTTTTTTGTTTTTTGTTTTTTGTTTTTTTTTTCTGAAAAATTTTCCTTTTCTTTTAGACTATTTAACCCATATTTTACCTGGCGCTACAAGCCTTTGTAGTTGACTCTGCATCTGAATACAAAATTTCTACAACAGAAATAAATAATTTCTTAATAACATTCAACTATAATCTAATCTAAACTATTAAAGATTATAATCCTGATTTGTATGAAAGGAACTCAATTCCGCAACTCATATCCTATGTATTCTTTTATTGTCCTAAGTATGTTGCTATATTCTCATTATTTATTTCGATAGAATAATGATATATTTATAAGATCGTACAGTTATTTGGACATTATGACGGTATATCTATGTCATCACATTGCTATTCTAGCATTATAACAGTGTTATTTTAAAATTCCCAGTTTTATTTGGGCATTACAATGACTTTATTATGATTTTTCTTTAACAAATTGAATATAATAACATTATATAAATAAAATATTCTAAAATATTAATTTAAATTTTACAGACTAATTTGGGCATTATAACCACTCAATTTAGAAAAGCAAACATACAAATAATCAAAGAGAATGACGAGAGGAATTCACTATGCTAATTTGTAAAAATTGTCTTTATGGACCCAAAGTACTTATTCTCCAAGCACTACATCAGCATCTCCCTTTTTCTTTTTGTTTCTTTTTTCTGTCCCACGTATCTTTCTCTTTCTTTCTTTTTTTTCCCCCTCTTCTCTCTTTCACTCTCTCACACTCTCACGTTGGTGAGCAACAAGGGGGAATTTGTCCCCCTTTTATAGGAGAGATGGCCCCTTGGATGTCCCACATTTGGCCAGGAATTAGCGTCATTGGTGACGCCATGACTGGCGTAATTTTATTTTTTTTATTTTTTATTTTTTTATGCGAGGCCTGCCCGTTTTTAGACCCATTTACCCTTTCCCGATTTCCGATTGACACAAAATTTTATGAGCACATAAAAGTCTTTGAGCTGATCGTTTTGTTGGGTGGAACGAAGTGTTTTGAGTTCATTTGGCCCCACTTTTAGTTCACCTAAAAGTCCGCCCCAGTTCTAGATTTATTTAATTGGGCCCCGAAACGAACTCCGATTGACTCCAAATTTTTACTAAGAGTTCCTGACACGTGAAAAATCCTAGGAATACTTGTTTTGAATAATTTACTCAATTGACCTCTAATTTCTGAGTCACATTCTTTCGACATGAAATAGTACTAAAAAATGATAATATTTTCTATTGTCATTTTCTAGTCTTTTAAATTCTCTCAAAATTATTCGATCACAAATTATTTTATTTACTCAAATATGATGTCACCATAGCCTTTAAAATGTGCTTGCTACTTAAAGGGTCACAAGTCCCACTTATTCTTACATAAATTATCATTTCTTAAAATTTCATAAATCCTCATTCTCCTTAGAATTAAATAACCTTAGCTCTATAGGATAGAAATTGAGGTATTACAGTCTTAGTCCATAAGCCTTGTAATCTTAAATCTTAAATTGTTTGCAATCGATAATAGAATTGGGCATTCTATTTGCGAAGACTGTTATATATCAATCTTGATTATTTACCTTAATCAAGCGAAGTTGGAGGCTTTGGGTTGATGTATAGGTGTTATGCACTAAACGGATTATGGGAGTTGTTTTTCCACAAAAATACTGTCAATGGGAAAGATTGTAACTCCCGAAACTTCTTATGATATTAATTCTAAATCCAGATAGAATTGTGTACTCACATGTGAAGTGCATGCCACTTTGATGCATTTAGGAGTGAGACCTTTGCCGCGGTTAAAATTGTCCATGTGTTGGGTGATCACATGTAGCATTATCAAAAAGCTCTTATCAAGAAGGAATCCAAGTTATTTTCTTAAAAATGATAAGAAATTTCCCCTTGAGATTAATTTTATGGATTAGATTATTCTCAATCTCTGGCCGGAGCATTTTTGTAAGGAATACGAAAACATTGATGTACATGTGATAAGGCTTTGAAAAGTACGAGAATAATAAATAAAATCAGTGACTCAAGGATAAAGAGATGGAGAATTAAAGTAATAGTGCCTTTGACTTTAATTGTGCTATGGAAGATTTCATGCAAGAATCAAAAGTCAATATTAAAAAGGTATAAGGGATTAATTGATTTAATAAAAATATAAACTAGAGTCGAATTACAATTGTTTAATGGAATCAATTGAAATTAAATAGTAACTAATGAGAGTCAAGGCTATTTAGAGCTAGTTTTATTTTTTCCTTTGGGTCCCTCACCAAGCTAATGTAAATTAACCAAGTTAGACTTTTTATTTATTGGGCTGGTTGTTTTTATTTATTAAAAAACATAGGTTAGAGGGAACCGTACAGAAAAATGCAAGAGATGGAGACTGGTCTTGGGATAAAACCCAAGCCCAATGCCTGAGAAGGTGACGGATGGGCCAGTCTTGGCCCTACGCGTTAATTCCAAGGGGTGTAGGCTAGGGTTTCCTAGCCCTAGCCGTCCACCTCTAGTTGTAGTCCCACTTGGACTAGTTCTCCCACCTCTCCTATTATTCTTAGCTTATAAATAAAGAAGCCCGAAGCTCTTGCAAAACACACTATCACTGCAGTTGTTTAGTATTTACTAAGAACTGTATATTCTTGAGTTCTTCCTCAAGAATAAATTTAAATTTTGGAGAGCAAGAAAGGAGCTCACACTCTTAGTTATTCTTGGTTATTAATGAGAATGTGTGAAGGTCTCATAATCTCTAAGGTTGTACACCTATTATTTAGGAGCAAGAAGAAAAGATTTTGCCCAAAATTGAAGGAGTGGCCGAAACACCAAGTGGTTTTTGCTTTTGCAGTTTATTTTTAAAATAGCATAGTTCTTCACATGTTCTTCTTAAAGTTTGATCTTTATTTGTGATTTTTTATTTTTCGCCTCGCAATCATATTTTGGCAATCATATTCCCAACAAAGATTTGTCACTGCAATGTGGTGCATCAAGTGCAAGTCGCCCAGGATCAAGTTGATGAGATAGCCCATCCCCTCCGAGGGTAGTGCATTGGGCTAGCCACCAGAAAAGCAGTGGATGATGTTGGCCCAAGTGGGTGTGGCAATCTCAAGGTTAAGGTAACCAAGTCTTGAACGCGTAGCATGCTTGGTGAGGCTGCTCACCATGTCAAGGCTCACAACAATGTCCACTCCCCGAAGTCAAACTTGAAAGGTACCTTGCTTGAAGGAATGCTTGCTCTCATAAAACTCGCAAACCAATTGTTGAGATCATGTACAGAATTTGCACAATAGGAAGACCCAACATCGACTTTATGAAAAAATGGGAAGATCATGCTATTTTTTAAAATTAAACAAGCATGAACACTTGGTTGTACGACCACTCCTTGGCTTTGGCAAAAATTCTTTTCCTCTTACTTCCCCAATATGCACGACTACCAAAGGGATATTGGGACCTTCAAGTCTTCTCCCCAATGGCTGAATATAACCAAAGAGTGGGTGTAACATTCAAGATATTAAATAAGAGTTTAAAACACAATCTATACTACTAGTAACTAAGTAAAGAATGAGAAAGAACAGTTAGAAATTGGTTAAGTATGAGTTTTAGACTGATGTGTTCGGACAGGGCAATATCGTGTCCGAACGAGTAGCCTAGAAAGTTCATTTTTGCAAGTTGTGTCCGGATGGGCCATTGGTGTGTCCGGACGGGTTGGGCAGAAATTCTAGTTTCTAATGTGTGTCTGGAGAGCTCACTAATCCGCTCGGACAAGCAAGGGTATAAAAGCTGAAACCCGCGTTTTAGGCTCATTTTCTTCCATTTTCTCTCCCTTTCTCACGATTTTCTCTCTTCTCTCACCTAGGCTTTGCCCTCAAACCTTAAGTATTGATTTATAGAGACTTCCAAAGCCAAATCGGGCTCCAAAAATGCAATCCTTGGTGCAAAATTGTTGTTTTCACCGATTGGTTCGAAGTAAATCCACTATAATATTCGGGACATTATTTAATAACTAAAGTATAAAATTTAAGTAAATAATTGGTTAAGTTAATTTAGTGTTATTAAAAATGCAAGAGAATATTTTTGAAGTCCAAAGAAAATAAAATAAAAAAGCAAGTAGAAAAGAAAATAAAATAGAAAAAGAAAAGAAATATAAAGAAAAGAAAAGAAATAGAAAAATAAACAAAAAAAAAAAAGAAAATTAAAAAAAAATATATGTGTGTGATGTGAGGCGCAGGCCTTGCGCCCCACACCACATACATGCGCCCCAAAACGAGGTGCATAAGAAAAAAAACTGAAGGGCTAGTCGGCCTTTCACTTATTAAAAAGGCTGAATGCCTCTTTCATTGAGAAAGAAAAAAAAAAAAAAAAGTGGCAGAATTCCTCCCACTTTTTTCTAGAGATCTTCTAAAACCTAAGCCATATACCTCAAATCTAACTCCATAAACATGATCTACGTATGAGGATCTACGTTTTGACCGATCATTTTGAGGTAAATCCTTAAACTAGTGTTTTGGAGATTTTTTGTTAAATCTTGTAAAATATGAGTTTAATCTTAATTATTCTTTAGGTTTTGTACTGTTTGAAGCTTGCAAAAATCCCCTAAACTCCGGGTATTGTTTGGGTGAATTTGTGGGTAAGTTTCTTCAAACCCTAATTTAAGGGTATTTTGTTTAAATAGTATTTTGTGAATTTAACCCTAAGATTTTCTTATGGGTTAATGTTATTATGATTATGTTAGTGTTTATTGTGATTAGGTTAGTAAATATAATTTATGGATTAGTGCTTATGATTATGGGTATTTGTTTAGGTTGTGATTTTTAATGTCTAACCCTAAGCAAATATTTTGGGTTAGTGTTATTTAGTTTTAGTTAGTGTTTAAGGTTTATGGATATTTGTTTGGAACCCTAGAAAATCCTATGGGTTTCCAATGGGTTAGCTCTTTAGTAATTTAAGAGCTAAAATATATTAGTTAGTGTTAGAGAAATGTTTAGTAATTGCAATGTGTTATTTTACAGTAGCACATTGCGAGAAGTTGTCTAGGAAGCTTAGTTGAGTTTGTTATCTGCGCAGCCAAGGTGAGTATTCTACTCACTGAGAAAATGATACTATTTTTATGTATTTTATAGAAATGCAAATAATATGTTATTTTCATACCGAACCGACATTATGTTTAATATGTGTTTTGGATGTTTTGAGTAGTTTCAATTATGATAAGATATATCAATGATCTTTATGAGGACTTAGATTGATTGTAAAATATGATTTAAATATTGTTTTAATGTGTTCTATTGCTTGCAATTGTTAGGATTTAAATTATGCGAATTATGATTTAGCAAAATAACATGTTGATTGGTTACTATTTTATAAAGAAAGCATGTATTAAAGACATAGTTCTTGAAAAGCAAAGGTATATGGTTTTGAGCATAAAGCATGGGGTTGGAAAAGACCTTAGGGCCAGTATCCTCTTTGGCATAGTGTGTGAAAGACCAATGGGCCTGTATCCCCTATGGCTAGGTTAAAGGCCAATGGGCTTGTATCTCCTATGGCATAGGATTAAAGACTAATGGGTTAGTATCCCCTATGGCTAGGTTAAAGACTAATGGGCTTGCATCCCCTATGACATAGGATTAAAGACCAATGGGCTTGCATCCCCTATGGCATAGGATTAAACACTAATGGGCTAGTATCCTCTATGGCTAGGTTAAAGACCAATGGGCTTGCATCCCCTATGGCATAGGATTAAAGACCAATGGGCTTGTATCCCCTATGGCATGGAATTAAAGACCAATGGGCTTGTGTCCTTATGGCTAGGTTAAAGACTAATGGGCTAGCATCTCCTATTGCACAGCTTTAAAGACTAATGGCCTTGCATCCCTTATGACATAGGATTAAAGACCAATGGGTTTATATTTCCTATGGCTAGGTTAAAGACTAATGGACTTGCATCCCTTATAGCACAACTTTAAAGACTAATGGGCTTGTATCCCCTATGTCATAAGATTAAAGACCTTTGGGCTGGTATCCCCTTTGGAACTACATTGTTTTGTATTGGACTGGGTTGGTAATTGAGCATGCATAATGTTGTTTATGATACGTCGATATAGTATGAATTGTTAATTGAGATATAGTTTAAGGATTGATGATTGAGATATAGTATGAATTTGTATGTGAGCATGTTGGAATAAGAACAATATTGTTATGCTGTGTTTGTGTTTACTCTATCTACTATGATGTGATTTTGAGAGACAGGTTTTGATAGCCAAAACAATAACTGTTATTTTAAACAAGAGATTAAGTAAGATGTCATTTTAAGCGAAAACTTAGTGAGTCTTATACCATTGAGACCTCAGTAATTTATTACTTAGGTGGTGAACTCATACTTTCACCTGTACAGATATGGTTAACCCCATAACCATGCAGATATTGATGTTTTGGCTAACAAGATCAGCGGATCTAGAGGATGACCCCGTAGCACGATACTTGGGGTACTGCGATTGAGGCATATCGCTGGTGTCGTAGCTGTGTGGACTTGGGCGTCCCATTTTGGTAGTATTTTGTTGTTGGCTTGTGTCCTACGTGACACTTGTACTTCTTAGAGCCAGTCTTTTGGTTTGTAATTAATGTTAAGTTTAAGCCTTAAACATATAAACTTATGTATGGCTCTTTATGATTAACAATTATGTTATAGAAGTGTTTTTCCGCTATTCTGATTATGTATAATTGAATGTTCTGTTGCTTAGATGTAACTCTGATTATCAGGTACATATTATGGGATGTGTACCGTATGTTGGCTGAGTGGCAAGTAGTCGTGCCACTGTGATGATCCATTTATGTATGTTTTCGAAAAATAAAAATAAAAAATGGGTTGTCACATCCACAAACCCTAACTTTTCTTGTATTTGGGTTAATTTTTAGGGTATAACCTTAATCCCTCAATTTATTTACGTATTTCATGTTTAGTGGAGTTCTAAACAACTTCCAAGCATCGGGTTTCATCGTTGAATGGAAATCAAGGTAATACCCAAACCCAAGGATTTGTTTAAGTATTATAAATTAGGAATTTTGGTGTTAACTTTAAGATTTCCTTATGGGTGAGTGCTTTCAATTATTGGGTTAGTGTTTTTAGTGATTGGGTTGTCATATGGAACCCTAGAAATTCTATGGGTTGCCATGGTAGGTTAGCTTTTGAGACAAATCGAGAACCCATGTGATGTTTAGAGGTAGAGATGGTTTGGATTAATCCTAATGTGCTATTGCATTGTGTAATGTAGATTTCAAGATAAATAGAATGTGGAAGAGTACTTGAGTCGGGAGTCCTACGCGGTCTACTAAAGGTAAGTATTCAACTCACTGAGAAAATATATTATGTTTGTGTGATTTTATAGTATCACTAAAGGATATATACGTTTTAATTCGAACCGACGATATTTTATGATAATATGTGTTTTGAGTATCCTTTCAATACTTTCAAATATGTTGAGATATGTTTTAATGATGTTTTATGTGTTTTAAGATATGAGTATAAAATGTGGATTAAGTTATGTTTTGATGAACTTTAAAGTATGATTTATGGAAATGAGAATGGGATATGACTTGATAATGTTTCAAGGCATGCTTACAAGAGTGAGAAATGAAATGTGTTTTAAGAGCTTTATGATGAATTAAAGAGTTTGTGATGTGTTGAAAAGATCATGATGAGCAAGTGATGTTAAAATGATGCATAAATGTATGAAAGCATAAGCATGATGAGATGTGATGAGCATGAGCATAGAACGAAATCATTAACGCTGAATGTAAGGCCAAGGTTGAAACATATCTTGGTAGAGCAAGTGTAAGACCAGTGGGTATAAAGCCTCAGGGCATCAAAAACAAGATCGGGGATTCGAGTTCCATGGCAAATAGCAATCAGAACAAGTGTAAGACCACTGGGTATAAAGCCCCAAGGCATCAGAAATAGAAAAATAAAGAAAACAAATGCATGACATGATGTTTGACATGACTTACGTTTTAAGATGTTTTCATAGCTAGATGTACTAGTATGCCTATGAGTTCAAATGGCACAAAATATAAGCATACAGTTACAGCTAGATTGTATAGATAATTTAAATGGAATTTTATGCTAAACAAATCGATGTACCTATGAGTTTGAATGGAACACAACATAAGTATAAGGTTACGACTAGAGTGCATATGATGTTTTATAAGGCACCGTTCTTGATTGTGCTTAGATACTTGTATTTCCCGAAGATTTAGAAATGCTAGTATTTGAGTATAGTTGGGTTGTTTTAGGCTTAGATGTGCTTAGATACTGGTATTTTTTGAAGGTTTGGAAATGCTCGTATTTCTATATACCTAGGTCATAGTGCTACTCTTTTTCTACTTAGACAAGTAAAGGTTAGAAAATTTGTATACAAGTATAGCTGAGTCACATGGTATATATGTATGGGTGTAAATGAGCCGATCTCGAGCGAGGAATACTCGCTCGAGCTCGGCTTCTTTTTTTTTTTTTTTTTTGTCTGGCTCGAGCTCAAGACGAACCTATATTTTGTATTCAAGCTCAGTTTGCCAGCATGAGATTCCTGTGCGAGATCGAGCTCAAGTTCGAGTATTTTGGCCGAGCTCGAACTCGGGTACTCGACTCGAGCTCGACTCAAGTAGGATTATTTAATTTAATGGTCGAAGTTAAAAAATAAAAAATAAAACAAATTTTATTAATGATAATTTTACCAAATTTAATACAAATATAATCAACTAAACTTACAATCCAAATTTAAACAAATACAAATCAAATTAATATAAATACACTCAAAGAAACGAAAGACCAGGGCAAAACTGAGACCATGACAAGCATCTTGAGTCGCTTGTGACTAGTGTATAAACTTACTGCAATGCTCGGTAGAAAAAGCTTAAGAGGCAAAAGATGCACCTTCAGAAAAGAAGCAGGAGGAGAGGGGGAGAGAGAGAGAGAGAGAGAGAGAGAGAGAGAGAGAGAGAGAGAGAGAGAGAGAGAGAGAGAAGGAGCATTTGTCATGCAAATGGGGCTTGTTTCAGTGGTTCGATCTGGTCATTCTTGGTCTGATCTGGTGGGGGTGGTGGTGGAAGGTTTGAAGAAAGAAAAGAAAATAAGAAGTAATGAAGTCGTGAGTGAGAACTAAGAAGAAAGAAAGAGATATGAAAAGTTTTTATTTTTATTTTTATTTTATTTCTGATGAATTTTGGAAGAGGATTCGGCTTCAGTGATGTAGTTTAAAACTACAGCACATCTGCTGTAGAAAAATGAAGGGTCTAGATTTGTTTTCCAAAAAACACGGTCGTTTCACTTTTGTAAACAAAGCTTATGGCTGATGGGTAAGAAAACGTCCGATTTGAAGGAGGAACAATAGTTTTGCTTGACAGTGCAGGAATGAGGACTATTCATCTTCAAAGAAAAAAAAAAAAAAAAGCTTTAAAGAAAAACACAAGACTCTAGACGTGCTTCCCGGACGTGCTTGGAGACTATTAAGCATCAACGGTATTGGAGACTTCCTAGACGTGCTTCCTTTGTTCTCCGAATTCAGAACCACAGACCCATCTTATTCTTTAAAACTCTTTGATTCGCTCATATAGGAGTCTGCAATCTCAAGCCATTGTACGGACAGATCTCCAACTGGGGTGTCTTGATTTGAAGGAATTTGTTCTATGGTTTGAGATTCTGGAGGAATTTCATATGGGTTTTCTAGATTTGGGAAATTTGGAGCCAAGGTTTGAAGTGGTTGTTGTATGGAATTGGTTTAAGATTCTGGAGGAATTTCCTTGAGTACATTGTTGGAGAGTAGAGGGAATGGGTATTTTGATTTTCAAGGGATGTTTGGATTCAAGGGATCTTATTCTCAGTTTCATGGTTGCCATGCGAAACAAATACAGAGGAGTTCGATTGGAAAACTGAAAGTCTGAAACTGAAACCTATAAACGTTTTCTAGTTTCCACCTACTTGAAACAAGAAAATTTCGTTCTTCCTTCCTCAAACTGACGTTTTCTTGTCCATCAGCCATCAGCTTTGTTTACAAAAGTGAAACGACCGTATTTTTGGGAAAACAAATCTGGGCCCTTCATTTTTCTACAGCAGATGTGTTGTAGTTTAAGCACTGAAGCCGGATCCTTTGGAAGAAGAGATTTGAAATTTATCCCATCCACACGTGTGTAGATTAAATCGGCCACAAGATTTAATTTAATTTGTTTGATCATATTAGTGAGAGTGGGCTCATGATTATTCGAAACACCATAACAAATTTATCGTAAAACATGCATTACAGCTGTAAAACACTTTAAAAAATGGACAATTAAGATTTCAAACAAATAATCGGACGGCCAAAATGTTCCTCAAAAAATGTGTTTTTAATACGTTGGTTGCAGATTTTGGTCAGTCAAATCGCGTGAAAATAGGGATTCAAATTTCTTTTCCAATATGCGTCTATGTAGATGAAATCGGTCCCATGTGCGATCCTAACCGTTGATCATAATTTTAGAAGATCCAAATTTAATATAATTCGTTGAATTAGATCATTGGAAGTGAACTCATGGAGATGTGGAACACCATATAATTCTCACATATAAATATGTGTTATAGTTGTAAACCATGTTTTCCATCCAACGGCTATAATTTAATCAAGGAAAATCGAATGGTTGATATTTAATAGAATAAGGTTTATTTTTCAAAAAAAAAAAAAAAAAAAGAACACTGTCAGTGCATCGTTTCGCGTGTTACATGTATGCGTTTGAAAGTTGTATTTTTTTATTTTGAAAGATTATCCTCTTTATGTGCGTCTAGCCATCTACTGTAGGATCTACTCTAAAAACGATATCCTAACCATTAATTTAAATTTGTCTTTTGATGATTCAATCTAAGTCTTTGGATCTGATCAAAGATAGTGAGCTCATAAATATGTAGAACGCTATATAACTATCACGTAAAAATCAAAGGTCACCATTAATACATTAAATTTGTATTTATGAAGATTAATACGATTTTCAGGGAATGTCTTTAATGTAATTCAATAATAAGATTTTATGTTTAGGTTTTTAATTCATGCGATTTTTGAAAAAATTAAAATAATTTTTTGAAATTTTAATGCTATGTGACTTTTGGAAAGAAAATTTTTGCAAAACCAAGAGCAAGCTAATTATATGGAAATTTGCAAGAAATTTGACTGGAATTTAAAGCAAAGTTTGAATTTTGAAAATTTAAATTAAATTGTTTTATTAAAAAAAATTATTTTACCTTTTGATTTTGTCTTGAGATTTAAAAAATTCAAGAATCAAGAAAAGAATTTTCATAATCATGGCAAAACATAAAAAAAAAAAAAAAAAAAAAAAAAAAAAAAAAAAAGAATTTTCACAAAAAATAAAAAAATATATATATATCTTAAGGATAATTAAGGAAAGTTTCATTGTAAACTATTTAATTAAAAATTTGATTTTTTTTTAAATAATTAAATTTTAGTTTATTAGATTGATTTGGTCAATCCCATTCCAATATTTGCATTGGTCAAGATCCTATATAATTCTAAGATTCCATTTTAATATCAAATAATATTTGAAATCAATAATACATTAAATTTTTATTTATTTTGGTTTAAGCGATTTTAGGGGAATGTGTTAATGCAATTAAAGAATACAGTTTTAGGTTTAGGTCGTTAATTAATGTGATTTTTGAAAGAAATTATAATATTTTTTAGAAATTTTAATGCCCTAGGCCTGTGACTTTTGGAGGGAAGATTTTTACACAACAATAGTACAATACCAACAACAAAGGCTTTAAGTTGAGAGCTAGAGAGAAGCGTCGACCCTAGAGAGAGTTTTTTTGAGAGTTTTGTTCCTGGAGGGGGTTTCATGCCTCCCTCCCCCAGTGGTGTTTTTTCCCCCCTCCCCCTTGCCCTTTTAGGCTGGGGATGGTCTTTTGTTCCTCCCTGGCTAGTGCTAGTGGAGTGTTTGTTTTCCTCCAGCCATTAGGTTTTTGGAGTTTTTGTTCCCCTGGGTTAGATCCGATAGTGGTTGTCGTTCCCCGACAGAAGACTAAAACGGGATTTGGGTTGGGAAGCGACTCTCTGGAGTGTTTTTTCCGGCGGAGTTTCTGACCTGTTTTCTTTGTTTGGGTTTCATTCTTTGGTGTCAGATCTGCTCACTTCGACGGGTTCTTCCAAGACACGCACCTCACCACAGTGTTCGCCGGCTTCTTCCGGTCCAGCAGCCTCTAGCCACGACAGTGTCGGTCCTTCACGCTCGGTGCGTGGCCTACACACTCCAAGGAAGTCTCTCCCTGGACCCGCGCGTGTGTGTCACAGCTTGTCTTCCAAGGCGAGGTTTGGGGTTTTTCGGTGGATTCGAGGTCTTCTGGAGGATTTCTGCTGTTGAGGAGGTCTCCGGCGACGGCGACGGCGACGGCGCCACTCGATGCCGATCCTGATTTGTGCTTCTAGTTTAGGGTGTTTTATTTCATTTTTTTTTAGTGTTTTCTCACAGTTTGCATTTGTGATGCTTAAAAGTTACTTGACTATTTGTTGGCCTAGGTGCTAGATCTGCCCTCTTCTATTTGTGAGTTGTGCTTTAAATGTAAAGAGTGGCTCATTGTTGTCCCTGTAACGATTTGTATTGTTCAGGTTGCTGTTTCAAGTCCGATTTATCTGGCTTAGGGTATTGGGGTCTTGAACCTCTTGTTTTTGTCCTTGCCCTGAGACTTTATTCATTAATATATGATGGCATATGCCATTTGTTCAAAAAAAATAAATAAATAAAGGCTAGCCAATTATGAGGGATTTTGAGAGATATTTGAGTGAAACTTAATGCAAAATTTTAATTTTGAAAATTAAACTTAAATTGTTTCATTAAATGAATTTTCCTTTCCCTTTAGGTTTTGTCTTACGATTTTTTTAAAAAAAAAAATAAAATCGAGAGAGATCATGCAAGTAGGAGAAATAGATTTTTTTATAAAAAAAAAAAAAAAAAAATACATTTCTATTTTGGATAATTAAGGAAAGTTTGATTATAAAATCTTTAATTAAAAATTTGAAATTTTATTTGAAAGAAGGAAAACTTAATTTGTTACATGGATTTGGTCAATCCATGCAATTTGGCAATTTCCATTATTTGTATTTACCAAAATCTTTTATAATTCTAAGATTCAAATTTAATATCAAATAATATTTGAAAATCAATCTTGGCCCTTTGTCCTCTTGGACTAAGGTGTTTTGTTTTCTCCCTGAGCTTCTCTCAGTCGAGGCTAGATTTCTCCCAGCCATTAGAGCTGTGGAGCTTTTGTTCCCCTGGCCTTGATAGGCTATGGAGGTTTGTATTTGTGTTTTTTCTTTCTCTTTCTTTTGTTTCTGGCAGGAAAACTCAAATCTAGGTGATCCAGCTTGGAGGTGTGGCGGTGATCGTGTCTTTAACGGTGGTTGTTTGTCCGATTTTTCCAAATTTTCTTCTTCAACTTTGGAGCCAAATCTACACAACTCCATTGCTTTTTCCAAGACACACGCCCTTCAATCGTGTTCCATGTCATCGGCTGCTCCAGCTGCAGGAAGCTCAGGCCACGTCAGTCGTTGGTGTCCTGCGCATGGCCTGCACGCGCTAGAGAGCTTTTTGCTCTTTGGCGGACGTGACGGCCACGCCCCTCTTTCTTTGGTCGCACACGATGCTGGATGAGGTCTACGGTGGTTGATCTACGGCTTGGTGGTATTTGTGATGGTGCGTGTCCTCCAAGCGCTGTCGTTTCAGATGGAATCCGCTTCTTCCTCTACTGTCGGCAACCTTTTTTGGGTTTTTTTCTGTTTTCTGTTGTGTATTCCTCTTGTTTCCTCCGGTAGAGTCTGTCTGTGTATTGCTCAAATTTTATGGGAATTTCTGTTGGCTAGTTACTAGATCGGCCCTCTTTTATTTGAAAGTGGGCGTTAATGTAAGAGAGGCTCAAATGTAATTATGGTAAAATTTGGTGTTTCTGCTCCGGTAGCTGTTTTTTAAGTCAAGTCCTTTTAGCTTAGAGTGTAAGGGTCTTGTACCTCTTTCTCAAGATGTATGCCTTCGGGCCTTTTAAGCAATATATAGTAGCACATGTTACATGTTCTAAAAAAAAAAAATTTCTTATGAACTTGGACTTTTAATGATAAAATACATTTATTTTCCTTCCCAAGTGATCCAATTGGCTGAATTGTATTTGATTATGTTGCTTTGAGCACATACTTAATTGTTTAATATTCATAACTTAATTTATGATTATGTGACACATACTTATAATAATGTGATTATGTGAACTCAAACTTATAACTTATTTTTTAATTATATATTTATGAATTATGATACAACAATTCATAATCTAGATACTTACATACTTAATATAAATTTAATGATTGTATCATATTATCTAAGTATTATTATATGATCTCGATCAAACAAAAATGTATTATCATTTGATATTTGATCTTAAAATGTAAGCTAACGATTCAAGTATATAATGATGAAAAATTGTAACAATAGTCAATATAAATATTAACTAACATATATTTAATTAAATAACATTAGCAATTATAATTATTATATAATCATATGCTCCTATATATCTAATTATAATAAATTTTTTTTTTGTAGTCTAATGATCATAATACTTAGATCATTTAATTTATTTTTTATTTATTAATTATATGAACCGCATTATCATTATGTATGAATAATATTATTACATGTCAGAATTGTGGTTATATCATATAATTAATGTGAATTCATACTTATGTATGTAATCTATATACTTAATTATTGTATCTAAGTATCTAGATACTTAATCATCGTATTAGTATGAAGCTCTATACTTCTATGATATTATGTGGCCATAATTTATACTCGTGCCTAATTTGTGTGTGTGTGTGTGTGTGTGTGTGTGTGTATGTAATATTTTTTAAATTATGATCTAAGCACTATCATCTGATCTCGAACAAAAAAGTATTATCATTTGATTTTTGGCACTAAAAAAATTGAAACAATAGTCAATATAAATACTAATTAACTTATATTAAGTTAAAACATTAACAATGATAATTATTATATTATCATATTATTTATATGGTCCTAAATATAAAATGATAATACAAAAAAAAAAAAAAAAAAAAAAAAAAAAAAAAAGTCTATTGATCATACTAATTAGATCTTATCTAACAATTATATAGCACAATGTTAGATTATATGATCTAAATTCTAATGATAATACCTAGCTAACTTGTGATTATAATTAACATATATATATTGGTGATTCCAATCCTAATAACTTAATTTGGGATTATAGGAATCACATTGTCATTATATATTAGTAATATGATTAAGTTTCAGAAGTGTCATTATATCATATGATTAATGTAAATTCATACTTACCTATGCAATTTATATACTTAGTCATTGTATCTAAATACTACTAATAATTATTAAATACTGAAAATCTTAAATCATACTTAATTAGTGTATCTAAGTATCCAAATACTTAACCATTATATTAGTATGAATTTGTATACTTATATGACACTATGTGCTTATAATTTATAATTATAACTTAATTTATAATTATATATGTATATATATTTATGATTATGAATCATATGATTCATATCATATCCTTGATTTATGAAATTATCTATGAATCTATGATAAGTGATTAAGTATGATCATTATGAATCATAAATCATAATTATCATAATTCATAACTATCTACTAATAATACTAATATCATTTGATCATACGATTTAAGTATTATCATATGATAACATATTTAACATATTAACATGATCTAACAATCCGCATGATCCTAGATCTTGGATTCAGTGATGTAATGATTATTAAATATCTAATGATAATACTTATAACATATAATAAAGTGATTACATGTCATATGCCACAATGTTATATTATTATATGATCATATAGTCCTATAATCTTATTATATTACATGAATAATATGATTAAGTATCTAGATTACCATTATATCATATGACTAACAATTAAGTATTGATACTGATATACATATAACCAATTAATATAGACTGACTAATGACTATTGTTACTTGTTACTTAGTTTATACTTACATATAGTATATTGTTTATTAATATATTACATTATAAAAATAAGTTATATATTAAAAAATTAATATATGAGTCAAGCCTTAATAAACGAGTCGATCTTTATACGAACGAGTTCACGAGCTTTAATCAAGTCAAGCCTAGTTTATACGAGTTTGCATCATTTAATAATTGAGCCTAATTCTGTGTTCATGAGTAGCTCATTTAATAATCGATTCGAGCACGAGTCGAGTTTATTCGAGCCGATCTCAAGTAAGCTTACGAGTAGCTTAGCTGGTTTACACCCATACATATATATGGGTGTAAACCAGCTAAGCTACTTCCAAGCTGAAGTGGAACACGTATATATATTCACAGTTACGTAGTATGATTTTACTTGTTTATAAAATGCCAGTGTTTACCTTATCAGCTACGAAATGTTTTAAAATGAAACATTATACTAATGGTAGCTGTTATTGTAAACGTATGGTAGAAATAAAGAAGTGTTGGCTCATTACGAAAACTTAGTGTAGCGCCCCAGATTTTAAGACTTACAATATAATGTCTTAAAATAGAATTTAAGACCTAATAATAATAATAGAATAAATATTCTAAGTTATACACCTGGGAATAATAATATTGAGGTATATATATATATATATATATATATATATATATATATATATATATATATATATATATATATAGGATAATCGGATGTAAATATATGTGTGCTATCAGTGGCGATTAAGCACCATAGAATTCTGCAGCTTGCATGAATAGAACACATATCCGACTTTTGGGAAGAAATATCTCTTATCTCCAATCCTTCCCAGCCATTAGATGCGATCAAAAACAAGTCATCTGGACCGTCCAAATTTGTATAAATAGAGAAGCACCCCTCCTCTCATTCATACCAACTTCTTCTTCATTCTCTCGGTTTTCTCTATTTTCCTTTAAGTTTCTGCAACCCTCTTCTCTTCTCTTTGCTATGAACCTTTCTTCTTCTTCTGCATATTCCTCTGGATAACAAACCATGTTGATCTTAGAGGAATTCTTTAGCAGAAAGATGAAGAGCCTCTCATCTCTCTCTCTCTCGGTTTGCTGTAGTTTAGAAATAGAAAAAGGAAAGAAAAACTAGCAGCTTTCCTCTTCTTCTTATGCAGAAAAACAGAGCAGCAAAGCTCTCTCTCTTCTTCCTTCTCCTTTGTTTCTGTTTCCTGCAGAAACCAACCCGAGCCCTCCCTCTTTCTCTCAAGATATCTCTCTCTTGTTTGGTTCAAAACGTCAAAAGAAGAAGAAAAGAAAAGTTCTCCCTTTGTTTTAATCATAGCAGCCCAAACAAAGAAAAGAAAGTCTCTCTTCTCAAATATCTCTCTCTTAGTCTCTCCCCTTTTACTGAAACTCTCCAGCAACCTCTTTCTTTTCCCCACTCGGCCTACACAGAAAAAGGAAGGAGAAGAACTCTCTTCTTCTCTCTATTTTGGTTGCAGATGTTCTACCCCTCACTCTCTCTTTGGCTTGGCTAATATTAAGAAGAAGAAGGAAAAGAAACAAAAAAGATGAGAGGAGAGTTTTGTGTGTGTTAAAGAAAGCAAAAGAAAAGAACAAAAGAAAGGAAGAAAGACCAAAGAAACAAGAAAAGAGGAGAAGAAAAAGAACACTCTAGAAGGACCCACCTCTCTCTTGAAAATGAAAATGAACAAAAGCTAAAAGTCTCTAGAAAATGAAAATGAACAAAAGCTAAAAGTCTCTAGAAAATGAAAAAGAAGGGCAAAAGGAAAAGATAAAGAAATAGAAAGGGAAAATAAAAGGAAAAGTAAATAAATGGATCCTCTCTTTTCTCTCTCAACCAGTCCATGAAGTGCTTTTAATATCTCAAAATATCATTTGAGATATTTGGTAAGTTTTGATTTATCATTTTATGATTTTTAAAGCTATTAGATAATTTAAAGTTAATAAATTATCTAATGTTTAAATCTGTGTTTTATGTTGTTTTAAAACAAGGTATTTCAAGTGGCGTATTTAAATAATAAAATATGCCGTTGTGATGCCCAAGAAAAAATAAATGTTTTATAAAAGCGTCGTTGCGCCGCCCAAATGCTTTTAAATACTATTAGGCATTTAATATATTAATGTCGTTATTTTGTCCAAGTTTTATAAGATTAAAATAAAGATTATTTATATTTATGCTGTTGTGCTATTAAGTTATTTTTAAAGTGTAAAACCCATTATTTGTGTTAATGGAGTTATTATGTTAATTTGATAAAAATATATATAAACTTTTTAATGTTAATGCCGTAATAATGCCCACATGAAAAATATGGTATATAATTAACCTATTTTTTTATGCCGTTATAATATCTAAACAATATTAGGAAATTATGTTAAGTGGTTTAGAAATCAGAAGTGATGTGATTATTAAAATAGGTTTCTTAGTATTTTGTACTAACACACTATCACATGTACCAAACAATATTGCAGTGATCACTTGTGTGTAAATATTGTCTGAAGAATGATAGAACTGTGAGTATTCTCCTCACTGAGAATGATACTGAGTTCTTTAATGTATTGATTTATGGGTTTATTTAATGATATTCATTTGTTTAGGTATATGTGCAAGTATTCTATTTCTAGAATACTTACTGAGAGTGATACTGGGTTCTATGATATGGTGATATTGATTTCTATGGTTTGTGATCCCTGCTATGTTTAATTATATGTGATTTGTTTGGGACTCTGCATATTTTACTGCTATGAATATGAGCCTACAAATGAAATGGCATTGCATATTTTACTGTCATGAGATATGAACCTGCTAATAAGTGAGATTGAAGATTTAAGTCCCATGGATAAGACCGATTTGGTTAGAGACCCACGACACTAATGAAGGGAAAACAGGTTGTTAAAGTCCATGAAAACAGGTGGTTAAAGTCCAAGGTATCTATATATGATAAGACCAGAGATGGTAAAAGACCCACGGCATCTAATTGATAAGACCGTATCATGTGTTAAAGTCTCATAGCATCTATTCATCCATTTATCTATGGTAAGAAAGGAAATGGTAAAATACCCACGACAATGATAAGACCGTATCATGTGTTAAAGTCTCACAACATCTATTTATCCATCTATGATAAGACTGTATCTTGTGTTAAAGTCTTACAGCATCTATCTATTCATCTACATTAATTAATGGGACTGTGCATATAAAATTGTTAATAAGACTTTGCATATGAACCTGTCATTACATCATGTTGTAATATCATGTATTGTTAAAAGAATCAATATGCCATTATATTATTGAATGTTGTTGACTCACTTTATTACAGTATGAGATTGTGGTGATAACCACAATCACATATGTGTTTATGCAGAATGGCTCGAAGATTTGAACCACTAGGGTTATTGTGCTGATCTAGCTATTTATGAACAAGGCTTTTTAAGTGATGTTTTTAATATGTAATATTCTATGGTTATTAGGTTAAACAATGATTAAGTATTATTAGTGCCGCATGTGGCACATATGTTAATCCTTTGTGTGTAATTATTATGTGAGAACACGTTGGTCATATTTGATTATATATTGAGGTAATTCAGTCAGCTCTGATATGTCATGTTCCCAAGTTTTTAAGAAAAAAATATATTCCGCTGCCAATACTCAACTCTGATGATGTCGTAATGTCACGTGGAAATGAGAAATTTTTACTTTTTTTTTTTTTTTTTTTTTTTTTTTTTGTAAAAAACGGAGTGTTACACTTAGTGGGTTTTATAATGCTGAGACCATGGAATCACTGTTTCACTATGTGGACGTAGCTAATCCCACGACTGTGTAGATGTTGTTTATGTTGCAAGTTTAGGCGTCTCATGCGGTAGATCGTGTGCGAGCTTAGAAGTTATCGAAGGGAATTCCTTTGTGATGCCTTTTGGTGAGGCATTGACTTGGCCTAAGTTAGTCTCTCTTTATGTTGTAGTGACTTGCACATTATGATTGTAAATCTGAGATATAAATACATTGAGTAATGACTTTAGAAGCCCTAGTTAATTTAATTAAAAAAGGAAAAAAATACAATTTAGCCCTAAAAACTACCACCATTTCTCCGGATGGCTCCTCAAACTACCAAGACTTGCAATCTGGCCCCCAAAGTACCAAAACCTTTAAAAAATGCTCATTTTGGCGAAATATCCCAATAAAAACCCTGCCACGTGTCATTTTTCAATTAAAAAAAATTAAAAAATTAAAAATTAAAAATAAAAAAATAAAAAAATAAAAAAATAAAAAAAGTAAAATTTTATTTCTTATTTTTATTTTTTTAAAAAAAGATGGGTGTTTAGAGTGGCGTTATTTCTCAACCACGACTCGATCTTCCCGACCCCTCCTGTCACCGTCCATTTCCAACACCGTGATGACCGATTTTATAGCTGGCTAGGTGAGTTTCGATTCGCAATCATCAGCTTGCTGATCTCGACCGAGCTCAAGCTCGCCTCGCTATAAAAAATATCTTCCACCTGAGAGAAAAACTTGTAATCCTTGAGCCCTAGGTAGATATTAACCAACGTTTTTAATGCCGAAAAATTACAGAGACGAAAATGGATATGAACATCAACGAACAAGCTCATGGCCATTGATTTCTCCGTCAAAAACCGATCGAAGACTTCCACAACGATGATAGACTTGCTCGTCGTTTGTAACAAAACAAAATTCATATTGGAATCATTCATAACTTTCGAAAGATCAATATCATAGACATCGAAGAATAAGAAATTAGCCATGTTCACGTTTGGAGAGGCCGGGACGAGTTCGCTGAGCTGCAGGCGGGCATCGTGCCCAACGACGATGCTGGAAAGAAACAATACGTCCTTTGATCGATTGCAATATTTTTTTAAAAATAAGAAAAATAAAAAATAAATTTTTTTTTTTTTTAAGTTTCTAATTTTTTTTTAAACCTTTTTTTTATATATATATATTTTAAAATTTTCTAATTTTTTTAAATTTTTTTTTTAAATTTTTTATAATTTTTTTTGAATTTTTGAATTTTGTTTGAATTATTTTTTAATTGAAAAATGACATGTGACAGAGGTATAATGAGGATATTTCGCCAAAATGGATTTTTTTTAAAGGTTTTGGTAGTTTGGGGGTCAGAGTGTAAGCCTTAGTAGTTTGGGGGGTCATCCGAATAAATGGTGGTAGTTTGGGGGCTAAATTGTATTTTTTTCTTTAAAAAATGTTTATATGGTCAATTCAAAGACAAAAATTATTCAGGTTTTCCACTGTGATAATTGTTTAAGGACTTAGAAGTAACATCTCATGATTAATTGGTTTTAATTTTCCACTCCGCCCTTGAATTTTGAGCTGGACGTTATAGTGGGGTCATACAGTTATGTTCACAAGAGTAAAGAATAAGAATGCAAATACATCTATTTATAGGTTAGGACTATTTAGAGAGGTGTGAGCTCTAATCCTACTATGAGACTACTACGGGGGGCGACAAGAGCCGGGGATGGGAAATATTCCCAGCCCAGGCACCTATTCGTCTAACTTGGGCTTGGGTATTATCCCAAGTTCAGTCCCCTATATGCATACTTTATGCCCGGTCTCTCTAGTCCTTGTTTTAACAATTAAAACATACATCCCAATAAAATAGAAGCTTGTCAGAATGACCAATTTACAAAAACTCAAAGAGGGACCCAGAAAAATAAACACTAACTTCAAATAGGCTTGTGAAACTTGTCATCTTATAACTTGTCACAAGTTGCTATTTAATTACAATTGATTATACTAAATACTTATAATTGCAGTGTAGTTTATATTTCTGATTAAATCAATTAACTCCTTAGACAATTCCTAATATTAACTTTTGATTCATCCATGAAATATTTCGTAGTTGAATTAAAGTCAATTAAATTATTACTTTGATTCACTACCTCTTATCCTTGAGTACCCAATTTAATTACATAATTATTCATTTCACTATCTACATAAGTATTTTAGAAACTCTTACAAAAAATACTCGGGCTAGGGACCAAGAATAATTACTCTATAAAATCTATCTCAAGGAGAATGTTTCTTATCCTTTAAACAAAGAACTTGGATTCCTTCTTGAGGATGGTGTTTCCAAAATGGTACATGTGATCACTCAACGTACTGATAATTTTAACTGTAACAAAGGTCTCACTCTTAAATGCATCAAAGTTGAAAGAAACTAAGGACTGAGTCCAACCCCCAACACAAGCACATGAGCAATAAAAGCAATGTAAATAAAAAACAATAATCAGCAAACTAAAATCACATTCACAACACAAGTATTTTTGTAATACTCCGAACATTTATTAGGACTAAGTAATCTTTGATCAGTGTTAAGATGAGATTAAGACTAGATATAAAGGTAATTCTAATTTTTTGCCTTAACTGAACGTTTGACTAGGATTACCGAACGATTGATATTACAGTACATCAAGCGTTTGATGCTTATGTCACGAACGTTCGACGACCTATCGTATGGCATTGTTCACGCATATGTTTTGTGTCAAAGGGGACTACCAATTATTCGACTAAAGTGACTGAGCATTCAACGATCGGCAAAAATGTGTAAGAACAGCTTATATTTATTTTTTGATTCCTCAAGCCTATAAATACCAACCCCAGGCCCCACACCCAAAATATACCAAAAATGTCACTTTTGTCGAAATATTTATATAATACCCCTATTTTCTTAAAAATTAAAAAAAAAAATAAAAGAGAAAGAAAAAATGGATAAATGCAAAATCAATCCATGTGGTTGGTTTAAATTACAAATCGCTCATTACGCAATAAAAAATAATTTAAAGGTCTTCAAGGTAGGCAAAAAATAACAATTTAGTCATTGTAGTCAAATTTCGTCAAAATACTTGATAGATTCTGTTAGTGTCAACGTCAACATCAATAAAATGATGACATGTGTTATACTTACTAAAATAAATATCAATATAGTTAAAATATATATTTATAAAACAAAATCACTCTCTGTAGTTAAATTCTATTAAAACACTTTACGGATTATATTAATGTGCCATGTTAGCATCAATAAAATGACGACACGTGTCACTGCTAATAAAATATATAAAACTAAAAAGTTAAAGAAATTAAAAAATTCATTTTTTTAATTAAAAAAAAAAAAGAAGAAAATGGGTGGCTGGGGGTGGCTCATAGCCATCCCTGGCCACCTTTGGGGTGGCTCGCGGGCCACCTGAAGTAGGGGTTGGCCGCATGGGCTAGGGTTGCAGCAAGTCACCCTTACTTCTTTGGAGGTGGTTGTCGAACCACCAATTTTCTTCTTGGTTTTTCTTTTTTCTTTTTTCTTTTTTTTAAAAAAAAATTAAAAAATTTTAATTTTTTAAGTTTTTTAATTTATTGAACTTTTTAGTTTTATATTAATATTTTTTTTTTCAATTTCTTTATTTTTTTAAAATATTTTTTTATTAATTTTTTATTCTAGTTTTAAGAGAATAAAAGTGTTATAGGAATATTTCAACAAAAGTTGCATTTTTGACACACTTTGGTAGTTTAATGAATCACATTAATGTGAGTAATTTTACCTATTCATCAAGCACTTGAAAATTCATATGATTATTTTAAAATGAACGGTTAGTTCATAGGGTTTATATATATATATATATATATATATATATATATATATATATATATATATATATATATATATATATATTAATTAATTAATTAATTTTTTATTTTTTGTGTAAGTTGCCAAGTCCACCCTTATTTTCAGACTATCATAAACTTGGTCTCCCCTTCACACGTGTGCAGTCAGTCAGTACACAGTGCACTCTCGCCTCAGCCCATCAACAGTTCTTTCTTTCGACGGCACAAGGAAGATTATAATTCCGAATGATCTCCTACCGGTCTCTCTTCAGGTACGCCCTTCTAAGTTCTAAGCATCCTATTTGGTTCCCGAGAAAACATGCAGGAAAAGAAAATTACGGTGAAATTTTCTCTACCTATGATGTTTCATCATTTGGTATCCACAAAAGCAGAAAGCTCTTCGGCTGAGCTTCACGCATGTATTTGAGATATTGAGAAGCCATCTCAATTTTCATATTCAGAAACCAAAACAAGAATCACACAAGGTTTTAAAAAATTTCTGTTCTTTTGCTCTGTTTTCTCGGGAGCCAAGCCGGTGTTAAATCATTAAATTTTAGTTAAAGCAGTTGTAACGTTAGCTGTTAAAGAAGAGCTATTGAAGCCATTCTGATTAAAGGTTAAAGCACTTTCAATATGCTCCAATTTCAACTTCAAGTTTCAGTTTTATTGCCAGGAGCATACAATTTCATTATTATTTTCTTTATTATGAAATTGTTGCAGAGTGGAATGTCTTCTGAAATTTACGAGTACTTTTGCCGTATCGAGGCCAGTTAATTGCGTTCAGGTTTTGAACATTGGTTTTCTGTGCTGTAATGTCCAATTTGTTGTGAGGAATGTTTATTTGTATTGTCATTAGCATTAATAATTTATTGCGTTAAATTCTGAACATTTATTAGCTTGTGCGCGTAGAAAATTGTAATCAATGTTAATTGGGGGAAGAAATATAAAATCGCATGTGTTGCATGGAAAGTGTTTCTTTAATATAAAATGAGTTTCATATTAGGACCATTGAAAGCTAAGCATTTATCCTACATTATTGATTTCTTGCATATACTTATGGCTCACTCGATTACAACTTGTTGGATAATTAGCCCTGAAATGTCTCTCCTGAAATCTATCTGGTCGTGGCTTGACTGCAATGAGATATGAGAGTAACAATATGTTTAGAAGGTTATGAACATATATTACGTGAACCTTTTTTAAAAGAATCTCAGCTTCTGAACATTTTGTTGCTACAGTTTTATTTTTTTTATTATTGCCCAAGTGAACAGGTTGATGTCAGAATGGCAATCCCTTGCCCTAACTAGGGCTTGCAGTGTACATTTATATTTGTGAGAAGAAGATACAATATAATACTATTATAACCCTAAAATACGCTATAGTTATCATCTGTAAGCATTTCTATGGATATATATATATCCTCTAAGACAAAGGAAAATGTGGTTCTTAAACAAAAATGCTTCTCATGATGCAACTAATTCAGACCTAGATTTGCATTCATTTTTGGTAGTTGTGAAGCTTATTTTAGTAAGACATTAGCTTGATTGTTCTAATACCAATTCATGTGACAGGGACAGTGTGTTTATCATGGTTTAAGCTATAATTTGAAAATCGGTGCTGGAAAGGATAAGCAAAGTGCTATGGATCAGAAAAAAAAGCGCAAAACAGTCACTCCTATATGGAGACCAGTCTGTACTCAAGCCATTTCTAGTGAAGGTTATCTTCATGTACCATCAAAATATCATCTATCAACTGGAATGAGTGACCAAAGAGTTTGTCTGGTTCTATTTACTTTCTTCTTTTCTTTTTCTTTTTTGTGGTCTTTATTTTTGTAAACCCTTTGATTTTAGTTTACATTTCAAGCTCAGAACAAAGATCATCCACTGCTTTTGATCTGATTATACAACGTTTCCCTGGTGGTGGAGTTTATTTATGTCATCACATCTTAATCAATTTATGGATTTTTTAAATTAAATTATGGTGGTTTGCATGTAGTTCAAATGGCATCTCCTCCCCTGTAAGAACTGGGTGGAGGGTGAGATCCTGAGTTTAAAACCCATTAAGTGCATGTGCAATCTATTATTGAAAAAAAGAAAAAAGCCAAAGGATTCTCTCTGTTTCTGAATCATTCAAGAGTAATAAGACCGTGGTATTATCCACTTTTTGTCAACTTGATGTTGAGGATTGGCTTTGACTATTAATGTCATAAAGTAGTCACTTTGAGATCATGATACTCTTTTGGTAACAATAGGTTTTTATCAAAGGAGTATTTGATGGTTTATTACCTCTACTGTTTCTCATGGATTATGTGTGTGAATCTGCAGAATGCTTGGAAAAGGATGTAATAGCTGAATCAAAAGATGGAAGTCAAGTTCAAGAAGTTCTGTGTGGCACATATAGCAATATTTCTAATGTCCAGCATGTCATAAAGGCATCTGACACAGTGACTGAAATAACTAACTCGACTACAAGTTGTAGCACATTGCAGGATAAGGGTGAAGATGGAGTCTTAGAAGGAGAATCGGAGCTTTCTACAGAAAAGTATTCAATTTCAGTTGAGGTGAGATGTTAATATTTGAGTTCCCATTTTTGTTTCTTCAACTTCTTCTTCAAATTTTGTCTACCTATATGCACTTATGTTTGTCAAAGCCATTTGTCACAATGATTACACGTGTGTTTAGGCCTTGCAGAGTACGACCAGCCTTGAGAGTTGGAGATTTTACTTTTGGCACTTTTGATTATGTCGCATTTAGTTGTTATGTTATTTAATTTTCAGTGTAATGTTATTTTATTTTTCAAACTTTGGGTTATGTTAATTTAGATGGGCTTTATGTTATTCTAGTGGGCTATCAACCCAAGTGTGTCACTAAGGGTTAGGGTTTAATCCCTGGTCTATTTAAGCATAGTTTTGTATCGTAGTAAGCAGCTTTTGATGAAGACTGTTTTGATCAATTCATTACCGTCTTCTTCCTTCCTGAATTTTCTTTCTTCTCCCGCTTCTTTTGATTCTTCTTCTTCTCTTACTTCTTCCCTTATCCCGAGGGCTCCCTCCCCCCTGTGAGTGGTTGCGCTTCTCCTATCGCTGAAAAGGGGGCGAATTTCGAGTCGGATGGCTTGACTCAATCTTAGAAGTGGCCGGTTGGTTTTGGCCCGTCTGGGGAGATTGTTGTGTGGGATCAGGGAGTTGAAGATTGGGTTGGGGAGGGAGGAGACTCACCTTGTCATCCCGACATGTCCTTGGATTGGATGTCGGTCCTTCGTGATTTTGAATGCCATTGAAGAGGATTTCCATCGGGGTAAAAATGGCTCTCTTAAGATCAAAGGGAAGAGAGATGTGTTGAATCTGAAAAGCTCCATTGACTACAGCGATGCAAGTGTGCCCTCTAGGCGAAGGAAATGAAAGGCTCACGTGCTGGAGCGTTTAGTGTTCCTTGTGAGTTTTGGGTTTAAGGGCTTTGGTTTTTGTGGGTTTGTTTGGGTTTTTTTTGTAGCTTTGAGTGCTCTTTGTGGGGTTCGAGTTGAGGATTTGGGTTTGAGGGCTTTTGGTTGTTGAGGATTTATTGGATTTCTTTCTTTTTGTGGGCTGTTGCTTTTTTCACTTTCTAGTTAGGTGCTTCCGATTGTATATTTCTGGTGTACTTTGGGGCGCCTTACGCTTTTAATAAGACAAGTTTATTACTTATCAAAAAAATCTTTCTCTATTACTTATCTTTTTTGCTTCTTCTCTTCCTCTCTTCAACTTTCTTCTCAAATTCTTGTTGTCCCACATCAATTTTGGTATCAAAGTTAGGTTCGGTTGTTTCCCAACAACCGAGTGAACACCATTGTGTTGAAAACGACTCCAACACAAGTAGAAGTTTGCTGCACATCTGCACCTCCTTCGTTCTTATCAATCACATAGGGTTTCATAAGCCATACAAGTCACACCCGATCACCCACGCCAGAAATTAGAAAATCTCAACAAAACCGCATCTGTCCACCCTTCACCA
The DNA here is from genome assembly GCF_958979055.1 of Alnus glutinosa. Classification (NCBI taxonomy): domain Eukaryota; kingdom Viridiplantae; phylum Streptophyta; class Magnoliopsida; order Fagales; family Betulaceae; genus Alnus; species Alnus glutinosa. The sequence goes on along the minus strand of NC_084888.1, from coordinate 22,997,938 downwards.
AACCCACCACCGAGCACAGCCACTCAACACCAAGCCCGTCACCACATTGAAGCCCAGTGAACTTCCACGCCTTCACTTGTCGATCTCCTTCTCCTCCAACCCACGACCAGAACGGTACAGCGCCACAAAGAACCGTGTTTGGTTCCTCGTCTCAATACCACCACTGTGCCGCTACCATCTCGTCCACGCATGTCGTCCTGCCGCTGCAACCCCCGTCGGAAGTCGTGCCCACGAACGACACCAGTGCAACCCCACAACAAGCCCCACTCTACTTCTGGTACTTTGATACAAGAACAAAATTTATAAGGAGCTTTGTTTTGTGGCGCAGTCAAGGGCCATACACGGTTCACGAGGACAGCCACGTGCACTCATTAGTGTCTCTGATTTAATTTGTTGCTTGGGTTTTCACTGACAAAATCGTAAGGGCCCAGTCTTGTGCCTGTAGCAGGCCCAACCAGTCAACACCCCAGGAGATCCTATTAGCTCAGGTTTGGTCAATTGCTCAAGGTTAAGGTTTGTTGACTCCCTCTTTTTGGTATATTATGCCAATTGTTTAAAATTGTATCAATATTTCTTTTGTGCTTGGTGCATTTTCCAGATAACCCAATTGCCTTAAATGCTCGTACCCAATAGTTGATTCTGCAAGCCACTCTACTTGTTAATTGTTTATTTAGTCAACCCAAAAAAACAAAAAAAATTCCCTTTCGAATAGGTAGCCTTTTTATTAATTGTAGTGCTTGCCTAACCCGTGGAAAGTTGTGACTTTCCATTGGTCATCCTCTACACTTGGAAGACTGGTACTATTTGTTTTCATTTTTTCTATTTAGATTTTGACCAATTTCCCAAAAAAAAAAAAAAAAAAAAAAGAAGAGAGAGAGAGAGAAAAAGAATTCTAAAACGTATAACTAATTAGCTTTAATTTTGTATTGGGCTTTAATTTGCAAGGTTTCTGCTGGTCTCAATTGCATTCATAGAGTAGTTGTTGCATGCATTTGGGTAGTGGTCGTTTATTGCCTAGTTCTGCATCCCAATCTATGTTGGACCCCACCCAATTCGACACCTTTTTGCAAAACCAACTGAATGCCATCCATGATCAACTGGAAAACCTCCACGATCAAATGAGAACCTCCCAAGCCCAAACGAAAGACCTATTTGAGAGGGTTGAATCAATGAAGACCTCCTAAAGGATGGAGGGTCACAACGAGGGCGAGACCTCCCACAATGGAGGTCATTGCAGACGTGTCCTTCAGAGCCAAAGTGGTGGTACAGGGCATGGATACCACCATCAGAATCAAGGTCACCAAAATTTTGTAGACCTTGATGAGAGAGTCATGGGACACATCAAATTGGAGGCCTTACTTTTGCCAGTCGTTTTGACCCATGGGATTTCGCTAAGCTGTTGAGCGACATGGACCACTTTTTTTGAGTGGTACAATTTATCAGAGAATTGGAGGGTCAGGTTTGCTAAGATGAAACTCATTGGGGCTCAATTTTTTTGGGAGTGTCGAGAAATTCCTTATTAGGAGGAATGAGCCTCATATCATTGACTTGGTAGCAATGAAGCTTAAACTTCCAGAGAAATGCTTACCCCGGTCGTATCAAGGTAACCTTTTGGACCAATGGAACAATTTGAGACAAGGAAATAGCCTGTCACTGACTACATAACACAATTTGATGAGTCTAAGATGAGGTGTGTTATAGTTGAGGATGAGGCTATTACCCTCAGAAGGTCTAGGAGACACATTAATGGTGATCTCAAGAAGGAACTACACCCTTGTCATTGATAGGAAGAGTCTGCGAGTGAAGAAGAGGGCATTGAAAGACTGATCTATAAGCCTAACCTTGATGAGTTTGAGGACTTAGATGATGATTGCTTGGGCGATCCTAACCATCTAGGTTGCATCCGAGCTACCTCATGTTAGATAGGTCAGCCAGGGAGTGGTCTTGAAATACCTAGAGTGGGTGTGGCTTAGGTGTGCGCCCGAACAACCTAAAGAGGTTTTTGTGGACTCTTAACAAGAGCCACCAAAAGAGATAAGTTCTGGACTCTTAGACGCCCCTAAGGTTGTCAATTAATCTAGCCTTCCCAACCAACCTTATGATTAAGTCATTAGGCCTATAGGTGTGAATCCATTTGAAGTTATACATTGTTAAAGGCCTAGAAGACTTTTAGACCTTCTTCCAATGTCCCCACATGCTAGAGTTTCTAAGTTAGTTGATGCATTTGCATGACATGTTCATAACTTACATAATGAGATCAGTAAACAAATTTAAGCAACTAATGCCCAATATAAAATTGAAGCTGATTTATGTAGGAGTCTCACTGATTTTCACATAGGGGATTATGTCATGGTTCGGATTAGATCCCAACGGTCTCCACCTGGATCTGTTCGAAAATTGCAAGCTCATAGTGTTGGGCTTTTCAAAGCGTTGCTCCACATCTAATGTAGAGGATCTAGTTACTTATACAGGCCCCATTGTTATCCTAGATGATCCTTTCAAGGAGCCTTCCCCTGTCCCCAATACCAATCCTATACTTGATCCCATACAGCCATCCTTCCCACCAGCACATAAAGAACTATTGATGCTATTTTGGATGAGCAGGTTCTTTTTATTAGGAATGGAGGAGTTCAGGATTTCCTAGTTCGTTGGAGGGGCTGACCAGAGTCAGACTGCACATGGATCACCAGGGACACGTTGCAACAACTTGATCTTGATCTGTGGGAGTACTATCGGAACTACTAGAAGCTACACTCGATGGGGGCGAGTTCTTCCCACCCCGGGAGAGTTGATGGGGACACTAGATACATGCCAATGATTACACTTGTGTTTGGGCCCTGATATCGGAGGACGACCAACCTTGAGAGATGGAGATTTTACTTTTGGTACTTTTGACTATGTCACATTTTATTGTTGTGTTATTTATTTTTCAAACTTTGGGTAATGTTAATTTAGTTGGGGTGGGCTATCAGCCCAAGTGTCACTAGGGTTAGGGTTAGGGTTTCCCTAGTTTATTTAAGCATAATTTTGTATTGTAGTAAGCAGGTTTTGATGAATAATATTTTGATCAACTAATTGTCGTCTTCTTCCTCCTGAATTTTCTTTCGTTCTCCTACTTCTTCTTCTTCTTCTTCTCTTCTCTTTTCTACTTCGTCTCTTTCTCTCTTACTTCTCTTTTATCGCTTCTCTTTCTTCAACTTTTCTTCTCAAATTCTTGTTGTCTCTCATCAGAATTTTTATTAATTAATGTTCACATCTTTTTCGTTTCTTCAAAAACAATTGTTTTTGAAAGAACGGGTTTTGACCCCAAGAACAATTAAACGCAATTATGCAGAAAAATAGGAATTGAAATTCTGCAGCAGTTAATCACAATCAAACCAAAAGATATCAATCACCACACAATCAACACAGAGATTTATTGATGAAGTGGAAACCCTTTGGTCAATACATCAAAGGTAAAACCATTCTGTGGCAGCCAAACCTAAGAAACCAATCATTAAAGAAGATTCAGGTACAGGGATAGTAAACTTACAACCCTTTGTGAAATACTAAGACAATTTGTACCCAGACAAATACCCCCGCTTGCGTCCTCATTGACCAATCTTCTTTATATGGAATCCTTACCAACCCACCACTAGACTTCATGAAAGGTTGCAGTTTGAAGAACAACTCCTAGAGAGAGAGCAATGGAAGCTCTAGATCAAAACTCTCTTGGCACACATCAAAGATGAAGTTAAGCAAAGTGTATAAACTTTCTGAAGGCTAAGGCTTTGTCTCCAATAGACTAACAACATCCTTTTATAGAGAAAAAGTTAAAAAAAACCCCTAACTTTTGCATGTGAAAATCGTATCAGTACAGTGCAGGTCCACGAGTGGCATCATAATGCGTGAGTGTCCCATCAGGAGGCTTCTAGGGTTTCTTCAGTATCTTCAACTAAAATACAAAAGCGACAGGATGCATCGCTGACGGTCCAGTTAACGACCCGCTCGGGTAGGCTCTTGGAAGTTATTTGCCATGCATTGCTTCGAGACGCGTAGCTGATTGCACTCCCTGTAAGTCTTCTCTTTGAGTCACGTCAAGATGTGTAGCTGATGACCTAGTTGACGGTGCTCTCTGGTAGCTCTTTTAAAACACATGCATCAGGACAGCTTGCTGACGCCAGTGCAGTGACTTGCAATTTCAAGTCCAATCCTCTACCACCAAAACACTTAGGTGTTTAAAGACTTACAACACATATTTTGATCACCGAAATAGGTCAACACTAAAAATCTAACTGTTTTGCTGTCTAAAAACTATTTGTAGTCAACATCTATTTGCAAATTAAGGGCAATGTGGAACTTCTACTGCCTTTAAGTTTTTTATTTATTTGCAAGTTATATGCATGAATTTCTACAGCCTCATTACTAAACAGATCTCCCTATCATGTGCCTAATCGAAAGTAGGGCTCCAAATAATTTGGAAATTTGTCATATAGCATGGCTACAATTGATTCAGGCTTTCATAGAGAACCTCATTTTGCCAATGTGTTTCAGCTTTTTAGATCTTGCAGAAAAACTGACGTAGTAGAGTTGGGGATTCACTCTAACTCATCTTTGCTAGCGTTCTTCATGGAAGTTTTCTGTAAGCTATATTCATTCTTTAAGCCCGAAGGAAAATTTTCAAGTAAATCAGTACCAATTACATTGGTATTTAATGGTTTTACTGAATTTAGAATATTATCTGTTCTGGTTGTTGTTAATGGGAACGCTGAATGGATTTCATGCTTTTAGCAAAGCTGCTATAGGAAATGATATCAAGAGTTTCTTTACCTTATTCTGGTCAAGTATGTTCTGCATTCTTAGTGTTGGCACATTCTGTTCCCTTTAAGTTCTTCCCCCTCAGTTTACTTATCAACAAAAAGAAAAAGTTCTTCCCCCTCAGTTTTCTATCAGTTGGTTGCAATATTTTATATCTGTAACTGCTTACCATTTTCTTCTGTAGTTTCTTGCTTTTTTTGGAGTATTAGTTAGAGAGCCAGCTCCTTTAAACTTAAGGTTTTTAATTTCTTTCTTTTCTAATTTTGGTCTAACTTCCTGTCTTTGATATGCAGGTAGGTGCTTCTCTAATTCGTTTTGTAAAAGGAAAAGGGTACAAAATTCAGCACGTTAAATGTTTTAAACTACAATAAAATGTTCATTTCCTCATATTTTAATTTTGTCTCTCAGAGGATCTACACAGAAAAAGATTGAAGAGGAGATGGGAGTTAAAATCATACTTCCAGCATCCAAGAGGGATGATTCCATTAGTAAGTTTTTGGGGTGGTGAGAATAATGTAAATCTTGTATTTGGTAGTCATTATCAAATTGTTGCTTTCAACCTTCAGCAGTCTTCAGTTTGTTCCATAATTTTACCATACCATGTAAATGTTAATACTGATCAAAATTTAAAAGTTCTATCACTTGCTATAATATTTGAATTTGATGCCTTTACTGTCCATTTATTTTGAGTAGTTTTTACTTGGTTATCTTTGCAGTCATTGCGGGCATTTCCATTGACAGTGTAACTAGAGCTTCAGAAAAGATACAATCTATAATTGATGAGGTCAGTTGCCTATTAATGTGGTATTGCAAAAGATGTTCTGAAGAATGCCATTTTTTTTTTCCGGTGTTTGCTCCTGGAAATATTTAAGTCAATTACATCGGGTTGGTATGACCCTTACTTTTTTTGGTTTTCTTCGAGTTCATTTTCCTATATATTTTCTATTCTCTTTCGTTGAATGTTTTCCTGTGCATTACTTTCTTGATTTTCAACTCAAACGGCGTACCTTTGTGCACATCACTAAATTTTTCATTTTCTCTGTTCAAATTACAGGCAGTCAAAAGCCCAAGTCTTGATTACACTCACTTCATATCACTTCCATTGGCTATACACCCTGAATTAGTTGATAAGCTTCTCAATTTTCAAAACTCCATACTGGGGAATAGAGATGGTTGCCCAGATGATAATCCAGACAGCGATTCAAATGAAGATACTACTGACAATGAAGACGGGGAACAACAGACAGATAAACGACCTGATGTTGCTGTTGAACTGAAAGTTGATGGTGTAAATGAACATGTTAAAGTGAATATAACTAAAATACCTCTTGTCAGTTATGCCCCTAAAGCATCAAAGTCTTCATCTCCTTCTGGTATGCCAACAATTGTATTACATGATGCCTAAGGAGCTTAAAAATTTTGAATCAAGAGATTGTGTAGTGGTCTTGATCTTTAGCTGGCCAGCCATAGCTATATTTGATATAGTGTATATACTTCTTGAAAACTGCCAATTTTATGCTATCTGCGTATGTTTTTTCCCGTACTATGTTTATGTTACTTGGTCATGTATCATATATGTTTTCATGAGCATGTTTGCATATGTCATCTTCCTTTAAAATCACCAAAGCTCAGCTCATATTTTTGTCGTCAGAAAGTCATTTCTCTTTTTCATTGGTCTTTCTCCTCTAACAACACTGCTGTATGTTACACTCAGCAGACTTGGGAATTGACAAATCCATATTCATTAAACCAAAAACGTTTCACTTGACTATACTCATGTTGAAGTTGTGGAACAAGGACCGTGTTAATGCGGCAGCTGAGGTTTTGCAGGTGATTTCCTGTTGAATAAAGTAGATGTTGGCTCAAAGTTGCATGCTTGACATCAATGTTTAATATTTCTTCTCAGAGTATCTCCTCAAAAGTGATGGATGCTCTGGATAATCGGCCTCTCTCTATAAGACTTAAGGGGCTGGTAAGATTCTTTTCAGTGTTCAAGTGTAGCTTATGAGATACTTGCGTCCATAGGTGTTTATTGAGCATGCAGTTAATAGATATCATGCCTCAAATTTATTAATAACAATGGTTCACTAAAGCTGTGGTGCAAAGATATGGATAACTATACGTCCACCAGTTGTTTGATAGTTAATGGAAATCTGAATGTCTTTTAACATGGGGATTTTAAAGGATTGAATCTTCTAAACTACAGTCCTTTACCTTCTTAATTATATATAGCGATTAATGTAAATGATTTTGATTTCAAGCATTGAGCTTGGTTTGCTATGATTTCTCACTTGAGAACATAGAGTAAGATATCTCCCTGCCCCTCTCTCTCTCTCTCTACAATTTAGTGTCAGTTACCTGACCTCTGTTTCGCCACTTTATTGTGCTTATAGTTTGCCATTTCTGGAATTGTTGGCTTATATTTCTGATTCAAATAGAGCAACTTTTCAGAAAGAGCTAGTTTTTTAATTCTAAGGATAAAAAATCATAGTCTGCTAAAAACCCTGGTTAGACTGATTTAATTTATTCGTGTGTTTGTTGAAGTATGCTTATATTCACGCTAACTCTATTTGCTCTTCACTGAGGGTCTCTAGAAGGTATCGTTAATGATTACTCAAACAGACATATGTACAATGACCTCCAAAGTTTTTTCTCTATTCTTGTTTTTTCTTTTGTTCAAGTTTGCCCCAGATCAATATAAGTTGTATCACCTGTTCCCAGTATATGGTTCTATCATCATATGGGCTTATATGTTCAATCTCATCTTTCTCTTGCATGATGCTGACCCATCATTTTTTTGTTGAATCATCAAGTAGAAAATAACTTAATGTTTGAGCTCTTGATTGAAAATCACATACATGGATTAAAACCTCTAGTTTTTGCCACTTGGAAGGTGGTTTTTCATTGTTATATTTGCAATGACTCCTCTTTTTCCTGGAAAAAATTGTAGGTTTATGTATGTTTTAATGGGTCAGGGAGATGGTATTTCCCTTAAGACCAACTCATTCATATTCTTGCAGGATTGCATGAGAGGTTCTTTGGCCAAAGCTCGTGTTCTGTATGCTCCTGTGGAAGAAATTGGTCGTGAGGACCGGCTGTTACGTGCTTGTCGTATCCAACTTATCTATACTAGAAAAGAGAGAATATATATATATATATATATATATATATATATATATATATATATATATTTTTTTTTTTTTCTTTCTTTCTTACCAGTAGGTTTAAGTTGTTTCTATTACTGGAATAGATTGTTTTGAATTTCTTGAGCTTTCTTAGAAGTCATTATTGATGCATATGTTGAAGCTGGACTAGTCCTAGAGAAAGATGCTAATCAAAAGTTAAAGGTATTATATCTTAATTTTATTTTTCTCCGTGGGTATTCAATTATGCTGATACTTTTTTGCTACTTGCTTTTTAATGTTCTTGTTCTGTACTTGGATTTTTGTTTACAGTGCATGTGCATGTGCATGTGGCTGTGTTTTGGTCGCTGCACGAATTTGAAATTCCTAATGTTAGAAGCATGTGTGAGCCTTTGCATCTCTCCCAGGCACTTATTTCCTCACATGTCAGAAGCGCAACTATGGCCTTAAACTAATTCGTTTTTTCCAAAAGAGCAAGTGCTTAGGTCGACTGGTGCTCTTTTATGCTTGGTGTAACTATATTCATATGAGGGGGTAAAAAAATAGAAAATGAGTAGATAGATTGTGGGGAGGGAGCGAATAGGATGGTGGAAATTTTAAAATTTTGAAATGACTCTTGAGTTTGTTTTATTTTTTATTTTTAATGAATGAAATGGCTCTGAGTTTGTTAAAATTATGCCATTTTCTTCTGTGAAAGAATAAAAAATGATATTAAAATTTTGAGATAAGTAAGGCTCTCTTGAAGTTTGGAAAATGAAAATTGTAAATTTTTAGAAACAGCTGCAAAACTTTAGAATTGTTGTATTTAATTTGAAGGAATTCATTTAACCTTATCAACTAAATCAGACTTGTCGATAAATTTAGAAACAGCTGCAAAACTTTAGAATTGTTGTATTTAATTTTAAGGAATTCATTTAACCTTATCAACTAAATCAGACTTGTCGAAATTCCCCAACATTTTGCCAAGAACGATTTTACGAGTAACAGATGGGACCCAAGATATATTGGTCCATATTATTTCCAATGGCCATATGCACTTCTTCTGTTCTGCTATTATTGTTCATGTCATATTGGGAGGTACCGGTGAGTTTTCTAAAGTTTCTGAATATTCTCTTACTTTTCCCTGTGATTTATGTAATACTTCAATGTCCCTTGAGGTTCTGATATACCATCATTGGCTTGTGTTAGAGTGGTGGTTCATATTCATAATGATGATTTACACTATTCTCTGTATGTAACTCTTTTTCTTTTTCTTTTTTTTTTTTTTTTTTTTTAAGATCTAGAGTGAAATGATTTCTCTCTACTTTGGATGTGGGCACAATGCCGAACTATGGAAATCTCTGTGCAATTGTTCTCTTTGTTTTTGTTTTACCATATTCGACAGCTTCTTCCTAGACTAATTAGGTCTTGTTATAGACTATGATTTTGGTTTTTCTCTCTTTCTAACCTTCAGAGATCATATGTTTATATAAGCATGAATAAGACTTTACAAATGCTAAACGTTACAAAGACTAAAGACTTTACAAATGCTAAACATTACAAACTTAACATCACTCTTTATGACTAGAATTAAAAGCTTTACAAATATAACCTAAGTGAGCTTCTTCATCTTCAACCGTCTCTTTATCTTCAACACGCCCCCTCAAATTCAATGGCAAGGAACAAACGTTGAGGTTGGAGCGTAATGTAGCAAATCAGGTAGCAACAAGAGGCTTCGTGAAAATGTCAGCAATCTGATCCTTGCTAGAAAGAAACTGAACAGTCAATTGACGGGATGCTACTTTGTCACAAACAAAGTGACAATCAATTTCTATATGCTTGGTTCGCGCAGGAAATTAAATAAGTAGCACCTATATTATCACACCATAGTGTAGGAGATTGAGATTGTGAAATACCAAGTTCATTCAACAATGTCGATAACCATGTGAGCTTGGTAGTGGTATCAGCAATAGCACGATACTCTACTCCTATGCTAGAACGAGAGACTATATTTGGCTTCTTAGCAGCCCAAGAAAAATTGCAACCCATATAAATATTGTAACCACCTACAGATTTTTTGTAATCTGGGCAACCTGCCCAATCTGCATCAGAGTAGGCCATTAGAGAAGAAGAAGATGAGCGTTGAATGAGCAATCGATGACCAACATCTCCTTCAGGTACCGAAGGATAGGTTTAACTGCAGTCCGATGAGTAAATGTTGGTCGTTACATAAATTGACACACTTTGTTAACTGCAAACATAATATTAGGCCTGGTGAATGACAGATATTGGAGAGAGCCCACAATGCTACAATAAAGACTGGAATCCTTTTGAGGATCCCTATCAAATAAATGTAGGCTATGGGCAGATGACATAGGAGAAGTGATTGGTTTTGCTATCACCATGTTGCACGCTGCAAAAGAGAGATAATGTAAAGTTGTTGTGAAAGTATAGTACCGCTGCTGATTGGAATGACTTCAATGCCTAGAAAATAATGCAAAGAGCCAAGATCCTTAACAACAAACTCCAGTTGAAATTGAACAAGTAAAGATTCAATTGCTGTAGTCGAAGAACCAGTCAATATGATGTCATCAACATAAATTAAAATGAACAAACAGTAATCACGACCCCGAATAATAAAGAATGATGAATCTGCATGAGAAGCCACAAAACCAAGTTGAAGAAGTTTATTGCTCAAACGAGAAATCCAAGCTCTCAGAGCTTGTTTCAATCCATAGATGGCAAACATGATTGGAAATTGTGGATGAGTAAATCCAGGGAGTTGTTCCTTAAAGACCTGCTCTTTCAAAAAAAACCATGTAAGAAAGTATTCTGAATGTCAATTTTTTTAAGGCATTAGTTGGACGAAATAGCCAATGAAAGAAGCACCCGAATCGTGGTTTGTTTAACCACAGGGCTAAAGGTGTCCTCAAAATCCACACCAGGCTATTAGTGATAGCCCTTGGCTACCAAACGAGCCTTATGTCGCTCAATATTGCCATTTGCTTTTCTTCTGAGTTTAAACACCCACTTGCAACCCACCTCCTTCATGTTGGAAGTATGAGGTACAAGTTGCCAAGTCCCATTGCGAAGAAGAGCATCAAACTCAGAATTCATAGCCTCACGCCAAGCGGCAATTTTGGAGGTGGACAAATAGCATGTGGGTTCAACATCATCCTGAGAAGTAATTGTGGTCAACAGTGCCCGAGAAATAGGATACCTAATGGTGCCATCCAAAATTTGTTTGGGTTTAAAATTTCGATTCTGAGCACGGGTATGCATCACCTGGGTGTGTATCGGTGAAGAAGCTTTTGCCAAGGTATTTTCTGAAGGGTGTGAGGGTGGTGCGTCTAAAGAATTGGAGGTTGATAAATCTGAAGATTCAGGCTTAGTGGGAGGCATGACAGGAGATGGACTTGAGGAAGGCAAGGAGTTGGTGTGAGAGATGGAGTTGTTGTCCTTGTCGAGATAGTGTGAGCAGGAGAGAGAGAAGAGGAGAAGATATACACGAAGTGTTATTGAGTGTGTCATAAGGAATACCTGGAGAGATAAATGAGCATAAGGAAAATTTGTTTCATCAACATGACATGACGGGAGATGTAGATTCTAGAAAAATGAAGAGCGCGACAAATATAGCCCTTATGAGAAATACTATAGCCAAGAAAAAGGCATGGTACAGAATGATGGTCTAGCTTGTGTCTATTATAAGGTCTTATACAGGGCCAACAGAGAACCAAAAATCTTTAAAAAAGATAGTCTGGTTGTGTATGGAAGAGAACTTCAAAAGGTGATTTGGTGAAGCATCGGTGTGGGTAAGTGATTGATTAGAAAGGTGGCAATTTGAAATGCTTCAGCCCAAAACGATTTGAGGCATAGAAGCATTTGCCAAAAGAGACAACCCAACATCAACGATATAACGATGCTTTCTTTCGATTGCACTGTTTTGTTGATGTGCATGTGGACAAGAAAGACGATGAGTGATACCACATTGTTGTAGGTGCAAAATGAGAGCACGAAATTCACCACCGCCATCAGCATGAAGAATTTTAATTTTACAATCAAATTGTCATTCAACATTATTTTGAAATTCGAAGAAAAATAGCTTGAACATCAAATTTTGACGAAATGGGATAAAGCCAACAAAATTTACTAGAATTATCCAGAAAGGATACATAATAACGACTTCCATTAGAGGAAAGCATGGGTGCAGGACCCCATACATCACTAAAAACTAGATCTAATGGATTGTTGGACACAGACTGAGAAGAAGAAAAAGGTAAATATTATGACTTCGGGCTTGTTGGCATGAAGAACAAATAGCTGGAGCTTTATTGGATGTAAAAGGAAGACCGAATTGAGAAAGGACCCAACAAACTACTTGAAAAGCGGGATGTCCAAAGCGACTGATGGAGGCCGGTTTGTTCCCCAAAGAAGACTTGCAGAGAGGAAGAAGACTTGACAGCTCCAGGCATGGGATAGAGACCGTTCTTGGTCCTATGAGGAGGACACGACGCGTTGCCAGATCCTCAACATAGAAACAGGAGGGATGAAAATCCACAGAGACTTGATTATCATTAGTGAATTTATGAACATATATGAAAGGAACAAAATTTTGTTTGGAAGAGGGAAAAACAGAAGAGCCAATATGGTGAATGGGCAAACCTTGACCACCGCCTACTTGCACAGTACGAGTCCTAGAGTACTCTTCAGCACCCGGAGTCAAATTTCCAAGGTCAGATGTGATATGAGTGTTGGCACTGGTAACCTGATACCAAGAGGGATCTGAGACTGGCCGTGGAGAAGCCATATAAGCTTGTGCCGAAGATGCAGAAGATCCTTGAAAGGAAGCATCAAACTGACAGTAGCATTGGAGCACTGTGTGGCCTGGTTTCTGGCAAAGTTGGCAGATGAGCCGTGAGCCACCGGAGGAAGGACCGGCGCTGAGCACACCACGACCACCACGCCCCCTGCCACCAAAATTCATGGGACCACGATTATTAAAACCAGAAAACCCATTACGATTACCTCTTCCTTTGAAAGATGGTTGATGAGTGGCAATGTTTGCCGAGGGAGCCAATTGATCAAAGGATGAGTGAAGATGTTCTTGGTGTTGCTCGTGACTCAACATATGCCCCTACAATTCATCAAGTGTCATTGGATCTATGCACGGAAGTCACCAGGGAATCAAATTCGGTGCTCAAGCCACCCCGAGTAAATAAGAGACTGTCTAACAGTCCTGAAGAGGTTGGTGAATAGCAGCAAGAGTGTCTGCTAAGTGCTTAACCTTCTGGAAGTATGCACTGACCGAGAGGTTCCCCTTCTTGATTGTGGAGAGCTGGTAGCGAATTTGCATAATCCAGGCTTGGGATTGAGAAGATAACATGCAAGTAAGAGTCTCCCACACAGCTTGAGAAGTTGGCACGCCAACTACTTGAGAAATCAGTGATTCGGACGAGGTGGAGATGATGGTGGAGAGAAGAAGTTGATCATGTGGAAACCATGTCTGATATCTGGGATTGGGAGCAGAGGATTGAGTCCCATCCTCTGTTAGGACTAAAATGGAAGGGGAAGGAGGCTGTCAGCTACCATCAACATTACCAAAGAGATCATGGCCGATTAAGAAATGAAGAAGTTGTGTTTGCCAAACAAGAAAATTGTCACGAGTCAGCTTAACATGAATTGTGTGATTGATGTTTATTGGTGGTGTAGAGAAGAAAGAGGTGGGACTGGCAGTGGGTGCAGTTGTGGTGGATAAACTTGAAGAAGTAGCCATGTGCAGACTGAGTGTTTGACAAAAGGGCTAAAAGGAAGGAAGAGAGAAAAGTAAATATGACAGTAAGTCTTAGTGCTCTAATACCATGTTCGAGACTATGATTTTTGTTTTTCTCTCTTACTAGCCTTCAGAGATCATATGTATATATAAGCATGAATAAGACTTTATAAATGCTAAACGTTACAAAGACTAAAGACTTTACAAATGCTAAACGTTACAAACTTAACATCACTCTTTATGACTAGAATTAAAAGCTTTACAAATTGAAACCTACGTGAGTTTCTTCATCTTCAACAGGATTCAATAAGTAAATTTTCGTCATCTTAAGTTTTTTTTCGGACATAACAAAATGTTTCCCAATGTCCCCTGAGGTACATTGGGAAACATTGTATATTGGAATTTGTATATGATTCTTGAAAGTGCCAATAATATGGGTTTTCTGTCTCCTTGAATTGCAGCTGCATGCAACCGTGATGAATGCAGGGCATAGAAAAAGGTCTTTTTCTTCTGTTTGAATATTTATGCTTTTTCCTGGTGCTTATTAGAGGCTCTCCGTGGGTTTGGCTTCTCTTTTCTCACTGGTGCATGTGGCTAACATATGAAACTTAATTGTTTAGGGGGAAATGGACTAGAAATGTTGATTCTTTTGATGCACGAGGTATTTTCAAACAGTATGGATCTGAGGAATGGGGGCAGTATCCTATCCGTGAAGCTCATCTTTCGCAAAGATTTGCGTTTGATGAAAATGGATATTATCATTGTTGTGCTTCAATACCTTTTCCTGAAGGTATGCAAGTGGACTGATCGGTTTGCACAGAAGATTAATGTGCTTTTCTTTTTATTTGCAAACTATGGAAGTAGAAGTTAATTATGTGTATATTCTCTTGGAATTATTTTGGTCTTTAGTTTTGGTATGTTTTCTGTCGCATGAGTGGCAATCTTTGACTTTGGCAGCATGTTGCCATCTGACGTTCTGTTGCTTAAAACAACAAAATTTGAGTGAATAAAAAATTCAAGTCAACGTAGCAGTGAAACTGTATCGATCTAGACCAGTGTGATAAATCTCTAGCTTATATATTCTGCATGGGGATTCCTCATATATGATCGTAATGGGAATTCTTTCTTTGCAATCATTGATCACGAGAGAATTGTTCAACCCACCAGGTTTTCCCATGCTGATCATGGGCATCTATCTTTTTTTTTTTTTTTTTAATTTTTTTTTTAATTTTTAATTTTTAATTTTTTCTTACCTTTATATATATATATATATATATATATATATATATATATATATATATCATTGAATTAGGAAAAATGGTTACAAAGGAGGATCTTAGAAATAGAGAACCAAGAATTCTAAAGAAAAACAACCAAAAACTGAAAAATGGGTGGGCTCCAATAATAGATCGAAACAATGCAAAAATACTGAGGCTAACTTACTGGCCGTGTACAACTGGTTGTTCCCATTTAATGCTTCGTTTGTTTCGACGTAAAATAGTTTCTGTCGTAAAATATTTTCGGCAAAATTATTTTCAGAAAAAATGATTTTTTTGAAAGTATTTTCCGGCGTTTGGCTCGCACGAAAAAATTACGAAATGCAAAAATTAGAGTTTGGCAAATACCACCGGAATTCGGCAACGTCCGGTTGCTGTTGTCGGATTTCGGCGAGCAAGTTTTGTCGGATTTTAGCCAGACTTTTCCGGATCCCAGCCATTTTGGCCAAATCAGGATGGCCGGATCTCGGCCATTTTGGCCGGATCTGGTCGACTTCTGACCATGGCTGGAATCCGGCAAGGCCAGTTTCGGCCGGAATCTGGTCCGCCAACATCCGGCAATGGTGGCCAGATGTCGCTGGATTTCGGCCGACAATTGGATGTTGCCGGACTCCGGTGCCAGCTGGATTCCAACGACCGACAATTGTTGAATTGCGACAATCGGATATCAAACGTGCTTGCAAGAAGGAAGAGTTTCATTTCGGAAAACAATTTACGGTTTTAAAAACCGTAAATTGTTTTCCAAAAATTAAAGAAACTTTTACTGTCACACTGAAAATGATTTCCGTTGACTATTATTTCCGCCCCCACCAAACATCGTAAAATGCCGAAATCATTTTACGCCGAAACAAACAGAGCATAAATAACAGCAACCGGTTGTGGTTATTACCAATCACTGATTATCTGATTGTTAAAAACTGGTTATTAGCAGGTAACCGGTTTTCATACTTTGTTGATTTTTATTTTTTTAATCCAATATCCAATTACTATTCGACGTGCATTATTTTATATACCAATTCACCATTCAATGAGCTTACAATCAAGTCCATAGATTAAATAAAATTATTGTAAAGAAAATCAAATAAACAAATAACATTACAAATTCAAAATCAATCTAAAACCAACTCTATTAGGAATTAAAAAACATTGCAAATCCAAAACATAAAAACACAAGAAGCAGTCTAAATGGATGGTCGGGCACAAGCCACCAATTCTTATTTTTTGTGATAATAGGATTTTTGTTTATGTTAATTCTTTCTCAATGAATCGAATTTATTTTTTAAACTTTTGCATTTGAATCTATATTCCACTTTCCATAACAATTGAAGCATATTTAAGATGAATATAGGTAGTCATTCAATTTTTTGTTGACATTGCTTGTCTGGGCTTTTGTTGTATTCATTCATTCAATATAGGTTTTTTTTTGTTTTTTGTTTTTTTTTTTTTTTTAATCATTCACTCTTTTTTTAATTTATATAATTATTTTTTTTTAAAAAAAATTTACCGATTATTAACCGGTTTTCGAAAATTCTATAACTAATAACCGTAACCGAGGTACCCGGTTATATTTTTAATTTTTCGATTAGCGGTTGTTAAGTTAGCAATGTTACCGATTACTAGCATTTAGTAACCACCTCGCTTGTATACCCCCATAATGTTGAGCATATAAGGAGGTGGAAAACCTTATTCGTAGGGAGAAGGTTGATAGTTTCTCTCTAGAAGAGAGAAACCTTATATTACGAAGGCTACCTTGCTGAGCATGTGGCTTATTTGGTTACATTGCCTAATCTAAAGATCCAAATGTAGGAACTTAATAAATATTGACTAATACTTCAAACATTATCGACCTTACATGGCAAGTGTCCTGCTGCAGTCTTCAACAACCATTCAAAAGAAACAAAGAAAGACAGAGAGTAACGACTTGAGTGACTATTCTATTTGGGCATGATCAGGTAGTACATGCCCGTTAGAAACCGCATAGGAGGAGTCTAGACAGTATGAACTGTAGGCATTCTCTTAAGTCCAATTATGTCATAGCTTAAACTCAGTCTCATTAAGACATCAACGAGACCCATAATAATTTATACTAATCAAGTATGGAGATTCTCGTTGCGAAATTTGAACTCATACGGGCATACTCTACTGTGTACCTGATCACTCGAAAATTTATTTGAGATCACTAAAATACCCACCCGAAAGAGGTGTTGGATGGTGCAGAATGTTAGCCATTTTGCTCAACTTTTATGTCTTTTCAAATTCTTTCTTGTGATGCTTAATATTATTTTCATAAGTCACACTGTTTTTGGTAATTACAGACAATCGTAAATTTAGCGAGTCTTTTTCTTTTTCTTTTTCTCTGGTCTTTAATGGCAATGGGTGCAAGTCTTAAAAGTATCGTAGGCAAGCCATCCGTCAGCCACATGTAGCTCGATCACGTGATGAATTATGACGTGGACATAGGGTCTAACTACTTTTTATATCAAAACAGTTGTTTCAAAATTTATGTAGCAGGTCAGGCACAGGGGACAAGTCCCATTTCCCCCCCCCCCCCCCCCCACAATACGTCAACTTGGTATGGTAGTAGTGTGCTGCACGCCCCATAATCTTATTGGGACACAATTTGAATGATGCATTTTTCATGTTTTCTTCGGTGGAGGGACCAGAGATGAGTGAGTTGTCAAATACTCGTAATTAACGTTGATGAAGCAGACCCGTCATATGCAGGAGAGTACAACATGTCCGATGCAGTTGCCCTTGAAATGGGTAACCTTAGGGAGGAGATTGCACATGTTATGTGGACAAATGCGAACGGACACCAAGCTTGGGATTGACAAATGTTTCTCGTACTGTCACCAATGTTTTGTTACACCCCGGGCCTCTGCTATGGTCGTGTTTGTTATTTGTTTTGTGCACCTTTTTCTGTGAGACATTTACTTGTGCTTCACTCATATCTACGTACGTTGTTGGTATGTTCATTGTGGATGACTGTTATGTGCGTCATTCGAATTACATATTTTGTTATGTTTAATTATGTTTGCCGTTGTACCCGTACTTGATAAATTATGTTAATTTATTTCACGTTAACTTATTTGCATAACAAATAGTCATGGAGCTCGAGGTAAATTGTGTAGGAAATAATTTTTGAATGGTGCATAAAATTCTTATTAAAATAAAATAATACCAATATGAAAATTAGCAATTAAACAAATAATTGTTAAATAAATAATTTGTTGAAAATATTCTTGTTGATACTAGACCCTATTAATCTAAAATAATAATAATTAAAAAAAAAATATAGTACAATAGATCAAAATTAAGGGTTAAATACCTTTATAGTACCTGAGTTTTGAAAACTTTATTTTTTGGTATCTGAGTTTCAATTCGTATCGTAGATGATACCTGGGTTTTAGGAAAAGACGGACTCGATACCTCCATCTATTTTTTCACCCAATATTTAATGGTTTGTCATGTGTCAACCCTTAATATTGGGTCTGCCACGTGTCAACCCCTGAGGGATGACACTTGGCACAATATAAAAAAAAATAGAAAATAAAAGGCCACCCATATGGCCAAAGAGAAATAGGGAAAATAAAAATAAAAATTGTGAGGGTTTTGGCCTGATGCAAACCTCAACCGACGCGCTTTGAGACCCAACAAACAATTTTGGAA